>NC_135324.1:5336139-5660108 GCF_048772815.1 Callospermophilus lateralis
TATAAGAATAAAAAGGGCTGCAGAGGGGCAGTGGTTGTGGCTCAGTGGCAGAGCACTTGCCTAGCACATGTGAGGCACTGGGTTCAAAACTCAGCACCGCATAAAAATAAATTAATTAATTAAATAAAGGTATTGTGTCCAACTACAACTATAAATAAATAAATAAATAAATAAAAATAAAAAGGGGTGGAACGTAGCTCAGTGCCCCTGGATTCAATCCTTAGTACCAACCAACCAACCAACCAAAACCCTACTTTTAGGACTTTTTCCTAAAGAAAAGACTCCATGGATATATAAGCAAAAGAATGTATATTCCAACAGACTCTCTAATGGAAAATAACCTGAAGTCTATTATATGAATTAAAGATATAGTCATACAATAAAACACCACTTTTATGGTATGAAAAACATAGAAAGGTAGTCACAATAATTTATTATTTTTCTATTGTTAAAAATAAAAACTTTGTATAGATAGTATGCTATGATCCCTTTGTTGAAAATATAAATAAATAGCTAAATAATGGTGAAGATGACAAAGGACTCTCTATATATGCCCAGGAAGTCTCTTAATTCTGAGAAATGGAAGATATAAGATAGAACATTCTGTTTCTATCTTATATAAAGATATATATTCTTTTTATAATTACAAAGATGCTGAGAAAAGAAAAAAGGAGAGGAGGGTAAAGTGGGCAAGGGAAGGCAATCAGAGACCACAAAATAAAGGAGAAGCCACAACTTCAAAGGCCCCATTCAGCCCCTGAAACTCACCATCAATGTCCTGGCTACATTACAACCCAAGGTACCGGCTCCAAGCAGCAGACATTTGACAGATACAACTTTTTCCAGGTCCAGAGTAGGGACCAACCTCCAACACATCAATTTAAGATTTAGATCCACAGAAGACTCAGCTAACCTAGAAAATCAGAGATTTAGGTTTTTAGTCATTTAATTTATTTGTGCCCCAATCTTGTCCTCAGAGATATAAAGTCACCTTGCCTCTTTGTGCAGACAGATCACAGACCAGATGTAAATAAGCAGGAAAGGGGAAGCAAAAAAAAAATAAAATAAAATGTAGCTTGAGAATAAAAGTGTTCCATATGGATACATGTCATTGAAGTTTTCTGCCATTGTTAGTTGTGGGCCACAGACTTGGTAGTGAGCTCCTAACAGCCAAGGTGAAAATGGAAACACAACCAACTACAAGTCAGGTCCATGAATAAATGCACACCAACAACCTCAGAGAAATGTTCTTCCTGGTATTAAAGACAGAAATTTCTTCTATTTCTTCTTAATAATTGGTACACTTACTTCCCCCTTAAATAGGGTACTAGCTTCCATTAAATATGGTTTTTATGTCTTTCAATGGAGGCCAATAGGACAAAAGTAAAAAGCAATGAATAAAGGTAGTAGTATCATTGTGGTAATTCTCATAACCAAACTTAAATTAAGCAGTAGGTTTCAAAGATCAGAACAACACTCAGTAGTATGCACAACATAACCTGGACTGAATTATGCAATGCAGTATCAACCTAACATAACCTGTTCTGCATGCTGGTTATGAAAACCCCAGTGGCAAAAAGAACATCCAAAACATGTATACCTTTTGGGATCCATACATTCACTAAGGTTCACCATCCTCGGTCCCATGCCTCCTTTCTGGTTCTTTTCCCATCCGACTGCTTTAGGACAATCTTCAGGCAAACAAAACACAAGTTTAACAAAGGAAGGAAGAATAAAAATAAGTCAAGCAGCAAAAAACATGTGTTTTTTTTTTAAAGATCAACATTTACAATGGCCCATGCATTGATAAACTTTTAGTTCACTTCTTTCTCAGAGAGCTCCGAGAGCCTGCAATTTCCATCTATTTGCTCCAGTTCCCTCTCCCACCTTCCTGAGCTATTAGGGTTCTTCTTTAGAGACCCTTAGACCCAACTACAGTGTTCCTGGGCAGGGGCTTGTGAAACAGTCCTCAAACCTGGCCCAAGGGGCCTCTACTTCTTTTGTTCCTAAAAATTGCTCAAAAAAGACAATCATATTTGGGTAGGTATAATTCTGTGGAAGACACTCTCCTTAAACAGGGCAACCTGATTAGCTCAGCATACATTCCACTGAAGTTCCCATAGGGATTCAGACCTCTAAGTCAGCATGTCCCTTCTGTTCCTCAACCTTACCCTGTCCCACTGCTCAGCCTCTCTACTTTCACTGTGCCTCTTTGTGCAGACAAATCACAGACCCGGGTGACTGTTCCTCTTTTAAGCTGCCCTTTCCTGCTACAGGGGTCCCTGTAACTCCAATTGCAGTGGTTCCCAAAGTATGCCTTATTCACTGTTAAACAGAGTTGGGAAATACTTCCATATTAACATCTATATCAATATCCAGTTCCCTAATACCAGCTAAACTTGGAGATTCACAATTGCACATGAGGGAGATAAATGCTCAGAGAGGCCTAAGATAAAAAGACCACTTTGACTTGATGTTTTGTTTTTCAATCATGTACAGCATTTTGAATCTCTTTCCATTATCCCTTACACACCAAATAAATCTCATGGATGTAGCTCAGTAGTAGAGCACTTCCTTTGCATGTGCAAGGCTCTGGGTTCCATCCCCAGCACCACTACAAAAAAAAAAAAAAGAAAAGAAAAAGGAAAAAAAAAATCCCATGATACAACACATTCAGGGAAGTGCTGCTTGATTCTATTGTTGCAAAAATCTCTTACATTTTCTTATGTTAGATTTCTATCAGCACTTCCATTTTCCTTTCCTTGGGAAACTCTTTAGCCCTTATTTTTTTTAATAGTATTGCTCAATATAATTATGAGATCAGAAAGATGTTGATTCCTTTGACATATCTTTTGTTTCTGAGCTGGTAAGAGCAAGGGGAAGCCAGGGCCGATTATCCTTGAAAAACTACTTGGGCACCAATCAGCCTGGGGTGTCATTCACAGCAAGAAGCCACAAAACACATGTGACTTCAAATTTTTAACTCAGGTACTCTGATGGAGTCCTTTTTTTTTTTTTTAATGCTATGAAAAACTAAAGCTAAAATAATATATTCAGATTCTTAAGGAGATGAAGATATCAGGATTCTTTTCTAGGGAAAAATAATTCTGATCTTCTAATTCATATTTTACTATGAATTAGTTAACTAATCTTACATTAAATATTCTCATGTTACATTTTTAAAAATGCTTCTCTAATGCATAGCACAAGAATCTGACAAGATCTACAGAACCACACTGTAGTACTGTTACAGTACTTGTTTTTTTTCTTTACAGCCTTGTTTTTTTCTTTACTGATAAGACATTTTAAGACAAAAACAAATATCTCTTCAAGTTAAACCATCTACACACTCAAAAGGCTATAGCCATTTCTAATTTAAAACGATTAACAATGAAAAAAGTTATATAAACCCACCCTGCCCTTGTACTCGGGGCAGGGGGTGCTACAGAAGAAATCCATCAGGAAAGATGGGCAGATTGCTCAAAGTCACTGAGGAGTCTCCTCACTTCTTCCATATTCCACTGAAGAGAACACTCTCTCCCATAGATGTAGGGGCACACTCTGTGTTCCCAAGGTCATGCATGGACCTGCAGGCTGCTCTGAGGTTCAGCTGACCATTAATGACCTTCTGCTAGTGGCACTAGGCCGGAAAAGGCAAAGTGAGGCAAGTATGCAGGTACAAGCCTTCATTGTTCACCAAACACAGGCCAAAGCCTGCCCCCAAATGGGTAGCAGTGCTCAGGCAGGGACCCAAAGAGGCATGGCGGCCTGCCACTCCAAGGTTTTGTGCCACTGAAAACTCCCACCCCCTAGTCTAACAAAAGCCCAATACCTAAACATTTTTATGCATTTCAGTCCCTAGCTGATCTGCCCACTCCTGTCTCTGGGATGCATATTCTTTTCTCTTGCCTTTTCCTCACCTTGCAATAAACCTGCTCTAATTACCATCTCTGCCTTGCTATACTCCTGTTTCTATGACAAGATAATTGCCCTGATCTTAGGCATTATACCCAAGAAACATGGATCAATCCACTGTGGACTCTCACACACTTGTAACCTACCATAAAACACACCCCAAGGCTGAGGGTGTAACTCGGTGATAGAACACCCTAGGTTCCATCCCACCACTGAAAAAAGACACACCCCAAATTAATGAGATAATGTCTTTACAAGAAATGAGATGTTCTTCTCCCACAATTAGAATCAGGAAGAGCACAAGAAAGGCAGGAGCTAACAAGCGGGGCTCTCATCCCACCTCAGCAATGCCTGCTCCCTTCTTCAGCCAGTTGCCAGAACACTGTATTAGCTATGGAGAGCATAGGCTGCATCATGGGGGTGCAAAAAAAGATTGAGGATATTTAAAATAATATTTCTTTTACCACTATAACTATAGTATATCTTGGAAATATGATCACGTGTCACCTAACAGTGGGAGCATGATCTGAGAAAAGGTCGTCAGCTGATTTCATCATTGTGTGAATATCAGAGTGTACTTACCAAACGAACACTAGGACTTTGTCTTGCTGTATACCCTGCAATATAATCTTATGGGACTACCATGGTCTGCTGTTGACAAAAACGTCACTATGTGGCACATGACTATACTAATGAGTACTACTATGAATACATGGAATTCACATTATGCTATAGAATAAGATTTCTTTCTTTTTTTTTTTTTTTTTTTGGTTTCGCTTGTTATAAAGTTTTCCCTTTTTTTGTTGTGGTACTGGTATATTATAAAGTTTCATTTGTAGCTAAGAAGAAAATCATTAATTTACATGAAAAACAGAAGAAAAACTGCCTTTCCTGAACTAAATAATCTACTTTCAATTCTGAGCAGAAGGAAGGTGTATTGAAGGTGTTACTGGATAAGAAACTTTTTTCATATGAAAGTGTGCAACAGTTCCTGAGTTTGAAAGTCAGCAGCACCAAGAATTAGCCATAACAGAAAAAGGGCAGTTCAGAATAACTTAGTGACTTAAAATGGAAAGTGCCTCACCACAGAATGGGGGTCAGCACTACCTGAAGGGCATGTAGGAGGCGCCTAGTGACCTGCCAGAGACAGAGACCAGTCACATTTACATCTCAGTTAACTCTCACCTCAGTCTCTCTAAACTATCTTTAAGTTGTGGTTTAATAAAACAAACACAGGGAAGCTATTCTAGAATATGCCAGAAGAGGGTGCTAAATCCAATGCAAATCTCTAAAGACTGCAGAAAGGCTGCAGATTTCTTAAGGCTCTAGACTAAAAAGCAAAACAGCTTTCTCCTTTAACTGACCATGGAGAGAACTCTGTCCATGTTTCCACATTTCTATTTAAGACATCAGTGCCAGAGTACAGAATCACTGATAAAATGTCATCAAAGCCAATCCTGAGTCCTTTTGACTTTTGCACTCTAGAATGTCTCAGAAGAGATAGGTATCTTTAACATTCCCCCAACATAGGCACACAAGTTAAGGCACATCCATGGATTCAAGAAAGAAATGTGCCTTGTAACCTTGGGGAGAGTATTAAGAAATTAATTAAATGACATATGTGAAGGTGTTCTGCAAAGTATATAAGTGACATAGACATGAGGGATTACTCTGGAAAGAGGTATACACAGAACTGGTATAAATAGTGAGATAGGAAATTAACATAATATTGATTAAGCATAATTCACACAATACTGATTAACATATAGTGTATGCCAGTCATTGTGCTGGTTTTTACACAGGGCATAGATTCCTCATAATAAATATACCCTAAGGTAGGCATTACTATTCCTTTTTTTAACATTTATTTTTTAGAAGTAGTTGGACACAATACCTTTATTTTGTTTATTTATTTTTAAATGCTGAGGACCAAACCCAGGGCCTGGCACATTCTAGACGAATGCTCGACCGAATGCTCTACTGCTGAGCCACAAGCCAAGCCCCGCATTATTACTCTTATTTTACTCAAATTTGAGAATGAATTCTACTTCTATGACATATAAAATATATAAATACAATTGTGTATACCTATATACATTTATATATACACACGTTTTTCTATATAAAATGTGTCAATGTCAATTTCCTAATTTATAAAACAAGGATAATAGCTAACGTCTGTCACACAAAGATCAAATAAAGACATTAAGTGTGGAAGGATAAACTAAATGGCCCTTCTGCTGACTGGTTTACTCTGTAAAGAATAGGATCACACACAACATTAAGAATATAACAAATAAATATGTAAGTGTACCAATACTTCATCCTTCCTCTAAGAAGGGACAGGAATAAAGATTTGGGGATAAGCAAAAATAAAAATGAATGCCAGGGTGGGGGGGAAATCCTAAAGATTGAAAAACTATCTGAAGAAAATGTCCTGGTGCCAATCTCTGCCTTTGTTTTGGGCTGAATAGCAGAGTGTGCCCTCTTCCAAGAAGGTGTACACCCCAGGGGTGAGGTAATAGTTGTACATTTCTCTCCCTTCTGCTCCCATTGTGAAGGGATGAAAAGAAAGTGAACCAGTTTCAGTTTCTGATAAATGATAATTAGATGCATTCTCAAAGACCGGCAAATTACCTGGGCTAAATGCCATTTCTGGAAGCTTCACTTCAAAGATGATGCTGTGGGCAATGTCTCTCGCCCCCTGCATGGTGCGGTCACGGAAGCAAAGGACTTCAACAGACTGGAAACTGCTACTCCTGTTGTCATGTCCGGATTTTTCATTTATTTTATTTTATTATTTTTTGGTTAAGGAAGGAAAAAAAAGAGACCACATAAGAATTTCAGCAAACCAGCTTCAGGCAATTTAATGTACTATAATTATTCCTCTCTGACACCCTTAGGGATATGGCCTTAACTTTCCAAGAGACTTGAACATAATTCCTATAGGCATCTTTTGTCCAAGTGTTTGGAGGCAGAATGCTGAATTGGCTGTGATTTCTGAGTGAATTTTATATGGCGATCACAATGCGGAGAAATAATTTGGACAAATGAAGCTTTTAAATGCAGGAGTAAAGTGCTCCTGAGACATTGGGGTGGGGGGAAGCACCCATAAGGCATGGCTTCTTTAGCTCCCCTCCATCCCCTTTTGAATCCCACTTCATGAAACAGTTAAGTGTATTCAGTTCGTTATGTAATAAGCATGCCCATAACTAACTGAATACACTTAACCTCTGAATAAGTAGACAGATAACCAGTTTCCTTCTGGGGACAGTCTATAATTTATCTATCTTTGCATTTATTTTTATTTTACTTTTTTGGTACTGGGGATTGAACTTAGGAGCACTCAATGACTGAGCCACATCCCCAGCCCTTTTTTTGAATTTAATTTAGAGACAGGGTTTCACTGAGTTGCTTAGGGCCTCACTAAGTTGCTGAGGCTGGCTTTGAACTTTCAATCCCCCTGCTTCCCCAGCCTCTGGGATTACAGGCATGTGCCACCATGCCTGGCCTATCCTTGTATTTTTAAGTAAACACTTTTACTTAGGTAAAGTAGACACAAAGAAAAGTGCACAAATCCTAAGTGTGAAAAGCCTGCCTCATGCCTCATCTCAGTTGTCAGCCACCCCATCCAAAATAATTACCTCTCCACCTTCTAAGTCCTCCCCTTGGTTGTGCATATTCTGAACTTTACATAAATGGAATCATACACCATATGTTCTTTCAGATTCAGCTTATTTCATCCAGCAGTGTGCTTTGTAAATCCATCCATGTTGATGCGTACATAAGCAGTTCAGGCAGATTCAATGCAGTAGAGCACCCCATTGTGAGGAAGACACTACAATTTATTATCCATTTTCACTGTTGAAGGACATTGAGTTTATTCCCAGTTTGGGGTTATTAGACATAATGCTGCCATAAACATTCTTGTATGTGTTTTGCTTTATCTATGTCTGCATTTCTGTGCAGAACATACTGACAGTGCAATTGCTGAGCCATAGATATTTTTAACTTTGGTAGATTCTGCCATTTTTTGCAGCAGCTTTTGAAACTCCCCTATACTTTCAAATCCATTTGGTACAGTCACTTTTGTTAAGTCATTTTGGTGGGTTATGTGGAAGTCTCTCATTGCAGTTTTCATGTTATTTGATTTTATATTTTTGGAACTGGGGATTAAACCCAAGGGCACTTTACCATTGAGCCATATTCCCAGCCCTTTTAATTGCTTATTTTGAGACAGGGTCTCTCTGTGTTGCTTAGGGCCTCACTACATTGCTGAGGCTGACCTCAAACTTGTGATCACCCTGCCTCAGCCTCCTGAGTCACTGGGAATACAGGCAAGTACCACTATGCCCAGTTTAATGTTATTTTCTTAATGATTAATGAAGTTGAGCATCTGTTCAAATATAGACTGGCCTTTAAAATACCCTTTTTAAAAAAATTATTTTAGTAATAGGAAAAAAAAAAGAAGTATGATCACAACAGGAAAATCCTACTCGAAAGCAACCTACTTGACAGCTAAAAGGGAGGGCTAGAGAATTTCAGTATCAGGAACTCAGACTATCTGCCCTACCATGGCCTAAAATATCTTTAGTATAAACTGAGGCTGCAGCTCCCTAGCAGACCCACTTAAGAGCTTCCTGATGACAGAAACTGGATCATAACCGATTTATTGATATACTTTCTAGTTTCCATGCCAGTAATTTTTTAAAAATTGCTTTTGGGGAAAAAGAGATACAGACATAGCCAGATACATTGTCAAAATATATAGACAAAGACATGTAGACACACAGACACATGCACACACAAATACACACACACACACACATACACACACACTTGTAAATACCATCTGTGTGCTGCTAGGACCAAAAAATTCCTCAAAGGCCATCCAGGGTACTGGGCTAAGTTACAGGGATCATATACACCAACTGTTATCTGTGAACAGAAAAGACTTTCTGAGTGAGTCAAGTTTCAAGTCACTTTTATAATATAGACACAGACAGTATTCTGTTCTACTTTTTAAAGGCTGTTCTGAAAAGCACTGAAAATTAAATACTTGATGGATGGGTACAGAAAAAGAGAAACTAAAGGATTTCACACTTGACCACAGAACTTCTTGACGGCAAGAACTGTCACATTCTTCTCTGTATCCTTATACCTGGCAGTAGACATAGAAGAGAGCAAGAACTAGGTACATTAGGAAGGAAGGAAGGAAGGAAGGAAGGAAGGAAGGAAGGAAGGAAGGAAGGAAGGAAGGAAGGAAGGAAGATGGGAGGGAGGGAGGGCAGTCAACTGTCAAGAGCTTATACAAAGAAAATTCTCTTTTCAAAAAAAGCAGCCTCTGGGCTGGGGATATAGCTCAGTTGGTAGAGTGACTGCCTCGGATGCACAAGACCCTGGGTTCAATACTCAGCACCACACACACACACACACAAAATCAGTCTGTGAAAATGGCTCATTAGTATGTCATTAGAAAAATCAAAAAAGGGCTACTACCATTGTAAATCTGTAGTCAGTTCAAATCAAAATGCCAGATGTCCTGATATTGTGAACATACATGTCCTCCCACATCTTCCCTCTTTCCCTCCCCTGACCTAAGTCTTTATCTGGAAAATTCTATTCAACTCCAAATACCATTTCTTCAGTGAGGACTTCCCTTGGTAGGAGTCATTCTGTCCCTTTGGCTTCCATCAATCTTTGTACCTCATATATATAATACGTTTCACTTTCTCCATGTCCTTCCTCCCAAAGACAGTGAGCACCTAGTACTCAGATCTTGATTTTTACATACCATTCTCCAATAAAAGGAATCAGGGTTTCCTTGGGAGGAGCATAACTACTTCTAGGGTTGGGCAGGGAAAATACAAGATGAGCCTGGAGCATCTTGTAGTGCCAGAAAACTAAGGAAGTGCTAAAAAAAAAACCCCAAAAAACAGAAAGATGGGGCAAATCAGGACACAGGCACCAGCTCAAAGAGCTCTAGCTGGCCAAGGCTGTTTCCCAATCTGGGAAACAAAATAATAATGTGGTATTGGATTATACACACCCACACTGATATAAATAATGGAAAGAAGATCAAGGAGCAACATCCTTGAAGACTTCCAAATAATATATTTAGATATTATCCTCCTTGGTCAGGTGGATAGATGGAAGTGACTCACTTCCAAAGAAAACATGGTGACTTTACAATGGAGAAACATGGCAAATTATTACCTAACCAAGTAATCAATTTAATGTTACCAAGGATGTCATGTGGTGATCAAGTATCCCCTGACGGGATGTGATAACAAGGATATCTCACTTCAATGCTGTTCCTTCTTCTAAAATCCCATCACAATGGTATAATCATAAAAGAATAAAGACAGACCCAAAGGAAGTGACATTCTACAAAAATAGCTAACCACTCTTACTCAAAACTGTCAAGGTCATTAAATGCAAAGTCAGAGAGACGATTATAGACCAGAGGAGACTAAGAAGATGTGACCACAAAATGCAATGTGGTATCCTGGAACAAAAAGAGGATGTTGTTAAAAATACTGGTGGAATCTGAATAAAGTACAGAGTTGAGTTAATAGTACTGTGCTAGTGTTGTCTTTTCAGTTTTGGTAAATATACCATGGTAATGGAAGGTAACAACCTTAAGAAAAACCAAAACTGGGTGAAGGCATATTATGAGAACTCTGTGCTGTGTTTGCTACTACTTTCTATAGTCTATAATAATTCCCAAAAAGTCTTAATAATTTTAAAATATTTTTTTAGTTGTAGATGAACATAATACCTTTATTTTATTCATCTATTTTTATGTGGTGCTGAGGATTGAACGAAGTGCCTCACATGTGCTAGGCAAGTGCTCTATCAGTGAGCCACAACTCCAGTCCAAAAGCTTAACTTTAAGAGAGAAAAGAGAAAAGAGGGGGCTGGGGATGTGGCTCAAGCGGTAGCACGCTTGCCTGGCATGTGTGCGGCCCGGGTTCGATCCTCACCACCACATACAAACAAAGATGTTGTGTCTGCTGAAAACTAAAAAAAATAAATAAATATTAAAAACTCTCTCTCTCTCTTAAAAAAAAAAAAGAGAGAAAAGAGGAAAGTGAGAGTCTAGAGAACAGAAGGTGTCTTTTTCATCTTCCATGACCAGGTGATAGACATACAAGAGGCACTTGGTAAATGTTTGCTGGGTGATAAAAAGATGGATGGATGGATATAATCAGGTGGGTGCATAGTTAGAAGGAGGGTGGGAATAAAATCATGGCTGATAAGTCTTTATTTATGAGCTATCCACTTAGTACTCTATAAGGATGGAATCAGCCCAGATACTTCGATTTATTTCCCAAAATAATCAGTATAGTGTCAGCCACAAAGGAGAAGCTAATGCAATATTCATACTAGGAAAAAAAAAAAAGAAAGAATGAATACCCACAACCCCACTATATTAACATTGACTAAGAGAACCACTATTAACATCTTGTTGTACAACCAACCATAGCATTAATGTTATTCTAGAACCATTGTTAGTAGTGATGAAATGGCGTTCCCTTGTATTGATGAACCAAACTTTTTCGTATTTCCTACTGGATGGATGGCAGTGACTCAAAAGTCTGCATCTGTACTCAGTAAGTCTTGGAAAAGGGATTTTAGTGTGTGTGGGTGTGTGTGTGTGTGTTGCCAGGGATTGAACCTAAGGCCTCATGGGTGCTAGGTCAGTGCTCTACCACTGAGCTACATTCCCAGCCCTTTACTATTGTCTTATCACATACTTACTGCATTATTTCAAAGATGTTCTTTAAAAACATTTGCTACCTTCTCCATTACATAAAACTTTCTTATTCCTAACACTGAAGACTTTTCTGCCCAGAAGCATCTTTTAGTCTTAAGCACAAACAGACAGATTCAGATTTAACACACACAAGTTCATATCTATGGTCTTCTTTTCAGGAAATTCAGGATATTTTTATTTGACATTCCCTATTCTATAGGGAGATAAAATATCATCAGCATCTAGGAAACTTTTAAAAATAGACTTACCAAGACTATGCTGAATGCTCTTAATACATGAGTGGCCTAGCATTCAAACTTTCCAGACCTCTGTTTTACTATGTGAATTATGGAGAAAATAATAGCACCAACTTCACTGGACTGTATTGGGGATTAAACGAGATTTTACTGAACATGAAAAGCCCAGCACATGTGCAGTGCCACTAATAGCACTATGAGTGACACAACCTCCAGTGGCCAGCTCAGCAACATGTATCTGCACTGAGTTCCTGAGCAATGGATACAACTTGTCCAGTCCATAGAACTGAATTTGGGAATCATTAGAGGGTGATCTTGTAGACAAAAGGAAAAAAAAATCCCTGGATCTATTTTTCATTGCCTTGAAAACCCTGAATTGAGTGTATGGCTTCCCATGCTCATGGACCCATGCACCAGCAGTGGGAGCATCCCTTGGGAGGCTACTGGAAATGCAGAATCTCAGACCAACTAATCTGAGCCTGCATTTCAGTAGGAACCTAGGTGATTCTTATGAACACCCAAGTTTCAGAAACACTGCTCCATTACTCAACCCTCTTAGATCTGTGGTTCTCTACTTTGAATGTGCTTAGGTATCAGAAGAGGGGTATTTAAAGAATACTACTGTCTAGTCCCCACCTCCAGAGGTTCTGATGAGTCAGACTGGAATCTGACTTGAGCATTTGTTTTTGGTTTTGGTGCTGGGGGTGGAATCCAGGGCTTCACACACACTCCACCACTGAGCTACACACCCTCAGCCCCAGTTGTTTTAAAAGATACCCAGGGGATGCTAAGGTACAGCCAGAATGCAAACCATGCTTAATGGTCTGCAGCAGAGTTTCTCTAAGTTTGGACCACAAATGACCACCTGCACCAGAATTTCCTGGAAGCTCGATGAACTTGCACCCACCCTCCAAATAGGATCCCACACTATTCTAAGCACCACTACCTCCATGTTCAGTGAAAACTCGATGCGATTCTCATGCACACTATCACTTCAGCACTAGTCACCCAGGATCTAAGAAGGAAAAAATGAGCACTTGCTTAAGGCAGGTTTCACTGTACCCTACGTTGTTCCTTATTATAACTGACTATTTGTTAGACCCCTATGCTTTCTTGATTCAAAGGCACCAAACATGTAAAATGCATCTTCAAATTGGACATGGAAGAAAGGAGTAAACAATATCATACTAACAGTCATATATGACCATTACCAGAAATTTCTGGTTTTAAAAGAATTAAAACATGAAGGAAAGAACATCTGAGAACAGAGAAATATGGGATGCCCTCACATGGAATTCTTTTGCTGGTCTAGGAGCTCAGTAAGGGCAGGGGCAACGTCTGTCATATTCATTTTTCCATGCCAGTTCTGTCATTTGCTGAACAGATGACAGAACTGGTTCATTTCTCCAGACCCCAATATATGAAGACTGCCTGTCCCTAATACCTTAGGCAGAGGTTCTGGAGACAGCTAGAGGGGGAAAGGTGAGATCTGGGTGACATAGACCTGAAGCTTATATAAAAACCATGATGCAGTATCTTGCAAGCTCCTTTCCTATCATTACAGATTCTCCACTCAATATTTTTTGTTGTTTTTGTTTTGTGGTACTGAGGATTGAATCTAGGGGCACTGAGCTACATCCTGAGGCCTTTTTATTTTGGAACACGGTCTTGCTGAGTTGCTGAGGCTGGCCTCAAATTTGTGATCTTTCTGCTTCAACCTCCTACATTGCTGGGATTACAGGTGTGCATCAATGCTCCTGGCTTAATGTTGTTTTAATACTAGGATTCTCTTTGGTGACAGTATTCTCTTTGGTGAGGGTTTCCTGTGACAAGCATGAGAACTCCAAGGATGTGCTCTCCAGCTCAGAACTTCCTCTGAATTGAGAAGTTGTCTTCCTTGAGTTCTTCTAGTCTGGCTGGCCGCCACCTGCCACTCTTCCACTGGGGATACCTTTTTATTATGTTCCCGTCTGGAGATCATGACAGATAACATCTGCCAGACAAACTACATATACTAAGTCATCACTGCTTCAACTTCACATTTTTTTTTTTTTAATTCATCAAAAGCATTTACAAGCTGGGTGTGGTGGCACACACACCTGTAATCCCAATGACTTGGGAGGCCAACACAGGAGGATCACAAGTTCGAGGCCAGCCTCTGCAATTTAGTGAGACCTTAAGCAACTTGATGCTGCCTCCAAATGAAAAATAAAAAGGGTTAGGGATGTGGCTCAGTGGTAGGGTACCCCTGAGTGTAATTCCCAGTATAAACACATACACACACACACACACACACACACACACACACACACCTCTTTATCCAACAAGAAAAGGGGTAAGGGAGAAATATTGCTTCTATAATATTGTAACAGCTTACACTTGGGAAATGGTCTGATGTGGGGAGAAGACCCTGCCAGGGTCAGCAGGCATGTGTTCTCATTCTGCAGCTAACTGATTTCAAGACCTGGGGGAAATTCCTTCCCCTTCAGCAAAATGAAGCAGTTGATTGCAATCATTTCCTCCAAAGGATTCCTTTCAGCCCTTGAACCAGAGGACTTTGGACAAGATTAAAGAGGAAAAAACCTATGTAGGTCACAAAACAACACAGACCATATTTTACTAAAGCTCAGCCCTACAGGATGTGTCAAGACTATTCAATGGGTTATTTAGAAAGAACCTAGGAATATCAACGCAGGAATTATCATTCCATTTTTAAATGTGACTCCATAACCCTCCCTTCTTCAATGTTCAGTCACTTAACTCTCACATAACTCTTGACAATTAACTTACCCTCTCTTTGCCTTAATTTTCTCATCTATCAAGAAATTCTTAACTTTCTGTGCTAAGCACAGAAACTGAGAAAGAGGCAATTGCTCAACAAATAGTAACTATAACAACAACATGAATACATTCTGTTGTAGTCACTTCATTGGCCTCTTTGTTCAGTTCAGTCCATGGCCATACATAATTATAGTGTCTTCAGTTTGGAGGCTCTTTTTCATAAATGGCATAGAAAAAAATGGGATGAGTTCTAGGTGACCAAATATTTTCTGGGTCTAGGTTTTAGCATCCACAAATGTAGAGCCGGAGCTGAATGATGTCTATGTAATATAAATTAGAATGTTACATTAGCTGCTACAAGTGGGTGCTTAATTTTTTTAAAATGAGCATATTTATGACACTTAGTATGAGGCAATGGGTAAGAAGATAATAAGAAATCTTTATTTTGAGCAGAAATGACCAGGAGTAAGTTTCTGAGAACAACCTGACCTAACATGAGCTATAGAAAGCAGGAAGGATCTGCTAAAAAAGAAAATTTATCACTTAGCTACAAAGGGAAGTCAGCTTGAAAATGCTGAAAAGGGACTCTCCTACCTGCACAAGGCATATAGGAGTGCAGACAACAGTGTCACAGAGGAAAATGACAGAATCTGTTTGACCCTAGGCTAAACGTCATTTAATCTTTTTTTGGTGATCAAAAGTGACTCCTAAATCTTTAGGAACTAAATCAGAAACCCTCATCATTGTAGAAGGTAGATGGAACAATGCCAGATAAACAAGCTTTTAACTATCGATAAAGAGATTTTTTTAAAATGAATGTAGAAATAAACACTGACTTGAGTTCTAGGTTTTAGAATTGGCTTTGTCACAAATTAATTATGTGGACTTGGGCAAATCATCTCCTTTTATAGTTTAAATATCAGCGGGAAAAAGCCAAATGTAATTTAAAAAAAAACGACTGCTTTGAAGGTTTGTAAAATAAGCATTCCTTTGCACTTGACTGAGAGCATACATGATATATCTGAAGTGGTCAGTTATGCTCTGGCTATAGTTCACCAAGCAATTTGCTGAAAAAGTACAACATGAGAAAGAGAAGAGTGCAAAATTATCAACTTGACTGTCCTTGGCTAGACAATTTCCATGAGGATCCCATAAAACATGCTTATGTGACAAATGGTTGTATTTATTACCCAAATACTTGATATAACAGGAAATGAACAAAGGAAATCACATGTTTTAAAATTCAAATACTGAATGTACTTCAAGGTCACAGCCAGCTACTAAGATGCAGAGTGATCACTAAGTGAAGAAAGAGACAACTAATATCATATAAAGTGGTGCTCCTGCCTGGTGTGGTGATGCATGTCTATAATCTCAGAAACTTGGGAGGCTAAGGCAGGAGGATCACAAGTTCAAGGCCAGCCTCAGCAATTCATCGAGGGCCTGTATCAAAATAAAAATGGTTGGGGAAGTAGTTAAGTGGTAGAGTGCCCCTGATTCAATTCCCAGCACCAGGGAAAAAAAATATTACACATTTCCTACTGTTCTTGTCCACAGATGTTAAAGTCCCAAAATTAAAGGTTAACCTTGTTGAAAATTACGAATCATTTACCAAACATTCACTCTTTGACAACCATTGTGAAGAAAGTAAGCAAGTAAGCAAGTTTTTCCTCAAGATCAGCAATGAAACAGTGTTATGGCCTGTTTTTTAAAACCATAATCACAAAAAACTGGCCTGGAAGATGATTAGATGTTATACTATATGTATATGTATATGTATATGTGTGTGTGTGTATGTGTGTGTGTGTGTACATATACAACACAGAGATAGATATAAATATAGATATAGATATATCACAGTCTTAGTTTCAAAAAATGCACAGAAAGAGATTATAAGAAAATAAACAAAAAGTTTACTTAAAAAATTCACTATAGGCACAGTGGCACATGTCTATAATGCCAATTTTCAGTTGGCTGAGACAGGAGAATCTCAAATTTAAGGTCAGCCTGAACAACTTAGCAAAATTCTGTCTCAAAATAAAAATAAAAAGGGCTGGGGATGTAGCTCCATAGTACAGAACCCCTGGGTTCAATCAATCCCCAGTACACACACACACACACACACACACACACACACAATACAAACACACAAAAGAATAGCTGAAGAACTTTATAAAATTTTAAAAACAGTGATGCAACCAAAAGCAAAACTAATAACTGGAACCATGCCTACAGCAGTTCACTTATTTGCCTGTATTTGTAAAGTAGTCAGTCACACATTTGTCACTTATCATTTTCCAAACTACACATGGTGAGCTCCCTATGGCTTGAACTATTTAGTGGGTTACAACTAGAATTTTCAAAAAAGATGAAATAGTATAAAGAATAGTATTATTTTGTGAAAGCTGTGTATGTGTGTGGTGTGTGTGTGTGCATTTAAAGACATAAGTAAGTACTGAGTCATAATGTCACATGTATTTTTAATCACAAAGAAGTTTGGCATTAAGCAATCACATTACCAATCTTACATCATCCAACAAATGACAGAAAATCAGTCAGAAACACTTATCAAGTTAGCTTTAATTTAAAGTCACACCAGAGTGAATTGGCGAAACTGTCCAGATGCACTGGCACTGCTGAGCCCTAACCCTGACAATCTCAGGAGTGGCTTCTCTGGCAGGAAGACTACTCTTCATCTCTTCATTTTATTTTATTTTTTTCAAACACAAAGGGCAAGAAGATTTGCCTTTTCATTTGCATGACTCAGGCTCTCAAAAGTTCACTTTATGCAACAACTGAAGACAAGTTAACCCAAAGAACAGTTTCCTCTGAAAATGTAATCGGAACAATTTATTCTAAGAAGATACCGTGGGAACAATTCGAACATGTGAATAAAACATAATGAAGCCTATTTTATTCATCATCTCTCAATTCTCACAGCCACCCCTGAGGAAGGGGGTGTCATTACTGCACGCTTGTTTAGGATGAGGAAGTTCAGGATCAGAGGGTCACTGGCTCATTTAAGTTGCAATGGGACTTGAAGTCTGGCTTCTTACTCTACAACAGCCTGTTGGGAGCTAGGGAGGAAAACAGGGCTGTGTGTCTTCCACAGCAGGAAGAGCTGTGACTGCAGGAGGTCACAGAGTTTATGTGTGAGGCTTCTGTTCCCAAACCTCTTCTGCATTTTCCTCATGTGCAAAATTGACAGAATGTTGCTCACTTTGAGGATCAGCAGTAAGGTGTGTGAGTGCCTAGCTCTGTGCTTGGCACATGATTAGAACCCTGATCATGGCTACTGTAGCTGCTGATGGCTAGCAAAATGCTCTCTTCAGGGACAGGTACCCACTACCCAGAGCCAGTCAAGTCTTCTCACACAAGTGAACAGCACTTCTGGAGGCAAAGGTCCCACTTAAATTTAGAACAAATTTAAGATGGTCTATTGCCCCCTGACCCCAGCAATCTTACAGGCTCCCTCCCAGGAAAGCTAACTACTATCAAAATTCCCTTTATCCTTCTTCAAGACAGGGATGCAGAGAGGACCCATGAATGGGTTTCAGCACTCTGTGAGTCCTGACATTAGATGTAGAGTTGGATGCGGGTGTGTCTTTTCTGCAGGGGATTCATGGCTTCTATTGAATTTTCAGAGGTTATGCATTTGTTCCAGTGACCCCAAAACTAAATTACCCATTGCAGATCACATACTTGCCCTCTAGCCTCTCTCCTGTGAGAACACTAATGACCTCTCTGACTCACTGCACATAAATTTCAGGTATATAGACAATTTGGGAAAGTTTTTGTAAACTTCCTGGCCTACATCAGAATGGAATTCTCATGTTAAAAGACAGCACTTACAATGAGCCATCCTAAGAGCTGCCATGACTTCCTTAAGGCCCACTGTGTGGGAGGCACTGACTCAGGAGCTTCCAAAATGGAATTCCCCATTCCTCACAACTCATTCATACCTGAACTCATTCTTCCATCATGTTTTACACACCAGGCATGACACCACAGGTCGCAAGTGTAGTGGTGGGAAATCAGAGATAGAGTCCTGACAGAAATTACATTTCTGTTATTTATTTATCTATTTATTTTGGCAGTAGTGGGAATTGAACCCAGAAGTGTTCTTATCACTGAGTCACATCTCTAGCTTTTTTTCATTTTTGGAGACAAAATCTAGCTGAGTTTTGCAAGCTGAACTTGAATTTGCCATCCTCCTGCCTCAGCCCCCCTAGTTGGGATTGTAGGTGTAAACCACCTCACTCGGTTAGGAGCTTACATTTAAATGGGGGAAAAGATACTAATCAAAGATTACCCAAAAAAATGTAAAATTACTCATGTGCTAAATAAATACCCCAAAGAAGGGATATACAGTGCTAAAGAGCCCGCAACAAGAGAAATAAACCTTTTTAATAGAGGTCAAAGGATTTTCCTTGAGAAAATAATGATTACATTTAAATTTGAAGAAAGAGTAAGCACTTGATGGGGAAAAGGGTGTGAGTGTGGTGGAGGTGGGGAGAAGAGAAAGGAGAGAGAAGGGTGTTCCAGGCTAACAGAGCTTGCAAAAGACCCTGTGACAGGGGACATGCACAACTTGAGGATGGATCCACATAGGGGCCAAGTCACTAACTCTGTGTGCCATAATAAAAAATCCAGTTCCTATTCTTAGAGTTCAGTGAAGGCAATCAGGTATTTCATTTGGGGGTGTGTGATCTGATCAGCTTTGCCAATGATCACTTCAGATGATGTAGAAATGAACAAGAGGCCAAAGTAAATCAGACGAGACCCATTTGGAAAATATCACAGTGACACAGATGAAAAATGGTTGTAGATTAGATGGGAGTGGTGGCAGAAGAAATCCAAAGGCAGCAGACTAAGTTCAAGATAGGAAATGCAGTGGATATGGGGGTGGTAAGAGGCAGAAAGGTATCCAGCAGGAGATCCAGATTTCTGGCTCCTGCAACTGGAAGAAGGCACTGTCATTCTGAGATGGTGCTGCCCAGGAGAGAAATAGAAGCCTTGGGCTGGTTCAGGTGGTGTGTGGTGAATGCATGGGGTTGCAGAAGGTCAGCAGGAGGCTAGATAAAGTGGTTTGGGGGGTCCAGAGGGAGGTTCAGGTTGGTGGTAGCCAAGCAGGTCATGCATGAGGAAATGGTTCCCGAAGACGTGGACACAATGATATTGCCCAGAAGAGAAAACACGCTGAAAAAAAGAGAACACTGGCAGGATTCCAACATTTCTCCATTCTTTTAAGTGTGAACACACAAAGCTCAGAGAGGAACAGTGACATCTTGGGGATCAAAGTACTGGTAAGAGGAGGGGGTAAGGGCTGGGGATGTGGACATGCAGATAAGCAAACCAGCAAGCACTTCAGAGCTCAGATGGTACTGGGAAGGAGAACCCAAAAGAGGCCTCTGAAACAGTGTAAAGTCAGCTGGTGCTTCCTGGAGAGATGAATCAGAATGTTGAGCAAGGCACCAGACAGAGTCAGAAAGGAGGGGGATGTGGAGACGGACACGAAAGGGACATCTGATGGCAGAGAGGTGGGAAAAGCATGCAGCATTGGAGAGCACAACAGTAGCCAGGGCACAGGCTCCATCTTGGGGAATATAAAGAGGTGAGCAATGGGTAAGGCTGGAGTAACGGCAAAAGCCACACATGAAGAGGTTTTGAATTCCAAGATAACATGTGGGGTTTATTTGGTTTGTTTTTTTTTTTTTTTTTTTTTTGTAGCTGTAGATGGACAACATGACTTTATTTTATTTGCTCATTTTTGTTTGCAGTACTAAGGATCAAATCCAGTGCCTTGCATGTGTTAGACAAGTACTCTGCCACTGAGCCCCAGCCCCAGCCCAAGAAGTTTTAACTTCATCCTGAAGTCCACAGTAAGGGTTTTTCAAGAAGAAGAGTGACATAATCAAATGTTAGAACATGCCTGTGTACAGCCCTGCAGAGGACTGAGGGAACATTCAGGCCTGTGGCTGGGAGGTCATGAGAATCCCTATGAGGTCATCAGTCTGTACAGCTTCTGGTGATCCCTACTAGAATAACACAGGGCATAGACAAACAACCCAAGTGTCATTTCTATGGCCCTTCTCTTCCATTACCTAAACTTTTTGGTTAACTTTCCATAAGTCAGTGAGTGCCACATCTCCCACAGAAGACTTAGGTTCTGTGATAACAGGTATAATCATATCTTGTGATTTCTAGCCCAGAAGGAGGTGCTCAACATATGTACTGAGAATTCCAGGCTTTTCTGAAGCCTGGCTCTAACCAACTGATACACCTCTAACAAAGTGAAGGACATTATGCCTGACATTGGCAGAGTCTCAGGGTTGGATACTAGTCTACCCCCAAGAGCACTTAGGAGGAGGCCCAAGATCTCTTCAGTCTTTCAAAAATATGCTGCTGTTGGGGAAGTGCTGACCACCTGCTACATGCCAGCCATTTTATATTATCATATTTAATCATTACAAACATGTGTAAGGAGGTAGTGTTGGTAACATATGATAGAAGAACTAAGGTGAGAACAGGTTATGCAGTTTTCTGAAGATCACAGAACTAACAGTGGCAATGCTGGTGTCAAATATAGATCTCTTTTAGATTCCCAAGGTCAAGCCTCCACCTGAGAGACGTAAAAGAGAGATGGCAGAAAGCACAGGGGTTTTGGAAGCAGACCGTTGACTCTGGTGACATTCAATTTCTTATGCTTCAAATGGAAAATGCAGACACTGTAACACCTATTTCACAGTTATTATAAAAACATCAAGTTTGCAAAAGCCCCTTTCAAAGTGTAGACTGCTCTGCAGATTGTTATTATTTTGGTAGAGTGGCACTTTGTGGGGGGTATTTATTTACCACATTCAACCTGACCTAAGGCTGCTTTTGAGCAAGCCCTGCCTGCTGTCACAAAAGAACCTCACACTTGGGTTTAGGGCTACTTCTATGGTAAAGTGTGTGCTTTGCATGAGCAAGGCTCTAGGTTCAATCCTCAGCACCAAAAAAGAAAATTATCAGTGATTAGTCTTATTGCCACTAATTTAGCTGTAGTTCTATGAAATCATCTGGAGAAATTAAGAATTTTAATAAAAACTCAATTCTTGGTCCTCACTGTAAAAAGGGCTGCCTCTGAAAAGAAAAATGCTAATGCTGCTGATGATTAAAAAAAAAGAGACATCCTAAATTTAGGCTAAGGGATAATTGGGCCATCAGTTAAGGGACTCTCTTTTCTTAGCTCTGATATATGCACATGGCTATGACATTATTCCACTTCATTTCACAATACTCAACGATCTTTTAATTTTAATTCACCGTCTCCCATACAACTAAGACAGTTTACTAGTGTTATCCTTGCTTCTAAAAGACACAGGACTGTTTCATTCATTCAAAAGAACCTTACTGGGGGCCTCAGACAAATGCTAGACACTATGCAGACACAGATCCATGAGACATGGGCCTTGTCCTCCAGGAGCTTACAGTCTAAAACTGCATGGAAAGGAATTCGGACAAGGTACTATAAATGCAGATTAGGAATAAGTGTAGTGAGTCCAGATAGGGAGAGATCATACATGGCCACCCCCATGAGAACACTTCATAATGAAAGGAGAATTGCAATAAGGAGAGCAAGAGTTTCTCAGGAAATGTTTCAGGAAGATGATAGTGTGTGAGGAAATGGAAGATACGTGAAAAAGGTCTATATATACTTGATTGGGTGGCAGTAGGGAGGGTCTGGTAAAAAACAGATAGGATTAGCTGGAGCAATATTTATGAGGAAAATAGTAGGAGACTGAAAGATAGCCTGAGCCAGAAGGAAGTCACATTAGGCTTCTGGCCAATGAACGACAGAGTGAATGTAAGTAGTTTGAGGAAGATTTTTCCATATTAGAGTCACGCAAGATGACAGCAAGAAGATTCCAAATATCCAGGAGTGAGAAAAGGAGGACCTGAGCTACAGTGTTAGCACCGAGAATAAAAATGAAAACACAGGAGTAAAATACATCAGGAGAGAAAATCGAAATACCTTTATCACTAATAGGAAGTGAGGAATCCAAAATTACTAGGAGCTATAAAAGAACTGGAGCAATGTAAAAGAGGAGCTGGTTTGAGAACAGTAAGGGTAGGAGAGGACAGATATAAGAAATGTTCAACAACATCATTTGGAGGGTGGAAGAAATCTAATTTTAAATTTGTTAGCAGTCTATTATAATATGAACTTGAGATTTTTTTCTTTAACCAGATAACTAAATACTCAAAATTTCTCTGACCTTTATCCTTTGACCTTGGAAGAAATCACTGTAGTGCTTAAGCAAGGAAACTCGCACCATGTTGTCATCATACTTGATTAGGAAGTATGGTAGGGCTGTGACACCTTCTGTTTGACAAAGATCATCATACGCCCGCTCAAGGGCTTGAATCTGAAAACAGAAAATGTGAAGTTACTCTCTAGAAAATTACATATCTACCTCTGAGTTAAAAGCTGATATTAAATACAAAGTACCTTAAAGCCAAAAGACTACAAATGACTGACCAAAACCCTGTTGGATTTTTGTAGCAAATAAACACAAAAGTGCCCCCTGATAACACCATTTGACTTTTACATAACACTTTCTTGTGTATGGTGATGTGTCTTAGGGAAACAAAGGAACATTTCATGGTACAGCGTGGTGGTTCCCTAAGTTGTCAATCACAGAGGCTGAGAGAGGTGGTCAAAGTATTCTATCTTTCCTGTGAACATAAACCCACCACTGATAAATTTTACCATAATCTTTAACGGCTTTATTAAGATATACTATACAAATTGTCCATTTAAAGTATATAACTCAATGGTTATTTTTAGTATGTTCACAGAATTGTACAACCATCACTGAGATAATTTCAGAACATTTTTGCTCCTCCTCAAAAGAAACCCCACACTCACAAGCAGTCCATCTCATTCATAATCATTTTTACCCCAATGTAGATTTCTTTTTGACAAATTAGTCTGGTAAAACCATAACCTTGAATTTGTTCTAATTATTATTATTATTATTATTATTATTATTATTATTATTATTATTATAATCATTAGAAGCTGCTCTATGGCTTCAGAATATAGGCTTTTAGTGACTGATATGCTTCTTGTTAATATTCAATCTTTGCCTTAAACAATAATCAAAATTCTCTAGTTTGGGGTCTGTGTTCCACCAGCCTAATTAATTTAATTGCTCTTCTCAGGACTAATCTCTAATGCCCTCCTTAAATGGCAATGCCTAGTTCTGCATGATGGAGACATTCTGTTACTTAGTGTGAGGGTGGTGGAAGCTCTTGTATTTTGTTTCAAAGATTTTCTTCCCCAAAGATATTGCTTTATATTTTCCCACACTGAAAGCAAAAACCACATTTTGATAAATGCTTCCAGCCTTTCAAAATATTCCTATAATTCCTCCCTGCAGGGTTAGTCTTTCACCAAATACCATGGAATACCTATGTAATTCCATACCAAGGAATACTGTTCTCTACCTCTAGAAAAGGACTTCACAATTTGTGAATACATCTGGTCTTTGGAGGATTCTAGTACCACCTCTTCATCCAGAGGTGTTCCTGTTTGCTTAAACTCAACTTTATCTAAATTTGTTTTATAGGCTAATACCTGTTTTGATGAAAACCTTTGATCCAAACCCACTGGCCCCTGAATAAGAGGAATACTCTCTGGAAGACAGAGGGCAGGATAGCAAAACCAATAGTAGAAGTGGTACTTCTTTAAATCCTAGAACAAAACATATAAAATATCAGAAGAGCACTAATAATTAAACTGAAATGCATATAATAATGTAATGCCTCATAGGTAATTAAGAAAGAAAAGTGATGCACACAAAATATGTCTAACTTGTCAAATATTCTCATCCCAACAGAACACAGAACTTCTGCCTTGATCCCAAAATACTCTCCCAGCTGAGGATATAGCTCAGTGGTGGAGTGCTTGCCTTGAAGGCACAATGCCCTGGACTGCATCCCGGGCACTGTCCCTCTATAAACAATCCCAAGTACCCTCTCACAGTACACACTAATAATGTGACGGTAAACATAACCTACTTTATTGATCACTTGCTAACAGAAAATGTGCAATATGTCATTGATACTATCATTGGTATGCTTTAATACAAACCACCCTTAGAGACAACTATTATTATCCCATTTTATAGACAGAAAACTGAAGCTTGGAAAAGGATAAAGCACTTGAACAATAACAACAAAAAGAGGTAAAGGGGGAGGGATCGGAACTATGTTTCCATGACTTCAGCTGCTTCCATGACTGTACCACACTCACTTGATGGATCTGTGGTGGAGTAATGAACACCAATCCCCATACAGCTCTCTTCACAATGAAATAAGTTAAGCACATCATTGAGGAAACCATGTCATTCTTGTACCCATGCCTGAGAAAATTCTTTCTATAAAATGATTGGGACCAGTGGTATTATGGATTTGGGTTTTTTTTTTTTTTTTTAAAGTACTGAGGTATTTGTATACACATAATGAATTATCTTGGGGAGGGGACCCAAGTCTAAACATGAAATTCACTTATATTTTATATACATCTTATGCACAGGCTGAAGGTAATTTTATATGATATTTTTAATGTGCCTGTATTTTGACTATAGCCTATCACATAAAGTCAGTTGTGGAATTTTCCATTTGTGGTATCATGTCACCATTCAAAAAGTTTTGATGTTTGAGTATTTTTTTTTAAGTTTCAGATTAAGGGTGCTGAACCTATATAACATTGCTTTTTGAAATGCCTTGCTGGTGAAATTCAAGTCAACAACTATTAATTAAGCACTTGCTATATACAAGGCAAAATATGAGCCACTCTGATAAAATGAATCAACCTCGGCCCAGCCATCGGGCAGCTCATTTTCTATGTGGAAAAGGAGCAACAATGGTAGAAGTGCTTTCATCTTCACTGGGATTTAAGCCATTTCCACACCAGGTTAAAGCAACCAAAGGACAGGGATTTGACCCAGGGAAGAGGATTCATGAGGCTATCCTTGATACTGCTCCCACCTGGGCTCTTGTTTTTGAATTCCTGCAGTGTTTGGGGCCTGCATCACTCATGTGGTACAGTACCAGATTTACATGGGTACTGAGCAGTTTCCTCACTTATCTGTGACAACTGGACACTAATACAGTTATCTAGTTAGTTAATATTTCTTCTTGAATCTTGATAAGAATAAAAACTGTGGCTGTGGGATGACTTTTTGTTTGTTGTTCTTTGGTACTGGGGATTGAACCCAGGATCACTCTACCACAGAGCTATAGTCCAAGATCTTTTATTTTTTTAAAATATTTTTTAGTTGTAGTTGGACAGAATACCTGTATTTTACTTATTTTATGTGGTGCTGAGCATTGAACCCAGCGTCTCAAACATGCTAGGCAAGCGCTCTACACTGAGCCATAACCCCGGCCCACCCCCACAGATTTTTTCATTTTTAATTTTGAGACAGAATCTTGCTAAGTTTCCCAGGCTGGACTTGAACTTGAGATACTCCTGCCTCAGCCTCCCAAGTTGCTTGGATTTCAGGTATGCACCATTTTGCTCATCAGATGACCTTTTTAAAATTGAGAAATAATTTATATAGTATAAAATTCACCATGTTAAGCTGTCCATTTTAATGGGATTTTTTTTTCTTTTAGATTTTGGACAAAATTGAACCACCATCACCACTAATTTTAGAATATTTTCATCAGCCCATAGCCATTTCTGCACCTTCTAGTAGAAGCTCTCTACTCCCCTACCTCTCTATCCTCTAGCAAACAACCACTAACCTATCATCTGTCTCTATGGATTTGTCTCTTCTGGGCTTTTCATACAAATGGAATCATACCTGATGACTCTTTAAATATAAATTTACATATAAACATGCTTCCAGATAAGAAGGTCTACTAATTAGTTTCCACAGTGTCTAACTCTACCACTAATTGATCAACTAAGAAAAAACTCCCTTTTCACAATGGCAAAACAAACTGAAAAATTGAAAATTAATGAAGTGTCTGGTCCTTTGAGGCCTAAAAACAGCAGAAAGGAAAGCAAAAACATCCCCCAGAGATGATTCTCTCTTCTTTGTACTTAAATGATTTGTCATAACTGATCTTTAGCGAAAGGTTAAACAATTCAAGATGAAGGACCTCACACACTCTAAGGAGTTTTATCAGGTCATCTTCAAAAGCCAAAGGCTTGAATTTCTTAGGATTCTTTTCAGGATACAAAGGACCTTGGTTAAATTAAACATAAGGCTCTTTGAGCCTGAAGATTTTAAAAGAGAAATTAATTTTTTTTTTTTTTTTTTTTTTTTTTTGTAAATCAGGCTAAGAACACTCAGAAAGGGCAGTGAGGCCAACACACATAACACCTCTGAGAAATGCCTCCAAACTTTAAGTCAGAGCTGTTATTTTTCTCATTAAGGACAAATTGTTATTTATGTTCTATTAAAGAGAATTCTTGGTATAAGAAATGTATTAATGTTCAACTAAAAAAAAACCAGAAAATTTAGCAATATTTAAATAAATCTATCCTAGTAGAGAACCTACAAAAGTAATCAAATGTTCAGAAAATGATTACCATAACTTATTAGAAAATGTGTTCCTTGTAGATAACCACACATTGCTATAATCTTTGGGGTCCCACCATTCCCTCTGTGCTTGGGCAATAAAAAAGGGAGGTGGCATTTAGGAGAAGCAGATGAAGCTGTAATGATACACACTTCATCCACAGCAAAGAACTTACTCTAAGTAAATAAAATGAGCAGGAAAAAAAATATCAATATGGTCAATATTGCTTCAACTTACTCTAAGTAAATAAAATGAGCAGGAAAAAAATATCAATATGGTCAATATTGCTTCCTGCAGCATTTTTTATAATAGGGAACATTAGAAACAACCTAATGGCACACACCTATACCATAATCTCAGCAACTCAGAAGGCTGAGGCAGGAGGATCATAAGTTTGAGGCCAGTCTCAGCAATAGTAACACCCTGTCTCAAAATATAAAATAAAAAGGGCTGGGGATATAGCTCAGTGGTAAAGCGTCCCTGTGTTCAATCCCCAGCACGGAAAAAAGGAAAGAAAAAAAACAACCTAAATGTACAACAGGAGTCTATGGAATATATACTAGACAGAACATTATACAGTTGACATAAAGGACAAATCAGTTTTACTTACACTTACAAACGTGCACGCACGCATGCATGGGCACGCACGCATGCATGGGCGCGCGCACACACACACACACACGTTCTTTGATACACAATGGGGTATGTCTAGGTAAACCCATCATAAGTTAAAAACATCACCTGGGTTAAACATGCATTTAATATACCTAACCTACATCACATATTAGACTAGTCCACCCTAAATGTGCTCAGACCACTTACAGTAGCTTACAATTGGCCAAATTATCTAACCCAAAGCCTCTTCCATAAAGCGTTGCATCCGTCATGCAAAGTATTGATCACTGTACTGAAAGTGAGAAAGGGAATGGTTGTATGGATACACTTTCAGACAAGGCTGAAAAATCCTAAGTCAAACCATCAAAAGCCAGGGACCATCTCTACACACATTTGCATGTGTGTGCGTAGCTAGTATCTTTACAAGCAGCCCTTACCTTTCCCTAACTTGCCTCTTCACTGAGACCTAGTCTTTCCCTCCAGCTCCTTAACTCTACCCACTGTAGGCAGTGATGTTACCTTCATGTGATTCCTTTTCCTCTTCAAGGCTTCCCTTAATGTATTTTAAAATTAGATCATATATATATAGAAGGCATTTTCCTTTGTTTATTAATTTTTATCTAAAAACTTTTTTGAGACAAGGTCTTGCTATGTTGCCCAAATCGGCCTCATACTTGTGATTGTCCCGCCTCAGCCTCTGAGCACTTGAAGTATAGGCATATGACAACATGCCTGGTTCTTTGTTTAAAAAAAAAAAAAAAAATTGTACGGTCAAGCCACGTTGTGTGAGCTCCTCTAACCCTTATTTAAGGGGTGCTACAGTTTGAATCTGGAGTGTCCCCCAAAGGCCCACATGTTAAGGCCTTGGTTGCCAGACTGTGGTGCCCACTGGCAGGTGATGGGGATTTAGGAGGGGTCATAGTGAAAGAAATTGAGGTTACTGGGGATATGTCCTGGAATGGGATATTGGGACCCCCCTCCGTCCTTTCCTGTCTCTCTCTTTGCTTCCTAGCCACCCTGAAATGAGCAGCTTCTCCACCATAAATTCCTGCCATGAGTGCTGCCACAGGTCCAAAGGCAACAGGGCCAAGTGACCATGAGCCAAAATAAATTTTCTCCTTATAAGTTGATTATCTCAGGTATTTTGTCATAATGACAGTTAACACACTGGGCCTACCAACTAAGCTTTGCAGGACTGTATTTAACAAAGATGTTAGTTGGCAATAATGAAACCACTGCTCCCTAAGCCTGACTTCATAATGTCCTTAATAACAGGAGTTGGGTCATTCTGTTATAGAAACTATGCAACTACTACCAGTGTGATCAGTACGAATGAATTCATTTTGCATCGTAATAAAGCCACTAATCAAATTAGAGCTTCTTTAACAGCTATAAGGAATATCACGAGGTAACACCTTCAGAGAGAAGAGAGCAGCCCGTCCTTTTGGTCCACCAGAATGAACTGGGGATTTCACCAGTCTCAATACAACAGGGAGCCCATTTACTTACTGCAAATGTCAAGAGGAGGAACTTGTTGAGGAGTACAGGGTTTTCAAGAGCAGCACCTGACTTTATGGATTCCCAGATCTGCCAAAAGAAAGAAAAGCATTAAGACAGGTTGCCGGGCAACTCTGAGCTTCTCACTGTCAAGCAAAGTGTGAAACTGAGAAGCCCCAGGCTCTTCTTGTTTTGAGGCCCAGCACTGCTTATCCTGGGCACTGAAGAGGGTCATTACTTCCTAGCCCACTTGACACTGCCTTTCTGTCAGCCATGCTCCTGAGCCAAGTAAAGGAGCGTCTCCTCCAGCCAAAGAATCTCCTCTATGGGAATCTTAGCACAAAAGAGACAACCAGGTCACTCCTGTGCATTCCTGACTTCCTTCAGTAGCTACCTACTTATTTTCTACAACAGGGTTGCAAAAATAAAAGACACAGCCCCTGCCCTCAGGAAACTCATAATCTCGGGAGAGAGACAGGCATAAATGTACAAGTTCAACACCATGTAGGACTTGCTATCATAGAAGTAGGTAACAACAGACTGGACTTGCTATCATAGAAGTAGGTAACATCACCCAGCAGGGATTCTCGAAGGAAGTGATCTCAACTATAGTAAGGGGATTTCTCAAAGCCAGACTTGGGATTATCCTGCCTTGAGAGATAAAAAGGAGAATGAAATACAAGTTTATGTACACTCCATAAGTACTCTGGAAGCTAAAGCTGGTCCTGGTCACAAGATGTTTTAGTAGCTAAGATTAGCTGCTAAACTTTGTGTTGCTAAGCAGGACAAAATAGCAAAATAGTCACCCCTACAGAAGAACCATTCCCCAAGGACAGCTGTGGAAAAAGCAAGAAGAAATAAGCCCTTCCCATTGACATCATGGCTTTGAAGGAACTGGACCTGAAACAGCAGGCCCTGGCTTTCTCATGAGCCAACATGGAGGTAAGGTGTAAACCGCCAGAACTCTGAGCCCCTGTCAAGTGTCAAGGGGTGGGATTCCTGTGAAGACAACCTACTTTTTCCCTTGATAGATTAAGAACTGTCTCAACTCTTTGGAGGTTCCCTTTTAAGTGTTCAGCCAAGGCAAGAGATCCAGAGGCAGTCAGGTCACAGGTGAAGAAAAATGACCAACCATCACCACCTGAGTCATGAGCCTCATCCACTAAGAGGGATGTAGTGGAAGCCTGCCTTGGGACTGGCTGGGAGATTTCCTTCCCTGACCATTGTGCCCACAAAAATAGGAAATCCCCTCTTTTTTGTTCTCCTACAATTGTTGATTTTAAGCATGGTACTTTCAAAAAGTCTTTTAATTGACATACAATTATTATACATATTTATGGAATATAGTGTGATGATTCAAGCCATGCATACAATGGAAAGTAATAAAATCAGAGTAATATTCATTTCTTTGCCAGGAACCTTCAAATTCCTTTCTTCTTGTTATTTTGAGATATGCAATAAATTGTTTTAAACTGATTATCCTATTATGCTAGAGAATCTTAGAATGTATTCTTCCCAGCTCACTTCATGTTAATACCTAAAATCCACCCTCTCTATATTTTCTCTCTCCTCTCCCATTCCCAACCTCTGGTAACCACTCTTCTATTCTCTACTCCTATAAGATCAATATTTTCAGCTTTCACGTAAGATAAGAACATGCAGTGATTGTCATACTCTGCCTGGCTATATCACTTAGTTCCACCCATGTCACAGAAAATGACAGGATCTCTCTTTTTATGGCTGAATAATATTCCACTATATTTATGTACCACATTTTCTTAATCCTTTCAGCCATTGATGTACACCCCAGTTGAGTCCACATCCTGGCTATTGTGAACAGTGCTACAATAAACATGGGAGTCCAGATGTCTCTTCCATATAGTCATTTCATTTACATGGGATATATAAGAGTATATACCCACAAGTGGGATTGCTGGAACATATGATAGTTCTATTTTCAGAGTTTTGAGGAACAGTCACACTATTTTCTATAAAGGCTGTACAAATAAACCATTCCCATCAACAGGATATAAGATGACACTTATTCAATTTCTTGTCCAGTACATGGCCTTTCTGTTCCCTCTCCCTCCCCCTAGTGCCCATCCTCTACTCTACTGGTCTTGACCAAATTATGTTATGTGCAATATAAATATATGACAATGAAACCCACAATTCTGTATAATTACAACATACCAATAAAAATTTTTAAAAAGATGATGACATTTTTTTTTACTAACACTAGTGTAAAGATCCCTCAATTAAGAGTGGTAAGGAGGATTGGGATAAACTATCCCTCTCTTTTCTCTCTATCCCTATTTAAATTCTTTTAACTCAGCTATGAAGCAAAGGAAAGATATTCCATGTATAGAGAACATCATGTCCCAAAAAGACAAGAGAGAAGAGAAAGCAGGTGATGGGAGTTACAGCTGATCTGCTGTGACCAAATACAGTCCAAAGAGACCAACAGTGGCCTTATAAATCAGAAGCAGATTAGCTTTAGCCCTGAAGGTGCTGGAGATTCTGTATAACTAACCTCCCATGGCATCGTCATGCACAGGACGATCAAGCCTCTCTGGAGCACAAGGCACAGAGCACCCGGATGCATTCAGCCATAGGAATGTAACCTTCAGGGAGAGGTCAGGCTTCTCCAAAGTGCTCACTGGAGATCAGCAAACCTGAGTTTTCACCCTCTGGCCTATGTCCAGCTGAGAGCCAGTGTCTTCTCCCTGATCTTCTTGCCAGTACAGAAGGAGCAATTTATTTCTCTATAGAGAAATAAACAGAAACCTGCAAACATCTTCAAGTATTTATTATATACTAGTTTCTGCATCAGACCCATGTGCCCGATCAGAAACATGGTACCTGCCAGGCCCACAGAAGATGGCTAACCTCATTGGCTGCTTGTTCCAGAAGGAGCTTCTTATCCGCAGTCTTGAAAGACTCCAGTGTGTTGGTGTTGTACAGTGTCCCTACAGCAGGGCAGCAGTGTGCAGGCGTGGGAGCACTCCTAGACACAGAGAGAATCAGTTAGCAGGCACCGCAGGGACCCTGTGTGAACCAGGGGAGTGGCGAGGAAACCAGTTTCGCCCAGCCGGAAAGGGAGAAGACTAAGCATGGGACCAACACCATCATTCCAGGACTGAGAAGCAGGTGCCATTCCCCAAGAAGCCTACGACAGCATGCTGCTCCTCACTACCTCCCAAACAAAAGTTCCTTTTCTATCTTTTATTCTTTCCTATATTCAATCTAAGAGGGAAAACCTTGGGTCAAGAACTGTGCCAAGTGTGAGTTCTTATTAATAGCTCTTTTCCCCACTTAAAAACTCAAGCAACCTGCCCCAGGTCATATAACTCTGGGCAGTCAAATCTAAAACCAGAACTGGTTGACTTCAAGGCACTATGCTGCCCAGCCCCAGGGTCCTGCTCTAATCCTCTATTCCAGAAAGCCAGCTCTCATTTTCTCTGGTAATAGAGGACACATAAAATGAAACATAATATTTTAGAGCATTTTAAGAACAATGGCCATTACACCCAAGTGGAGGACACTAAGCTCCCAGAGAGCTGTAAGCACATTTCCTCTGCTTATTCCACGATCTGGGCTCTGCACTTGGCTGCTGCTGAGCAAATCCCTGAGGGCCATCAGAGTCAGCAGACAAAATGTCCTGTGCCTGGGCTACCTGTCAATCCATGGTACCACATGGTTCATGCACGCTACAATGCCCCCCAAAGACCTCAAGATCCTAAGAGAAATCAAAGTTAGGAGAAGAGATGATGAGTTGATTTTGAATACAAATTCAGACATGGACAAATCTACTCTCTCTTCTGAAATGATTAACTTGTGTTTCAGAGGTTACAGATGCAAAATGAATATATGCATTTCATTAATGACCTGTTATTTCTGCCATTTACAACCAATGCAGAGAATGCACTGTTACTCGTTACACTAATAGTAGCTGCTTGGTGTAAATAACCAGTGTCTTTTCATTTAGAGTTTGCTAAAAAAAAAAAAAGAAAAAAAATGGGTTTGGGGAGCTGAAGGAGAAGAGCTCTAACTCTAGAGCAGGTGTGGCAGGATATAAGAACTCTCTCCAATGCTGCCTGTGAGGCTCAAATGCCAAGTTGAGGGAGGGAGGCAGAGAGCTATGGCTCAAAGGCTGAAGCCTTCCCTTGGGAGCTGTGAGTCAGCAAATCACAGGTTGTTTGTCACCATGCTCCTCCAATAAGGGAATATTCTTCATCCAGGTGAGATGAGGACATCAAAGATAGACTTGAGGAGAAAGAGAAATCACAATGGGCAAGATTAGGCCTACAGGGAAGGAAAAGGAAGCAGAGCAGTTGGTAAGCTAGGCCTTTCCACCCAGACTTAACTCTATGGAATTACTGCTGAAATGGGACCCTGGGACACAGGGAGGATGCTATGAACTAATTTGAATACAAGTACAGAAGAGGAAGTTTCACTTCTTTCCGAGTGTCCAAATGTCACAGGTACATGAGGGCCATATCAAAGCCTTGCTCTGAGAGGGGAGGAACCTATCTCCTAAGAACCCAAGCTACTGCCAGGATGGCTCCCAGGAACACCAACACTTAGGCCAGGTAATAAATGATGAGGATTGGAAAGGAGAAGCATTATTTAGGACTAAAATTCTATTGGGGAGATAAATTTAAAATAATCATCATCATCATCATCATCATCATCATCATCATCATCATAGAAGGAAAAGCCCAATAATTAGAGAAATTTTAACTCGAACAGTTCTGACACTATTTTGTAGTTTAGTTTACTATGATTCTATTTATATGAAATGTCCAAACTATGCAAATTCACACAGACACAAAGTAGATTCTTGGTTGCCCAGTGCTGGGGTATAGGGAGGAGGCAGATGGAGAATGACTACTAGAGGTTTCTTTTTGGAGTGATGATAATGGTGACAATTGCACAGCTCTATGGGCATACTAAAAACTACTGATGTGTACACTTTAAAAGAGGAAACTTCAGGCTGGGGTTGTGGTTCAGCAGTAAAGCGTTTGCCTAGCACATGTGAGGTCTTAGGTTCAATCCTCAGCATCACATATAAAAAATAAATAAACAAAATAAAGTTATTGTGTCCAACCACAACTAAAAAAAAATATTAAAAAAGTGGGGGGGGGGACTTCATAGCAGGTGAACTTTCTCGCAATAAAGCTGCTAAAAGAATATGAATTAGAAATCTCCCCTACATACTAAAGCTAAGAAGGAATTCTCAATGATATACACACTAACCTGGTGCCCTTTGATGTGAAATGCCCTTCCAAGGCCCACGTGTTAAAGGCCTGGTCCTCAGGGTGCTACTAGTGGGAGGTGATGGAATCTTTAGGAGGTGGGGCCTAGTGGGAGGCTCCTAGTCCTTGGGGACATGCCCTCCTAAGGCAGTTCGGCAGTTCTCCTGGGACTCCTTGCCAGCACTGCTATAAAAGCCTGATATTGGCCCCACCCTTCTCTTGCTCTCTCATCCTATTGAAGACGTGACCTTTCGTTCCTGCACATGCTTCTGCCATAATGTGCCACCACTTGTTTCCCTCACAAGAGGCTAAACAAATGTGTCCCCACCCCACCCCATCCCTGATCTTGGACTTTTAACTTCCAAAACTGGGAGTTAAATAAATCTTTTCTCTTCATAAAGTTTGCTGCCTCAGTTATTTTGTTGTAGTAATGCCAAACTGACTAACAAACCTGGTAAAGTATGGATTTCACAAAGGCCTGAATTCTGGGCCTGTGTGGGGACATAATGTTTTTTAAAATCTCAGTAGTATGCACCAGTTATTTCCATGGCAGCGGGTAACCAGAACCGAATAAATCCTCCAGAAGAACAAAGGTTGAGTTTTATACCTACAGAGTTCTTTACTCCACACGAACAGCTTTGCATAACTATGGGGAGCTTGGGGAATCACACCCTTGCTTCATTTTCTCCTATTTTCCCTAAAAATCTCTGAGTTTTAATTTATAACACCCTTAATGGAGTCCACTGGTATCTTTCCAAAAACATCACATCCCATTTTGACAGCCTACAGTTATTTAAGCAACTAGTATGCACCAACCCTATGGTAGATGCAGGCAGCACAGGAGAGGACAAGACAGACACAACCTGTGTCCTGTGCACAGGCTTTTGCACAACTACTTTTTAGGTTCTTTGAGGGCAAGGGTTACGCCTTATGTTCTTCCAATCAGATCTAATTTGAGGCTTAGAAAAAAATTTCCTTATAATTAAAGATTAAAATAAATAATCTTCAGGATAAAGAGGGCCCAGGGAAGATTTTTTTTTTTTTAACCATTTCATTTTGGTACAGAGATGTCATCCAAAACCGACCTTTCTCTTCAACAGAAACTGATGACATACTCAATGCTTATAGCCGGCATACCATTTTCCAGTCTTTCTGGCCAGAAAGGCACAGCTCTTCCCAAAAGAATCTGAGGGGACTAGTAACACATGTCCCTTTCCAGCCAGGCCCTTTAAGAGACCGGCTGGGCCTCCATCTTCCACCTATTTTCACTCTGGCTCTATTTCCCATCTCCCAGTTGTTACTTCAAAGTAACAACTCAGACTTAACTAAAGCACAAAGGCAAAGCCCTTGAGGATGATGGAGCCACAAGGTGCAAGACAACCAGATGCCATCCCTGACTATTAGGTAAGCAAGAAATAAACTTTCTTTGCATTTGGGCTCTTCCATTTCTGGGTCTGGTTCAGTGGCACAACCTACCCTAAGACCATACTCTCATCTTCAAGGCATGGCACCGATTAAAGACTGCTTGAGCAACTCACTCCATGTAATTTAAAGAACAGCATCCTGATGCTTCTAACTGCTTACAGAGATCCTTAAGACTAGGAGCCTGGGAGAAGGGATATAGCTCAGTCTTAAGAGCATATGCTTTGCATACATGAGGCTCTGGGTTCAATCCACAGCATCCAAATTAAACAAAAACACCCAGAGCCCAGAGTCAAAGGGGTTTATCTGGTGCTATGCAAACATGAGACACCTTTGGCTTCAACAGTTAAGAACCAGGGCTGTTCACTCTCAACCGTTTCTTCTTCCTCTCCAAATGCCCAGTGCCTAGTGCACACAGTATAATCAAGACACAGAGGAAGCAATCAATGAGTATTCCTGAAATAATGATCACCTCTCCACATTTATTAGTCACTGAGCACACTACAATGCAAATATCTGTCCTCTCCTTGTCTCTCCCCATCTCTCTCATACTGCAGTGGAGCCCTAGAGTCCTAAGTCTTTGCATTTCTAATACCCACAATCCTGCAAATTGTAGACAAACCCATGCAGATATATGATGACAAAAACAAAGAAAGTAACAATAACAGATAACATGGACACAGAAATCTCCTACCTTCTGAGGAAAGTCCTAAATGCTTTTATTAAAATTCCTAATCATGCTACAAAGAGAGGCTCAGAAAAACACAGACGTTTAATAGTAGTGGGAACACTAGAAGCCCAGAGATGAGAAAAAGAAAGCTAAAAACAAAACAAAACAAATAAACAAAAACACAAGACTTATTTGAGGTAGCACACTTAATTAGCCGTAAGTCCCAAGTCTTCAAACTTCAAATTCAGGGCTATTTTCACAGCACAGGGGCCATGTTTTCCTCCTGCTCACCTCCCCAATGTCTGCCACAGTGATTCACACACTGGTGGTACTGAATGGGTAAAGGAAAAAGTATCACCAGCGTAATCAAGCAATTTGTGTGACAGTCATAGCTGCAGGATCACAGAGTTTCTTTGACCAAAATGGATTACTCAAGCCTTGGATGCTTGGATTTTGTATTAAGATCAAATTTAACTTCCTTGAGCTGTTTTTTTCTTACTAATGTCTCAAAGAATAAAAGTTTTAATGCTTGTACATTTTCAGTCTTTTCATTTTTTTTATTATTAGTTGTTCAAAACATTACAAAGCTCTTGACATATCATATTTAATACATTTGATTCAAGCGGATTATGAACTCCCATTTTTACCCTGTATATAGATTGCAGAATCACATCGGTTACACATTCACTTTTTTACATACTGCCATACTAGTGTATGCTGTATTCTGCTGCCCTTCCTATCCTCTACTATCCCCCCTCCCCTCCCCTCCCCTCCCCTCCAGTCTTTTCATTGTTATATTACAGTTGCCCGAAAAGTTGATCAGTCTTGCCAAAACACCAAGAGAGCTTACTAGTACTTAATTTGTTTTGAGAAGTAATCACCAGAAATTTGATGGATCAAGAAAGTTCCAAAGGAAAAAAGAAAGGCCAAGACACACTTTATAAATGTATAAAGCCTAACACTATTTGGGGTTTATGTTATACTTTTTTTTTTTTCCTAACAATTTTTGTGTCAATTTTATTGAGGTACAATTCAATTAATATACAGTAAGATTTGCCAATTTTTTTTGTGTGTGTATTTGGTGCTGGGGATTGAATCCAGGGCCTTGGGCATGCAAGGAAAGCATTCTACCAACTGAGCTATATCTTCAGCCCTGTGTTATGCTTTTAATTTTGCAATCTGATGGAGATAAAAGAATAAAATGTATTGATTTTTTTGAGAAATAAAACAAAGAATTCTAGAGACACTTTATTTTCAATAGCCTAACCACTGACTATACTACTGCCACTTGGAGAAACCATGTGACTTTACAAAGACTTCTGCTCTCCCCAAAATTCCTCATCTTGACCCTGCTGAGGTAGCAGACAGTGGAAGTGGATCTCACCAGAGCATTTACTTCTTTAATCTTCCATAATCTTAAAACCCCTCAACATGGTTATGCGTCTAAATGCACCCCTCCCCCCGTTCTAATTTTTGTGTAAACTTTAGTTTGAGAAAATGAATTCACAAGGACCACAAATGCTTTCATCCACAAACCTAAGGACCCTTGTACTGAACTCTGACCTCTGGACTTCTGACATTGTTGATCTTCTTCTCCTTCATCAAAGCCCTTCCTCCTTTGGTTTCTATAGGACTTTTCATTTTTCAGACTATCCTATGACAGTCCATTTCCCAGTTTTGCATCCTCTAAATCAGGGCCACTCACTGCTCAGACCCTCTGTTCTTCTCATCCACTGCTCTCTTTCCTGCATATGGCCTCATGGCTTTTGCTGCATGGATGACCACCACACCAACTACTCACCCCTCTCTTGGACTCAGTCCATCCTGACATTTCTGGAGGACACTGTCACTCAAACTCAACATGTTCTAAGCCAAAACTGCTACAATTCAGAAATACGCTTCTGAATACATTTTAGTTTTCCCCTCACCCTTGCTCCCGGCCCCCCCAGTCCTGGGGATGGAACCCAGGGCCTCGTACATGCTACACAAGTGCTCTCTCACTGAGAGCAACACAAGTGCTCTGTCACTGTGCTTTCTAAATTTAGCTAGCTATGACTTTTTGACATATTTTATCTTTTGACCCACAGTCTCTTCATCTGAAAAAGTGAAAAATCACACTTGGACAGATCTGAAAGGATTAAGTTTATAGAAATGCCTAGCCAGTTAAGTGTTCAGTATATGCTTCTCTTCTCTCCAGCAACTCCCCTAGTTGCCAAGTGGATTTAAAAAAAGAAATATATCTATCATATCCTTTGAACATTCCCATAATGTCTTGCACAGTGGCTCCTATACCAATCTGACTTAATAAACATTCATTGATCAATGCATACGCTACTAAAGGAGTAAGTCAAGAGAATAAAGAATCATAAAATATAAGCTACAATCAAAATCAGGAGGGATGTTCGCTAAGTCTCAATCTAGATGGTAGCTGGTTCCTACAAGGCTCTGAAAAATATTCATTTTTTTCTGCTGAAAAAATGAACCATTGACACCTAAAAAAAATATTTAAAAATGAACCAGAAAGTCCTAAGCATCTAGCACTTATCTTAACAGGAGGCACAAGGGAACCTGAGGCCCTGGCTCTGCTCCCCAGACCCTCTCCAGCTTCTCCTGTGGTCCACTTCTGAGGGAGGTGAGAATGCTCACTCCTTTCCAAGAACAGTTCTTTAGATTGTGAAAATAAATACTCACATGTCAAAAGCACTGAACTCCAATGTTAGGCGAGCTGGCAGTCCCGCAGAATCACCTGAAAAGAAGAATGATTGCATCTTCAATAACAAGTCAGAAACAGTAGCATTCATAACAAAAATATTTGCAATTGTTTTGTTCTCTTTGTTGATGAAGCTCCAAGGGCACCATCCAATCCCTGCTTATCTGTGACACACAGATAATGTCTGTATGGATAATGGCAGAACATGACAGGGATTTTGTGAGGGATTCACCATAATTATAAGAAGGACTCCTGGGGGAAAAATATTTTGGATCTCTTCTTTCCGTAAAACTAATTAATCAGTATTCAGATTAATAACTTACATTTTACTATTCTATTTCTTTTCCCCAGAACAAGAGAAAAGAAAAAGGAGCGTGGGTCGAAAGTCAGAAAGGAAAAAAGAAAGTGAAGAGCACTGAATATAAAAGAAATGGGAGTTCCTTTCTAAAGGAAAGCTGAGGGCTGGGGTGTAGGTCAGTGGTCGAGTGCATGTCTAGCAAGTGCAAGGCCTAGGTCCACAAAAATAATAAATAAATAGATAAATAAGTAATCTGGTACTATACTAGAGGACAGAGAGGATCCAGAAGATGATAGGAGAGGCAGTTTATTACCACCTTACCATTGTAATAATAACCCTTAATGTTCTTGGGGGCTTCATCTAGTCGATATTCATTCAACTTCTTCTGGGTCAACTCGTGCCAAAAGCCAACATCTAAGGCACTGCTGAAGGGGGCAAACTGCAATTTGAAGAGTCCAGGATCCCCCATAGCTGCTGCTCTTAATTGGTGCCTATTAAGAAACACAATATAATACAGTGAAATAACATTCCAAAACAAAACCCATAAGAAAAAAAAATTTGTAATAAAGCTTAATTCAAACAAACAAAAAGGAGAGGTACATGAACCATCTTACAACTTGACTTTTTAAAAACTTTGGTAAAACACATTCAACATGTCATCTGTCCTGTTAACCATTTTGAAGTTTCAATTTGGTAGCATGAAGCATATTCAGATGCAAAACCAACCTCCGGAATCTCTCCACCTTGCAAAAGTGGAACTCTGTACCCTTTACACAATTTCATTTTCCCAGGCCGACACCTGCCATTCTTTTTTCTTTCTCTATGAGTTTGATGATCTTAAACACCCACATATGAGGTTTGTGTTTTTATGACTGGCTTATTTTACTGAACACAGAACCTTAAAAACCATCCTAGTGGGGAAGTGCTGGAGAGCCAAATTGTATTGTTACATTGTATGCATGTGCTAAAAATGTAGCAAATCCCAAAGTTGTGGATACTTAGAATGTACCAATAAAACAAAATAACATGGGGGGGGGCGATGGAGTAAACTATCCTAATTTCCTGTGTTGTCAAGTTTGGTCTCTTCATGACATGACTTTCCAAAATAACCCTTTCTAACCTTAATTTTATTTTTGCAGTGCAAAGGATGGGCCCCAGGCCTCACACATGCCAGCCAGGTGCTCTACCACTGGGCTAAAAATCCAGTCCCTGGTCTTAACTTTGGTGCATCTTCCTTTAACGTCAGTCAGTCTGAGTGATGATGCACTAGTGTTTACTCCTTCTTCTACATGGTTAAGATCACAGAAGTTACCGACATGGTTAAGATCTCAGAAGTTACCGGCATGGTGGCGCGCACCTGTTATCCCAGCAATTCAGGAGGCTGAGGCAGCAGGATAGTGAGTTCAAAGAGAGCCTTAGCAAAAATGAGGCACTAAGCAACTCAATAAGACCTGTCTCTAAATAAAATACAAAATAGGGCTGGAGATGTGGCTAAGTGGTTAAGTGTCCCTGAGTTTAATCTCCAATTACCCCCCACTAAAAAAAAGATCTCAGAAGTTCATCACCATCCATGTGGTCCTAAGAAACTCTACAAGTACAAAATCCAAAGTTCAGCCAGTTAGAAACACAACAATTCAACTGTTGAAATTCTGTCTGAGTACTGCATTGTCCTCCCCAGCTGAGGAGAATAAGGCAAATTTCTCATTACTTCCTATGCCCTTAATTTCTTTGAAATTTCATGTCTGCTCCCTTACATTCATGGCAACTTTGCATTTTACACTATGGTATAGATTTGAAAATTTCATTCCCCCCCACCCCCCGGCCAAATAAATTTGACCATCCTGGCAATTGGGCTTGTGTCCTTTGCACACTCAGGAAACACACACTGTGATATGAGAAGCTCAAAACAAGAGGACCCTGGAAGTCTAATGAGATCAGCATAAGCGTTATTTCATTCAGGGTGTTTCTGACTGTCTGTGAAAATACCTTTCAATTACCATAACACAAAACCATGTCTTAATGCTCTCTGTACCAAAGGAAAAAAATAACTCAGCAACAGTCCTGTTTGCCAAAGAGATTTGTGTCTATGCCCTAGATATGAGTATTTTCAGTGAACTTGTTCAAATCTCTTGAATTAGACTTATCTACCTTCACATACTATGCTGGGGATGGAACCCAGAGACTCAGAAATGCTAAACAGTGCTCTACCACTTAGCCACATCCCCAAGCTAAATCAATCAAAGTTAAATCAATTTTTTGGTAACCAACAACGGGTTTGGACAATTAATTTAACTTTGCTAGTTCCCTTTGAGTTAATTCCAATATCAGGTTATAAGATTTCATTATTTTTCAGGGTCTTCTGTCTGAGAGTACATTGATTTCCTAATTTTTCACTTAGCTACACAGTTATACATGTATATTGGGTTTTATGTGCCAGAGCTGATAGCTCCACTTTTAAATAGCCTTTGTGAATTACAGAAAAAGGAACAAGTACTATATATGCTTTACAGGGTAGAAAACTAAATTTTCTAACATCACTTACATCTGAAAATGTTTTATTTAAAATCTGTTTTGAATTAATCACCTTCTAAAGACTGATCTTTATGTGGACAAAATTTAAACAAGAAAAAACTTACAACTTTGAAAAATAATTAGCCATTGTTTTTCTTTAATAGTAGTTCAGGCAATGTCATAATGAATGTTCAAAACTAATTCCTTTATATGCAAGCAAAAATATATTTTCCAACTTTTAAAATGGCTTGAAGGTTTGGGGGTGTAGTCCAGTGGAAGAACATAAGCTTAGCACACAGGGCCCTGGGTTTGAAGCTCAGTGCACATACAAAATAAAAAAATTTAAATAGCAATAAAAAAATCAGTCTGATTCTGTCAATAATCATCAACTACTGTGGAAAACCTAATCAATCAACTACCCATCATGCCTTTCTAGGACTGACTGTGTTGCTTGCATTTAAGCAGAATCCTGAGGTAATTATAAAGAATAAAATGTAGGTTTTCTTAGACTTCTAAGTTAATGAGGACCTTAATATCTTTTGATATATTTTTGAAGATACATTTTAGATAATTACTAAGAGACTTAAAATAGATTTTATCATGCTTCTTCAAAGCTAGCCCATGTCCAACAAAATAGTTATATTTTATCCAAAATGTAAAATATAGCATTCAGTATTCTTTATGCAATTCATAATAAAGGCTCTAGTTTGAGGAGGTAAGAACGTGTCTTGACTGTGATCTGAGGCATAATTTAGTAGGAATTATCCAATATGTGGCATGTTAGCTAAAAAATGGTATTTGCTTTGTTAATAAGCATGGTCAAAGGGCATGAGTCCTGGTTTCTGCCATCTTGTTAGGAAAGATGTCATAAGAGTGCCATAATAAATGTTCAGTAAATTCATCAAACTCACAATGTCAGTAAATAGATGAAATCTTATTAGTAAGTTTATTTGTTTTAAAACTGTATGTATAAAATAAAAAATTTCCGTGCTAGTGGTCTCTGTAAAACTCTAACTTTGTTACTATAATAGTTAACTCCAATAAAACTACCAAATATTAAAAAGACAGTTCATATCCAGAGAGGATTTGCCAAAGTTTTGTGACAAGATTAGCATACAGCTTTCAGCCCAGCATGGAGGTACACGCCTGTAATCGCAGTGACTCAGGAGACTGAGGCAGGTCAATACAAAGTTTGAGGCCAGCCTCAGCAACTAGTCTAGACAGTCTTAAAAAATAAAAAGGGAGCTGGGGATGTGGCTCAAGAGATAGCGTGCCTGCCTGGCATGCGCACAGCGCTGGTTTCAATCCTCAGCACCACATACAAATAAAGATGTGTGTCTGCCGAAAACTAAAAAATAAATATTAAAAAAATTCTCTCTCTCTCTCTCTCTCTCTCTCTCTCTCTCTCTCTCTCTCTCTCTTTAAGAAAAATAAATTTTAAAATTTAAAAATAAAAATAAAAAGGGCTGGGGATGGAGTTCAGTGGTAGAGTATCACACAATTCCCCAGGACTACAAAATAGACAGATAGTAGATAGATCCATCTTTCAGTTTCCCAACTTTATTGGATTTTAGAATCAGTGATGAGAAGCTTTGATATAACTATATAATAAAATGCAACACTAGTGCTTTAAATAAAAAGTCATGAGTTTGGGGCAGGACCACAAGAAAGGCTCTGTGAAGGAGTTAGACTAAGAGAAGGTTGAAAAGAATGGTAAGGACAAGGACAGTGGGTAGAGAGTGGAAGGGACAAGATGATCAGAGGAACTATCCTGGTACAAAGGGGAACAGGAGTGTTTATCCTGAGTGAAGGGTTTGTCCTAAGCAAGAGCAGCACTCACAAAGTTGAATGGGTCACATGAGTGACCACACAGGGAGAAGCTGCATATGTGAGGCTGAAGAATTCTGCAAGGGAAGACAGTGGCAGTTCTGTATGAGACTATGATACAATTCAGCAGTAGCAAAGAGGCTTTGAAGGAAGCAGAGAGGGAAATTAGGCAAAGAGTTTAAGAATCTATAAGGATCCAGATTAGAGCAGAAGTGAGACTGTGAAGGAGAGGCTTGTCCTTGGGAATGCAGAAAACAAAAGGTGACCAAATTGGTGGATTCAAGGAATGATGGGGAGGAAAAAGCCCTTGGGGGTATCAAGATTCCAATGGCTATAAGAATGAAGACCAGTGAAAGAAAGGACACTTGAAGGGCAGGGCTAGGCTCAGAAGGAAAGGAATAACAACACATGAAGGAATTTTCAGCCGCATACAATGGCAGGGCAACTTGAAGCTGATCCAAGGAAACCGAGGTGAGCTTGGGAAGGTGGGTCCTGAGATAATAGGATGGATGCTGAGATAACAACTAAGGTGGGTAAGAAACACAAGCTCCTAGGAAGAAAAGTCCCAGACCAACTAAGTCCTACAGAAAGTCCACAGTCAGGAAGTAAGAAACAGAACCAGTAAAACAAACAGGGACAGCAGCAGCAGCTGATAGGCCAGAAAGGTTCATCTACGTATCAGCCCAAAGCAATAAAAAACTTTGAAGATAATAATGATGAAAAGATGCTAGAAGTCAAAGAAAATGTCCAGTTAATGCCACTGGATTTTAATGTTTAAAAGGAGCTCAGTGGTGGTTCTATAAAGTGCAGTTTGATAGAAAAATTGCTAAAAAAAGAACAGATTGTAAAGGCAGGATCACAGCAGGGAAGTGACTATGTCCCAAGCAAGTCCCAGGGGGGCAGGTTAGTTTGCTGCTGGATTCCTCCTAGGCAGCTGTTCTCCCACAGGCTCAATTTTGTTTTGTACATTTAAAAATATGCTTTGGCAACAGAAGTCCGATTGTGGATGAATGAAAAATTTGTAAATTTGGGGGCTTACTAAACTCAGAAAAACAAAAAGAAAACAAGAGATGGTAGTAATCATAATGAAATATTTTCTATAGCATTGATAAGCCTTATTGATCACAAAGGTAGCCATCATTGTCCCTAAAATTCTCTGCTTTCCAATACTGTTTATGGCATCAGGCACCAGACAATGTCTGGCCACGGGCTTTCAAGCCCACCTTGAGGGCCTCTTAATAATGAGGATGCTTGGACCTGCCACTCTTCCTATTGAAGGGAGAAGGGACAGAGAAGGAACAGGAGCTTACCAGTCTCACCAGTGCCCCAGGAGATGCTGGTTTATGTCTGGTGCTCCCTTGAGGCCCCCAAGTCATTGTCATTCCCACTTTTGCAAGCCTCACCTCTAAACTAATCAAATGTACTTAAAAGCACCCTCATCCCACAATAATTTTTTTTTGTCTTTTGATTGTTTGAAATGGATTTCTACAACTTTGCACACTCAGAACCCTCATTTCCTTTTTCCAGACCACTCCTATTTCACTGGTTCCCTGAAGAGCTTGTGCACTGTGACTCCAGCACCTAGTGAGCACCTGGAATCCGCAGCCCACACTTGGAGGAATAGTGTCACAGCTTCCTGCTTTGTTTCCTGGGCCTCAACTCTCTCCTCTCCCTCTCCACAATGCAGCCAGTTTTCTTTCTACTGTCAGTTTCTGCAGGTTCCATGATCAAGTCCTTTCCTCAATCTACAAGCATTCTCCAAGGCCAAATCATGCATTTTCTTTTTTTTTTTTAAGATATTTTTTTAAAGATGGACACAATATCTTTATTTATTTTATTTATTTTTTATGTGGTGCTAAGGATCAAACCCAGGACTTCTCAAGTGTGAGGCAAGCGCTCTACCACTGAGCTATAACCCAATCCTGCAAATCATGCATTTTTTACAACAATTTCTAACTATATGCCAATGAATCTCAGGCCTGTATTTCTAGTTCTGACCTCCAAACATACATGTGTTTTTTACAGCCAGGACTTGGATCTCTCAGATATCTCAAAGTCAAGAGATATAAAACTGACTGCATCTTTTCACAAAATTCTGTCCCTTTTCCTGTATTTCAGAGTTTACTTAAAAGTATTACTGTATCCAAGGGAAAAACCTCTTGGTCAGTCTCAGTTTTCTTCTTTCTCACCTGCAAATAAAATAGTAATTCCTACAGGCTCAATCTTTAATAATCCTCAGGAATGAGACGAAGTTTAACAGTTTCTGACCATAGGCTAGGTCCTGGAACAGAATTCAGTTCTCCCAGAAGCCCCAAGAAATGATAGCTCCAATATCGTAGAAGAAATGGAAACTTTCAATGTCATAGAGGAAGAAACTGAGGCTCAGAGACATAAGAAACATCACCGAGATTCTACAGCTAGGAAATTGGGAGAATTAGGATTCAATTAGGGCTATTCAACACCCATATTCCTCCTGCAACTTCACACATCCCATATGGTCTGCTTCCTTCTCTCCATTCCCCTGCCACATCCCTGGCTCTATCATTACACACTCAGAGAATTCAGGAACATGCTCACAGATCACTGTCTTTAGTCCCTGTATTCACTACACAAGAAGGTATACTGCCATCAAGAATGATGTACAGCTCGCTCCTGCATTTAAACAAGTGAACAGACCCCTCCTGGTCTTACTACACAGAGCACAGGGTGCCACAGCCCTATCTGCTTGTTTCCTGAACTTATGCCTTGGTGGATGTTCCTAGAAAATCCTTACCCTCTCTATCAGGAGAATCCCTCATCCTCCTCCTGGTCAAGGTCCTTTATGAATCCATCATTAACACTCCCAGCCTGTGGGTATCAATGGTTCACAGTAACAGGTCAAAGCTTCCATCATAACATTTACCACCTTGAATTACATTTGCTTTCTGGTAAAACATTTTTGAAACCTTTCAAAATAATGGTAGTAGTAATAACTGTTCTTATTGCATGCTTACTCTGTACCAAGCACTAGGTTAAACATTTTACATACATATCATTCTCGTGACCATCTCTAAGTGCTACTTTACAGAAGAGAAAAGTGAGGCATTGAGAGGTCAAGTAACTCGTTCAAAGTCACACATTCAGGAAATGGTAGGGCTGAGATTATAAGCCAAACCCCTGACTTCAAAGTCACTGCTCTCATCTCTAAACTATATTGCTCAGAAGGAAGAAAACTCTTTTCAGAACTTTTATATTGCGCCATCAGCCCTAGTTATGCTAAAAAAACAAAACAAAAACAGTTTTTAAATCATTTGCATGCCAATCTTCTTTCCAAAAGAATTATTTATGCATAACTGCTCTAGATCCAAACATTACCTAGAGTAAGGCTGGCCTGTATGACCCTGGATGGGGTAGGTGAGACTCTGGCCTTTGCTTAACTTGGAAAGCTCAAAGATTATTTCTATCATATTTCCATACTGACATATCAGATAACAACACTGACATAGGCATCAACATAAGTGTGCTTCAATTTTATTTCAAACAATTTCCATCACATTCAGGATGCGAACCCAAGAGTCATGCAAGATGGGATTGTGTCACAACCAATTAAAGAGGACAGGCTTTAATGAGGATTCTATACTGTAATGAATGAGAATCCCAGCAGTGCCTGACACCCAGCAGTAGCCAAAAACTTCAGACAAGATTAAGCTGAACCAGCAGAGTGAGTGATCATGTAATGCAAACCCCTTGGGGCTAGGTCCACCACCCAAATTTCAGACTTTTATAAAAATAAAACTGAGTCACACTCAGCAACCTACTTGATCAGAAACTCAGAAAATGTGCTTTTATGAGCAATTATCAAAGTTTCTGTTTCAATGAACCTAACCTTTCATTAGTGCAGTTCTTTAATGTCAAATTCTTACAAGAAGTGTATGAGTGTGGCCTCCTATGAAAGAAGCAAGGGGGTCAAAATTCTGGATGGTGGAGAGATTTCCTGTACTATATGCCCTTTGTGCTTTTCGGTGTTTGTATTGTGTATAAAGAACAACAGTACAGACATAAGTAAAATAATTTTTAAAAACTGTCTTAACCCTATGGCACAGAAAACAAGACTTAATACAGCCTGCTCAACTGCTTTGATCCCAGTAAATAACACCTGGGAGATCCTTGATATAAGAATCATGTCTTATTCATCTTTCTTCAGATTAAGCACAGTGACTAGGATATATTACTTGCTCAGTCAGTGTCGACATGAAATACTTCTCTTCCCCTACAAAAGGCCAGTAGGTAAATACTATATAGTAAGGCAGATTTCAGCAGAGATTAAAAATTACTAATAGTTTGAGTTGTCCAAATAGGAAACAGATTGATCAGAGAAATCATGAATTTTCCATTAGTGGAAGCATTCGAGCATAGATTAGATAGATGATGGCTGGCCAAGTAATATTGTATTAAGGATTACTGTACCAGGCAATCAGATGAGACCAGAGGTTGGCAAGTTTTCCCAAAAAAGGGCCAGATAGCAAACATTTTAAGAACTGCAGGCTACAAACAGTTTTTGCCATACATACTTCTTCTACTTTATTTCTTTTTTTAAAAAAAAAACAAGGTTTGAAAAAGGTAAAAACCATTCTTAGCTCATGGACAGCACACAAAGAAAGGCTCAGGCAGGATCTGCTCCTCAGGCTGCAGATTGTCTACCACTGGATTGAATGATCTTCCAAACTGGTTATTTTTGATGCTTTGAAGGTGCTAATACTGCATTTTGATTTTTAGGAAGACTGAAATTTTGGGCAGGATGTTTTACAAGGTAGAAGAAATTAGCAAGAGCTGCTAAGGGTGAAGCAGATTGCAAGGCTGGATTCAATACCACATAAGCTGGTCTATGATTATGCACCTTGTGATGTGGCAAATACTTCTTCATGGACCGGTTAGTCTAGTCTACACGGAGTACTCTCACACATGCCTTGGTGTCATTAAGCCAAGGAAAATCTTGCCTAATGTTTCATGAAACTCATAACAAGCCACAAAGACTGCAATAGCAGCATCCCACATCCTGAGCGAGCATACTGCTATGCCTCCAACGGCTTTCCTCCATACTTTCCCCTGGATACTGCTACTGTCTTCCACTTTTTGTGGTCTCCCCCAATAATACTGCCATTCTGCACCTCTCACCTGATGCTCAGAAAATGCCAAGCTACCCAGTGCTCCTCCAGCACCTATCCTCCTTCCCTTGCAGTGCTGTGCCCACACCTCCCTCTCTGAGAAGCATCCCTCACCCTGACCCTGTGACTGCCTGGCATCTCAGAGCTCTGGACAGCCTTCACTAGCTCCTCCCACCATCTTCACTCTTCTCCTACTTTTCCCTTGGCAGCGACAGGATACCAGCTCTGGCTCTGAGATTCCTCTGCTTTTGGTACTATTTCACAACTCTCTGCTTCCCCATCTGTCTCCATGGACTAGATCATAAATTCCAAAATTACAGATCCTGACTCGCATTCCCCTCAACACCCCTAATCTCTTGCAGAATGGCTTGCAAATGTTCTAAGATGCATTCTAGAAACCTTTTCTGAGTGTCTTCCCCAAAGAAGAGAAAGAAATAAGCCCAACTTCCATAACTGGCAGGACAAACTTCAGAAGCTCACTGTTGTGGAATTTGGAGAATAAAGTAAAAAACCCTGAAGGACAAATGGAGATGGGCCACCCAACCCAAAAGGACTCTAAACCTATTGTTGCTTTTTTAGGACTAGATCTTAGAGGATCTCAGATCTTAGAGGACTGAAAACGGATGTACAAAGCAATTTAAATAAAACCTCGCCCCACCACATACAAAAATAAATCTCTCTGAAAGTGCTCCCATGGCTGTGAGTTAAGAGCCTATCTTCACAGTTGCAGAACAGCTCTCTACAAAAAAAATCATCAAGAGTCTGGGGGTGTGATTCAGTGACAGAGCCCCACCTAGCATGCCTGATGCTCTGATTTTGATTCCCAACACAGAAGAAGAAGGAAAAGGAGAAGAAGAAGGAGAAAGGCAGGCAGGGTCATCAATTTCAAAGGAGGAAAAAAGTGACATTAGTGACAAAATCTGCTAATTAAGACACCATCTAGGGCTAAAGGTGTAGCTCAGTGGCAGACCACATGCTAGCATGTGTGAGACCCTGGGTTCCTGCAACAACAATGAAACACCACCTTCATGAAGGGATTAATGCTAAAGGAAAAGTAAAGGAAAAAATAAATATTGTGTGCTGACATAAAATGACAAAAAGAACACAGCATCAAATCTGGGTCTCACCAGGAGCAAACATCAGACAAATGCAACCTGAAAACCATTCTACAAAATTACTGGGACTGGTTATTAAGCTTCAAAAGTCTTAAGATCTTAGAAGTCAAGACAAGACATAAGACATGACAGCTTGGGGACGATCCTGGGATGAAGCTCAGCCTCAAGGGGTATTATTGGGATGAAATCTGAATAGAGTCTCTGGGAGAGGGGTAAATGGAACATCTTATTGTTCTTCTTCTAGGTTTGCAAAATAAAATATTAATGCCAGGTACAGTGGTGCACATCTGTAATCTTGGTGACTTGGGAAGCTAAGGCAGATGGATTGCAAGTTTAACGTCAGCCTCAGCAATGCAGGGAGACCCTGTCTCAAAATAATATATACATGAAGCTGTGGATGTAGCTCAGTGCTTAAATACCTCTGGGTTCAGTTCCTAGTGCCAAAAAAAAAAAAAAGAAAGAAAGAAAGTTAAAAATAAAAAGAGCTGGAGGAATAGGTCAGTGGAAATGCACCCCTGGATTCAACCTCTGGTACCACAAAATAAACAAAAATATTAAGAATATTTTAGTACCTGAGCACACAGCTTTATGCTACAACAGGCAAAACCAATCAATGTGACATAAGCTAGAACATTCTTTCAGGGTGGGGTGGGGCAGCTGACTGGGAAAGGGAGTCAGAAAGCTTTCTGGCAAGTTGAAGAATTCTAGAACTTGAGCTGGGTGGTGCTTACAAGGCATATACCTATGTAAACAACCATGAGTGATATACTTTAGATCAGTTCCCTTTACTAATGTATGTTATACCTCAATTAAAGAGCAGAACAAAAATCCCTTATGTTCAATCTAAAGAAATTCTACAAAGAACCTTCAGGTGCTGTATTCACTCAGGAGACAACAGATGACCTACTTAAATGTAGCTTTTGTGAAAAGAAATTCATTGCTGTAAATAAGGAGCCTCTGTGAAATATCATTTCCATAACATTTTCTGGCATTTTCTTATTAACGATGCTGAAGATGGAAGTATTTTGGCTCAGCTGCTTATAAAATTAATTGAAGCAGAAGTGTTTCCTGGGGTGAGGTAGCCCAACCACTCTCCCACCGCGGGGGTCTAACAGGATTGGCCACAGCAAATATCAAGCTATTGTAGGACTGTTAGAAATGAAGACATCAGAGTAATAGAGAATAAACAACAATCAGAGGGAAAAACCAAAGACAAAAAGCCCTGTCTTTAGGGGAAATAGACCCTCAAAGGGACAGCAGATAAACAGATCAACCTAACCATGCTGAGAATTCTCTCGCTGTAATTTTCCTGTGTTTTGGAGTTTCTGTCGGCATTAGGAGAGCAAGGGAATTTTTGAGGGTTAGAGAAAGAAACACTAACAACAGAGGCACCCATATAAAGGGTGGAAATCTGGTCTTGAATCACAGAAAGACAAGTATGGATTTCAGCTCTACTTAAAGCTGGCTGAGAAGCCTAGATCAGGAGCCTGCATCCCCCTGCACCTTCAATTGCTCATCCGTCAAATATGACATTGTCCCTAACCCAGAATGGCACTGGGACATGAGTGTCATCTCGGCTATAGTGCTCAGCGACAGTAGGCAGTCCACAAAGGGCAGCTGCTATTCATTTTTCTTGTCACTCCCCCTTAGCAGCCAACAAACATGGCTCCCCTTCCCAGCGTTCACTATGAAAACTTCCTCTGCATAAAATATGCCTGAAGTTGCTCCTCCCTGAAAGGGGTGCTGCAAACAGCAGACATTGCATTAAAACAAGGCTCCCCATTGCTGACAGCAGGTCCTCAAGAGAAGGCCAAAGGAGCAAGTTCCAGGGGTCAGGAGCACTCTTGTGTTCAATTTCTCTGGGACCACGTGGGGGCATTCACTTAGCAGACGTGCCAGAATAGTAGCAATTTGGCCCTGAAGCACCTTCTCTGGGCCCAAATGGAGGAGAGAGAGCAGGCTTCTAGCCTCATTTTCCCAGCTGAAGGGCCATGAGCTCAGGCAGCATTAAAAGAAGCAGCAAACCACATGCCCCAAGTCCTGCTGACACACAGAGTGTCCTCAGCTGCTTGTGTGTAAAAAGTGGAGGGACAATGGACAGGAGTGGGGAGAAGATGCTTTCCTACAGGGCAACAATGCACATACTGTAGACAAACCTCTACAACTTCCAAAGCTTTGGAAATCATGTGCAAGTCTGTGAATGAGGGAGATTTAAAGAGCCTCCTCTTCTAGGAGGGCAAGTTCCTAAGCCAAATAAATGTGTCCAGAAGACATCAAGACCCCAAAGTGGTTTTCTTTGTGACTTTAATAAAAAGAGATTCATTGCTGTAAATAAGAAGCCTCTGTCAGGTGACTTCTGTGGTAACAGGCAATCACACTGGCAATTAGAACAGCTGCTACGAAGGACAGGTAGAGGCCCTTGCCTCCCAGTGAACCACCTCTAGCCCTACAGTTCTGACATCTGCTCCTCCACAGGTCAGTCATGGGAATAGGCACCCAGGTACTTCCGCACTGCTTTCCTCTGTGGTCCTCACCTGGCTCTTCACCAGTAACCTGCAGTCTCAGTGTTTGAGAAAGGTGCACTGGATGCCAGTGCTGTGGAGTATGGCAAGCCCTGAGTGAATGGTAGTTGAGAAAATGTGGGCCCAAGGGAGGGAAAGGAGCAACACAAGGAAGGAGGGCAGCATGCCTATTTTTGAGTTCTTTTTTGTTACATCCACCGACCCATGGAGTCATTTCGATCAGTTCTGTGCATGAAGGACAGACACCTAGATTCACCTGAACGCCTGTGGGGCCCTTCTATCAACAAACACCTAAAATTTGTGACTTCCTAAAAGTAGACTGATATGAAGGATTATTTCTGTGGTTTTCATTTCTTATGATCTTTGAAAAATCCCAAGGCCTTACTCCACTACCCCAACAGTGGTCTCAATAAGAGCCACACAGTGAACAAGTGAATACTCCTGATGCCTATGACAGTGAATAAGCCAAGACACACCACCCTCGAAGCACAAGCTCATTCAGGGCAGTACAGGATCAAGAAGTGTGTGGATTTGCTCCATGGGCATGTTATTCCAAGGAGCTGCTCAACATCTCCAAGGACAACCAGATCCTTGAGTTCATCAAGAAAAGAGGGTGGAGACAAACACCCACACCAAGAAGCAACAAGAACTATGGAGCAATGTCCTGGCTGTCATTAGAAGAGCAGTCCCAAGGACTGAGCTCCCTCTTTCCTTTGTGCGTAGTAAAACCTTCAAATTAGACAAAGAATTATATAAAAATAGGAGAGGTACTGAAAGATTGGGCCTAGCAAATATCTGATTTCAGATTTTATAATATCATATTGAATAAGGGTAGGTTCCACAGACCACTGGACAGAGATTTTGCTCACAGAAAAAGTACCATGTGGACCCAATATAATCCACAGAGAACTTCAGTACAACCAGAAAATGGTAGCCCTCCCTCCACACATTTTACTTCCTTTAGCTAGAGAAGTATTGTAACACATCGATCAGGTTGGCTCAAGCCATTTTATCCTAATCTGCCAGAAAATTGTTATTGCAAATACATACCCCGATGCCTATGACATTAATGGCACTCACTTTCACATGGTCTCTTGTACAGTGCACACCCTTATGAAGCAGCCCTGAGGCACCACATGAGAATAATATGGTTCTCTTTAAAAGAAAAAAAAAAGTTAAAACAGAATAACTGCATTTCTGCCTTCACCAGTGAGGAATAATAGACATAGGCTATATGAACCTCAAAAATGTTTCAAGATTGCTCCAGAAATCCTCCATAGATAAGATCAGAGGATTAAAAACTGGTAAAATAATCCTATAGAAAGATCTATTTGTTTAACAAATTGGTAATTATAAGAAAGGAGTGAATATTGATAAATCTTTGGCTCAGCCTTTGGTCCTGTCCCCTTTACTTCTATTTAATACACCAACAAGAACAGTCATTAACATTACCATTTCATGTGTGCTGAACCCTGTGGGAAGAACTAACAGTGAGGGAAACCCATGAATACAGACTGAGTATCCTTTATCCAAAATGCTTGGGTCCAAAAGTTTCAGATTTTTTCAGATTTGGGGATCTCTGCAGGATAATGAGGATAATGGGCCCCCAAGTCTAAACACAAAGTCATTTGTTTCATATGCACCTCATACACAGTATTTTTAGTGAAAAATACTGTGTATGAGGTTGATTGAAACCTTTTGATTGAAACCCATCACATGAGGTCAGGTATGGAAGCGGCTCTGTGCCACTTTGTCAGCACTCAAAAAGCTTTTGCTTTAGATCATTTCAGATTTCGAATCAGGGATGCTCAACCTGTATATTCTAATTACATTTTGCCACTGATTTGGATGATGATATAGAAGGTCTGCGTATCAATTCCACATAGGACACAAAGCAGAAAAAAAATGGACAATGCAAAAGATGTCTAAAATTCAGAAATAAAAAAAAAAAAAATTCTGACCAGCTGCAGTGAAAGCCCCATTTTAACAAGATCAAAAATTACAGCACTGGGAGTACAGCTCGGCAGCAGAGCGCCTGCTTAGCACATGCTGGATTCCATCCCCTGCCCTACAGTGGGAGGTAAATATAGGGCCTCAAATCTAAGTTCAAGAAAACAACTGGACAACAATATAGTCTGATACAATACAGGCAGAATGCTAGACTGAGAAGGGCACAGGCCAGAGCCCAGAGATCCAAATTCAAATCCTACCCTCTGCTACTTTTTAGCTGTTATTTAAGTTCTCTGAGTCATCTAACTTCTCTGAGTCATCTAACTTCTGAGGCTTCTCTTGAAGTCTTTCTCCTCATCTGCACAACGGGATGCTATCCACCATGCAGAATTACTGTGAGTATTCAATTAGGAAACATATGTTCCCAGCACATATGAGGTATTAAAAAATCAAAGGTCACATAATCAAAACTTGCATCAAAGATGTCTCAGTTACCAATTAGTTATTCCTGTGGTAAACATTTATATTATCTTCTGGTCCCTGTCCCATGGCAAAAAAGCTATGACCCCTACCTTTAAAAAGCTAATAGTATTGAAGGCAAGACACAATTGGAAAGACAACAGAACAACTTTGGAGTAAAACAAGTACCACAGAGTACAATGTGCTGTCTGTACAAGGTATTGAGCAGGGGAAAGGAAGGACACCTAAATTAGAACATTATATGGCTTCCCACAGAAATTCTTGAGCCCAAGGCTCTGCAGCCTAGCAGTGGATTCTCAAAAGGGTCCTCCTGGCATGTTCAGGGAGACGATTCTTTTCTGTTTCAAGCCTGAACACTGCAAACAGTAGAAAAGCAATGGATCTGTATTTGCATACTGCAAACCAGCAGGGCTGGTCCCCTCTCAATAAACATAGTGATGCCCTCTGGTTACTGTCACCAAACAAAGCAAAATAAAACAACTTCCAAATGCCTTCCTGATGGAAGAGGGGACTGTACAGCAGCAACTGCTCCAGGCAAGGACAGTGGATGAGGAAGACCACAGGTAGAAGAAAGGAAGCTCTCAGCTCCACATCTTCAATTCCAGAAACATCCCACAGCCTCTGCATAGGCGTGGAATATTCTTGTCCTCTTCCTCACGCCCATCACCTAGTCTGTTTCTTTTCTTCCTTCAAATCTCAGCTCAACTATGCCTCTGAGGGAGGACTTTCCTGACTGCCTTACCTCCTACACAGGCCAATTCCATATCGGATCCTCCAAGAGCACTCTGTACCTCACCTTCAGGGCACGTAAGCAATTATCTTACACATTTTCAATATCAGTCTACCCGAGTATAATCAAAGCTCTATGAGAAAGAGGCAATGTTGGGTTTTCATTTTCCCCCTTTCCTCATTGTTTTCCCAGCATTTGACTCAGTCCTAGCACCTCTTAGGTGCCTAGCAAATACTTGATGAAGAAGCAACTAAGAATGAATAAAACCGAACAGTATGTTTGAGAAAATATGAATGAGTCCTGTATAGCAGGAAGGAGAGGTATGTGTGGCGAAGCAGCTGGAAACCACATTTAAAAAAAAAAAAAAAAACTGACTAAAAACTACCTCTATGGGCTGGGGATGTGGCTCAAGCGGTAGCGCGCTCGCCTGGCATGCGTGCGGCCCAGGTTCGATCCTCAGCACCACATACAGACAAAGATGTTGTGTCCACCAAATACTAAAAAAATAAATATTGAAATTCTCTCTCTCTCTCTCCCTCTTTCTCACTCTTTCTTAAAAAAAAAAAAAAAAAAAAAAAACTACCTCTAGATAGAACTTAAATGAAATGAGAAAAGTGATGGATCTGTATTTCAGCAAAAATGTGCATTTCAGAAGGATGCTGCAACACCAGTGAGGACCAGACTCCTAAAGCATGGCACCCAGCTGGGAGATAGGACAGAAATACAAGCAGGTTGAGGAGGGCCTGCAAGAAGGCAGTAGGGTGGAAATGGAGGAGAAAAGGTGGCAGGACAAGTGGAATGGGTAGAACTCTGACTCCTGCCTGAACTGGAAGGGAGAGGAAGAAGAACAGCACAAGAGGAAGAGTCCAAAATGTTGCCCAGGGTTCTGTATTGAAAGACTACACAGAAGAAGGGGAGTGGGCAAGATTAGAGGATGAAGAGAGAATGGCAGGTCTGCAGGAAAAATGATGAGCTTGGTTTTGGACTTGCTGAGTCTGAGGAGAGCACTCAGGAGACTGGGCTCAAGATACAGAGCAGGGGTCATGGGCACATAAATGACCATCAAAGCTGTGGATAAGAACCGAGGAGTGAGCAGAGCTTAGAAGAAAATGGCATTTAAGGGACAAAAGGAGGAAAAAAAGAGTCCATAATGAAAACTGAGAGGGAAACAGTCAATAAAAAGTAGGACTGGTTCTGGTACACCAAGGGTAATAGTAGCAATGATGGATGTGCCAAGAACTCAGAAGCTAAGAAAGAAAAGTGCTCAGGAGTTCTGGTAACTCTGGGGAGAGTAGCTTTGGTGGAGCGGTTAGACAGAAGCAGGATCTCAGCAAATGATGATTTGAGGAAGCAGAGGTGGCAATTCTAGAACGCTCTTCCAAGAAATGCAGCTAGGAAAATGGGCAGGTGTAAATGGGAGAGGATGTTGTTTCTTTCCAAGGTAAAATAAAAACTAAAAATACTTAAATGGGAAGATGGTAAACAGGAAAGAAAATTCGCAAATGCAAGAACCAGGTCCCTGAGGCAAAGGAGATGGGGTGGCAGTACACATTTGAAACAAGCCCCAGAACAAGCAAGGGTGCTTATTCTGGGGCTAATTCCTCTCTGTGGGAATTAGCCCCACAGAGAGGAATTAGCCCCAGAACAAGGACCCTTGATTTCACTGACTTGAATTAAAGGCTGGAGAAAAGACAGAAGAGGACATCAAAGAGCCTTGACTAAGGGCTACAACTTAGGGAAGCAAAAAGCAAGGCTGGAGGTGGGGGAGAGAAATGAAAAAACAGACACACTAGGAAATTGGCAAGAGAGCTGTCTGAGCACACAAGGGCTAGGCTGGCCAATGACAGCATCAAGAGCATGTGTCTACAATGTAGCCGACAGGGCCTATGGTTTTCCCAAGAAAGAGCAATTCCTGCCCTATCTGGAGGACTCCTTGAGGAAGAGGACTTACACACACTGGAAGACAGACTGACAAACCAAAAGGAGTTCAAAGGATGATGCAAAAGAAGTATGAGAACAGCCCAAAGGTAACCATTCTGGAGCTGGACTAGGAAACAGGTGCTACCCAGTCCGCCATGGACATAGAAACTTCTATTTATTCTCCTTTGATTATATAATCTGGCCCTCATGATGCTGGACAAAGGTGGGAAGATCAGAGTACAGAAAAAGGGAGAAGCCATTACTTGACTTTACTTCTGTGGATGAAGGTAGACGACCTGGGCCGCTGCAATGTGCCCTGGATGGTCCCCTACTGGTCTTACCATATGCAGTGCACCCACCACATTACTGCCTGAGTAATTAAAACTGATGAGAGAATTACACTCTTGTTTACATTTTCAGTACTCTGATCTCTACTCCCACATTTTAAAAATGACATCTAAACTTCTTAGCCTGACAACATTAACTGCTATTTTTTAAACATCCATCTTCTACTAGAACTAGGTGGATAGCATACCAGCTCATTCAATTTATAATTTTTATAATTCCCACTCCCCCACCCCCTGGCAGTGCTGCAGATCTAATCCAGGGCTTTGTGCATGCTAGGCAAGTGCTCTACCATTGAGCAAAGCCCCAAATCCTCTTCTTTCCTTCTTCATAGATGAGGAAACTAAAGCTTAGAAAGGAAGTGACCTATCCAAGGTTACAAAAGTAGTTCAGTGGCAAAGCTAGCACTGGGATACAGGCATCTGACACAAAAATCTGTGCTGTTAACATGCTATTGCCCATAAGACCCTCGTGATGTGGCTCCCACTTATCTCTGTAGTCACCTCTCATCCTTCAATTCTATGCTGCCTCTCTGATGAACCACTCATAGGCCATGAAGTATACTTACAGTCCTTGGTTCATGCCACCTCCCACCCCTCTTCATCTGGTACAGCCTGCTTATTCTTTAGAATGTGATAAAGCAGTAAGTCCTCATACAAACTTTCTGATGTCTCAGCCTCACTTACAAACCAGAAGTATTAAGCTTTTTGTCACTGAAGAAACAGACCAGTGAGCCAAAACCTCCTCCACCAATCCTCTATGATAAACTCCATGCTATAGTTTTTAAATAGTAAACTCCTTGACAAGAGGAATGCATATCTTATTTATTTTTGCATTCAGAGTTTGCAGTTCAGTGCCAGGCACACAGCAGATGCTCAATAAACATTTATGTTTATTCTCTAGAATGGAAAGTTGGTTAACAACAACTTCACATGGCTGTGCTTGAATACAGCTTAGTACTCAGTTCCTTAAAGGGTTTCAAAATCATGTCACATGAAAGCACATAGAAATTGACCAAGAAAAACGGAAGGAAGAATAGAGACATTCTGGGCAACAGAAACTCAGGAACAGAGAACTAGAGGCAAGCAATTTAATAAGACTAGAGCGCAGAGTTAAGGAATAAGGGACAATATGGCAATATGCGTTTTCACAAGACTGGCCTTTTCATCATTCAGACGTTAGCTCAAATGTCACCTCCTCAGAAACTCAAACCTGTCCAGCTGGATGTCTAGAAGGATGTTTTAAAAAATCCCTCAATAGGGGCTGGGGATGTGGCTCAAGCGGTAGCGCGCTCGCCTGGCATGCGTGCGGCCTGGGTTCGATCCTCAGCACCACATACAAACAAAGATGTTGTGTCCGCCGATAACTGAAAAATATTAAAAAAAAAAAATTCTCCCTCTCTCTCTCCCTCTCTCTTTAAAAAAAAAATCCCTCAATAAAAAATACATAAATAAAAATAAAAAAGCTCCCTTAGTGTCCTCTAAGTTTCTCTCTACCCCATTACCCTGTTTTCTTTTTTGTAGCAGTTATCAGGATCTGAACTACCTACCACTCCTTAAAAATTATGTACTGCTGGACACAGTGGCACACGTTTGTAATTCCATCAGCTTGTGAGGCTAAGACAGAAGGACTGAAAGTTCAAAGCCAGCTTCAGCAAAAACAAAGCGCTAAGCAACTCAGTGAGACCCTGTCTCTAAATAAAACACAAAATAGGGCTGGGGATGAGGCTCAGTGGTAGAGCACTTGCTTGGCATGTGTGGAGCACTAGGTCTGATTCCCAGCACTACATAAAAATACATAAACAAAATAAAGGTATTGTGTCCATCTATAACTAAAAAAAATATTTTTAAGAATATGTATTTATTGACAAGCACTGCTATCTCCATCAAAAAGCAGGCTCCCTGAAATAGAACTATTTCTGTCTTCAGTGTATATAGTAATGTCTGGCACCTAACAAGCACTGGAATGTTTTAGTCAGTCATCAACAAATAAAACAAAATCTTCTGTCGTTGTGGAGTTTACTATGGGTAAATAAATTAAATATGCTAGCCTAGGAAAAGAGAGACCAGGAAGATAAACTCTTAGCTTTCAAAGACATATAGAGCTATTAAATGTGAGGGTGATTTCTAGAACCTAAAGGAGAAACCTTTTAAGAGTCAGAACTAGGAAAGACCAAACGGAAGCAACCAGAAGTATTGAGCTTTTTGTCACTGAAGAAACAGACCAGTGAGCAAAGGTGTCATGGAAAAATATCCAAGTAGCCAATGGTAAAGGAAGCCTAAGACAGAGGCCCCAAACTGCAGTCACAGATACATGTGGGCACAGATGTATAGCTTTGAGAAACACTGAATTAGTTGCGAAAACTTTTTGAAACAATGGAGAAGCATATCAGTGTTGCTAAAAAATAAGGAGATTACATATATGCACAAATGCACCCTAGCCTTAGTTTCATTTCTCCATTAAGTACGGTGCTTATAAAAATTCAATTCAGTAAAAATATGACTTTATTTCTGACAAAGAAATTTTCTTACACTGCATTTACCTTACCTGACTGATTTCTCTTAAGCATTAGTTTGTAACTTCGGGACCAAACCAAGGAATCAAGAACCTTAGTTTAGAAAAGCCTTTAGAGGGCCAGGGATGTGGCTCAGTGGTAGAGCACTTGCCTAGCACAAGCCAGACACTGGGTTCCATCCCCTATATCGCAAGAAAAAGGGATGGAAGAAGGAAAAAAAAAAAAAGAAAAAGTGTTTAGGAGACTTAGTTTAACTTCATTTAACAAATAATTTATTATTGCTCCCACCTCACAGAGGAGGGCAGAAAGGGAAGAAATGTCCAGAGTCACAGAGCAAATCTGGGCAAAGCCAGGACGAGAACCCAGATGTCCCAACTCCTGTGTTCTAACACGAGATTCTGAGCACTCCCTGCCAGAGGACAGAAGGGGGACTGACTTGGGAAATAAGCAGAAGTTTTCTAGTCAGAAGACCCCGGACTGAACCAGTGTGAGGGGACGTGGATGGAGAGGAGGGGCGACAGGCGTTCTCAGTTAACTCCCCCGAGGTGGGAGGATCGCCCTGAGGTGGGCGCTGGAGGATTCTGAAACGCGCAGTGACCTTCGGCCTCGCCGCCGAGCTCGCCCAGGTCTCTTCAGGACTCCAAAACCAACCCCGCAGGAGCCCACTCCTCCCTCAGCAGCCGCTGCTTACTTACCGCCACTCAACTTCCGGCAACCATAGCGTCGCCCTCAGCGCGCGCCCGAATGACGTACGCGGCCCCGCCCCCAGCCACGGGAGATTTACGCGCATGCGCATAGAGCCCTGGACCAGCTAAGAAATGCGCCCCTAGCACCTGCTTGGATGGGAGGAGCTTCAGTCGCAGGGAAGGCGAGTGTCAGGATGTGGGCGAGGTCCCTGGTTGAGGACTCTATCTGGGCTTTGGGAATGGGAATGTCTATATGCTGGTTAGCCTTTTTACAAAAGAAAAAAAATAAATAAAAGATCCGTGGCCTCTCTTGATAACATAGGATGAGAGGAATTATCATCCCCTCTGGCATTTTCTAGGACAGGCGGCAATGGCCTGCCTCAAACAAGTAGTATCAGGACCATTTGAGAGGCAGGTGTGAAGACAAAGGAGATGAAAATTTTAATAGTAAAAGGCCACGGAAGGTTGACAATAACCAACCTACTTTTTTTGGAAATCAGTCATTATTTTCGGAGCACACCGCTGTCTTTCATTCTAAATTATTTCTTGAGTATATACTCTCTGTAGAAGCACCGGATAGACGTTGAAGATTGGACTGTGAATATTATGCATTTCTCAATCTGGACTTCTATAGCCTCACAATAATAAGAACAATGACTACTAGTTATTATCTATCATGTTTTCTGGGTTTTACATCTCTAGTCCTCCAAGGTTGATGTTTTATTATTATCCCCATTTTACATGTGAAAAAACAGAGGCCAGGAAATTTTAAGCATCTTGCCTAACAGTTAAAGGGCTTTTAGGCCAGGGCAGTAATCCATTTGTTTTTACAGAGCTGGATGTGGTGGCCTGTAATCCTAGCTACTCCACAGGCTGAGGCAGGAGGATCACTTGGGCCCAGGAGTTTGAGGTCAGCCTGGGCAACATAGCAAAACACACACATACACATACAGTCAGTAGGAATGCAACCTCTTATTGACAGAGAACAGATAGATGTGAACTGTGAAGTTAAGGGAATAATTCTAAAACTGAGCCCACTGTGCTGACCCCCACATGCTTTCTCTTAAAAAAAGAATTTACCTGCAGCCCTGATTAGCCTAAGTCATATGTTACATATGTTACATTCCTCAGCAAACTAACTGTTACCTGCAGGAGAAATGCAGATCCAAAATTCCAGTGAGAACACAAGTTATCCTGAAGGGAGAGGATTTGGTAATCCTCCACACAGACAAGATCCCAGAACTCAGGCAAATAAAGAAAACTTCTCCTAACCCTAAAATCTGTAAGAACAGGGTCTAATTAGAACCAGTCATTATGGGTCAAAGTGACCTAGAGTTGTCTTGTGCAGTAGGGACTTGAGAATATCATGTCAGTCTGCTGTCAAAAGTAAAGAGGTGTTGGAGGTGGGGAACAAGAGGTGAACCTAGGTGGGACTCTCTGGAAATTTCCATGGGACCCCCAATAAAACTGGAGGCTAGGAGAAGCATACTGTCCTTCTCCTAAGAGGACCTACTCTGTCCCTTGAGAGTGTCCTTTTTTCCTTTATCATATTCCTTCTAATAAACTCATGTCTGTTACTCTGAGCAACATGTCTTAAGTATTTCTGGCACGATGGCAAGAATCAGGGTGAAGAGGGGGTCTCCATGATTACCTCAGCTTGGTGCCAGGCCTCTGCCCCCAGTATAACACTATCAGAAAATATAGTTGATACCTTCCTTCTAGGCTTTGCTTAATTGAGCACATATAAGCCTGGGTTGAAGCTAGTTCTTTGTTAAGTTTGTTTCCCTGCTGGGCTTTGAGTTCTTATGATACCCACATTATGGAGTTTCTGTCCAAGATACAGTTATTCCCACTTCTCTGGGAACTATCTCCAGCCATTTTGTAACTACATTTGTATGCCACACCAGTCTTAGCCACCCAACAAAACTGTTTGGAGAAGTGGACATAGGATGACTCTTTACCTCAAGTTTTTAATTTCTAAACTGACATTCCTAGACAGTGAACACCATAACAGAGGTCAATGGTAGCATCCTAGAGGGAATTTCCTCACTCTGTGCTTCTCCTTTTCACCCACCATAATGTGATGCAGCCAAGGGAGATCTACACCAGAATTTATGCCATGTTGTTTGGATCTTGCACCTCTAGAGGTTTATGAGTCACCATAAAAATATTTCATTTATAAAGTAGCCTGTCTCAGATATTATGTTATAGTAAAGAAAGACAGACTAATACATAAAATATATATTGTTTAAGTAGCCAATGTTTGGTAAAGTATAAATTTGACTAATTGGTCAAAGAATTGTCTTGAAGTTGATCATGCTCAAGCCCATGAAAAGAATCAGAAATGAGTTTCTGAATTTGCAAGATTGTCAGTAACAATCAACAAAAGTTGTTCTCTGTAACAACTTTCTCCTAGGAGGTATTTATTTTAATATTTAAGGCAGAAAGTCTGGTTTCATGTGCAATCCTTCAGCCATTGATTCTTTCCTAATAGGTTTGGACTGAGTTATCTCTGTGCCCTAGTCCATTGCCTTTCATGAGTTTAAAAACTGATTCAATGTTCAGACAGAAGTAGAAAGGACTTAGGTTTCCCTTTGCATGTAACAAGGAAATCTTACTCAGGAGGATATTGTAAAAGGTACAGTAAAGCACAAAATCTGGCACCTGGCATGTGTTCAATGTGTTTTTAAAATTTATATGAATGTCCTCTGTATAACAACACTATGCAAGCACCAGAGACACTGCAAATAATAATGCATGGAAATTGTTTCTCTTGATTCTTCCCATATGTATTTATTGACCCTTTTTTGTTCTTGTCAGACTCAAATCCAGGTCTCTTAGACCCAAAATCAAAGCTCCTCAGCATGTCTTTCGACTAGCTGTCTGGATTGTTCCTCACCATAAATAATGGGCACTTAGCCTCTTATCTATGTGGAGTGTTCCTTTTATGTGTTCTCTGCTCCAGAGGGCCTTGGGGGGCAATCTCATCTGTCTCTCTCATGAGTCTTCTGGCAAGCGATTTATAAGCTGGAAGTGGACCTGTTGTAGCTTCCGAAACCAGGAACAAAGTCTCTGAAGCTCCCACGATCTGAGCAAGAACATTCCAGGATGCAAAGTAGAATGAGAATGAAGCTTTTTATAAAATATAAGTCCTTTTTGAAAGACATTCACAAATGTTGACCAGAAACCCCCTAGCAAGTCTTATAACATTCCACAGTACATTTCAATACATTTTCTCAGTTCAACATACTTAGAAAGGTAGAAATAAATAAATCAGTCACATAACAGTATCCTTTCAAACATCATATTTAGGTAGGTAAAAATATTTCATTTTAATGGATCATGCAAACAGGAACACAAGACACAGGCATCCCTATTTGTTACACATATTAAATTTTAACATTAAGTTTTAAAACATAAATCACAACCAGACTGCAACATAAACATCAAATATAACTCACTGTATGTTCTCACACCTTTGCTAATTTTTAGTTAATACATGTAAGTATAAAAGAACATGATAACTTTGGGACTCACAGAGAAAAAATGCACAGTCCCTTCAAAGGGTCATCTGCAGCCACAGATGTGTTCCATGTCAGCTGTTCTTCTTCTCAACATATTATTTTGGAAATTGTCACCACTCTTGGGAATACTGTGTGTGTACTTAACAGGACGCATTTTTGCTTTTTAGAAAAAAATTACAATGAACTGGAACCCCCCAGGGTTTTTCATTCTAACTTTCTCATATAACTAGCTCTGTGGTCTTGGGCACCTCATTTCACCTCATTTGCTCCTCTGAGAACTGGAACCTATAAGGCCACCCTTCTGTTGTGGTATCATGGGACTTCCATGAGGTAATCCTTCCATGAGGTAATCCTGGTCCATCCCTAAAGTAGTATGGCTTTCTTGTTCCTACTCTTTTGTTTTGCTTTTAATACACACTTGAGAACATTTCCTTCTCTTTCTTTTGAGGGCAGCATTTTGTCACCATGTTTGTAAGAGCCAAAAGGAAACTAGGGTTGAAAACAATGGACAGGCAAGCTGCATAACTTCCTATCAACTCTAAGACATGCATGAGTGATAAAGAGTAAGGCAGAATCTTCGGCATGGATCAGACCTTGGTTCTAGAGAAAACTGTAGAAGGGGCTCAGAAGAGAGGTGTTCTGAGAAGTGACAGCCACAGGGGAACCGCTGTCATGCCTCTCCAGGTGACCCCTGAAAGGGGGCAACAACTATTTGCATGTCTTTGCACAGATATCTAGCTCTGTTGTAGCAAGAGTCCCAACTCTCCAGTGGATCTCTATCCAGTGTCCCTTCAGTTGCCAATTAATTCCAGTCTGAAAACTCAAATTACAGTAAGAGTCAGAGGCTCCCACTTTTCCCCCATGAGAGCAGGACAGCTCCACCCAGGTCTTGTTCTCTTACAAATATTCTGCTTTCTACTCCAATCTTTGCACTGACCACGACCACCTGCCGTTCTTCCCACAGTACCTGAGAACTTTTCCACACAATGCAGCCCCTAAGACTGTGCTTTCAACTCCTTTCCAGAAAGCTCAGGTGCGTGGCAATGCCAGGCTTTCCTCCTCCACTTCCTTCTTGGACATCAAGTATCATTTTGTCAAAACCTTTCAGTGCCTCCCTTAGGAGCGAATATGCAGAATTTTCTTGAATGTCTTCTTGAAGTTCTCATTGCACAAGGGATAGATGAGGGGGTTCAGAGTGGAGTTGATATAGCCCAGCCAGATGGTGAACATGTGCACGTGTTCATTGCAGCAGCTCTTGCAGAAGGCAATGACCATGAAGAAGATGAAGTAGGGAATCCAGCAAAGGATGAAGGCTGCCATGATGAAACCCAACTGTTTGGCAGCTTTCCGCTCCCGGTTCACGTGCAAACCAGAAATGTACTGTCTTGAATGGGAGCGAAGCCTCTTCCACGTGAACTTGATGTAGTCCAGGCCTGGGTTGGACCCACTTCTCAATTTGTCTCTGCCCAGTGCTGGTTCTGTGCTGGTATCTGAGTCTGTCATGCGGCCGATGGACTGGCTCTCAACTAATGTGTGATCCACTGATATTTCACTGACCCGACGGGTGTTTAGGCTTTGTCCCTCTGTCTTGAGCTGGCTCTGGCTCTCGTCCACAGCTTCACAGCCCCTGCCATCTCCCTTTGCCGCAGTCTGTGTCTCCACAAGGTCAAGTGGAAAGCAGGGGAGTTTGGCTGCTTCTCCATCCTCCTCTTGGCTCAAGGAATCTGGAGATTTCTTCTCCTTGGTGTCCTGGGATGATGGCTTAAAAATAGGTCCACCACTGGCATCTTTCGACTCCCTTTTCAGAGCCTCCCAGGGAGACTCCTTCTCTGACTTTTTGGGGCCCACCTTGGAATTCTCTGACTTCTGTTTAATTTCTGAGAAGGTAGGAAGGGATCCATTGATGAGCTCCCGGTGCTGACAGTGTCGTCGCACAGCCTTGTAGATCTTGAAATAGAACCAGAGCATGAGTAATGTGGGCAGATAGAAGTTGATGATGGCAGTCATGATCTTGAACCAGGTGACGTCGTAAAAGTCTGTCTCACACTTGTCGTCCCGGCGCCTTGAGGTGTGGGACATGAAATGATGCCAACCTAGGATAGGAATGACCCATAGAAAGGAAAGAAACCAGGCTCCCAAGATGGTGGCCGATGCTCGGGTCTTGGTGCGATACTTCAGGTACCTGAGGGGCTGCTGAACAGAGCGGTACCGATCAATGCATAAGATGAAGACACTGAAAATGGATGCCGTGCTAGCCACATAGTCCATGGAAAGCCAAAAGAGGCAGAGAGGGCGACCCAGGGACCACTTAGTCATGACGAGGTACAGGATGTTCATGGGCATAACCACGGCGCCCACAATCAGGTCTGCCACAGAGAGGCTCACGATGTACAGGTTTCCCACAGTGTGCAGCTTCCGCTCACTCCGTACAGCATACAGCACCAGCAGGTTGAGTGCCACTGTGACCAGGGAGATGCTGCTTAGGACCACAACCAGGGGCATTAACTGGGGGCTGGCCATGGTGGTCTTGTTTCCCTCACACATCTTGTCTTCTAAGACACAGGAGGAATTGGGAAGGGTCATCGGCACAAGGGCAGTCTCCAGCTATGGCTCACCCCCTGGGAGAAAAGATAAGGATCAAGGTCAGAGATTTGGTGATCGGTAGTCAATTGTGTTCATCAACTAGATTGTATGCTGTTTGGGGGGGTAGTGACACTGCTGGTGACCTACCTCACTTCTTCCTCATTTATTCAATGACTTTTTATTGAATTCCTGGCATTGCTCTAAGTGTTGGGGACATGGCAGTGAATGAAATAAGACAAAAAAATATTCACTCTCATTAAATCATGTTCTAGTGAGGAAGTTTGGCCTAAGAAAATAGGTAAGTAATTTATGAAAGTCTCATTTTGCACATATTCTGGGAAAGTGGAATCCATCCTAATTGGTCTAAGTTGAATATAGAAATCTAGTTTTTCTTTGGAAGTGGTTGATCTAGAGTGGCCATAAAACACAAATGTGGCCAAGGAAATAGAGGTGGGTTCAGAGAGAGTTCTTCATCTCTGCAAAGGAGCAAAACAAGAAAAAGCATTCTCTCCCATATGTTCCATTCTTCCTGAAAGAAAGTGAGGTAGTGATGTTTGTAGCTATGGCAGTCATTGTGAGATCATCAGGGAAATACGAAGAAAACCTCTTATTCCTGAACTGTTAAATCAACCCTGGAATCTCCTCCTTCCAGACTTGTTAGCATTAGAAAAAATGAAATGTCTATTTTTACTGAAGTCACTGTCGAGGGGGATTTTTATTAGCAGCTGAAAGCATCCCTTACATGGGGGGCAGGCAGGTCAAGGGGATGTAACAAAGGTATAGAAATCATGAAACAAATCTAGCATATCCCTAAAAACAAAGGTTCTCAGGCTAAAGATGTACATCAGTGGTACAGCAGGTGCTTACTGAGTGCAAAGCCCTGGATTTCCATCCCCAGCAATGCAAAAATCAACTTAAAATAGGAGAAATGGGAAGAGGATTATGGTATTTGAAAAGTATATCTGCTAATTTACTTTTTTATTTGATAAATAAAAAATATTTTTGTTATTACACTAACTATGTCAAGTAATAACTATGTAACAAAATCTTTGCAAGTGAAGGCAACACAGAAAGCAGGCTGTATCCTCTGTTATTGTTGATCCTTTGCTGTTTGTTGGCTTTCAATAACTATAACAAATACTGGAGATAATCAATTTATGAAGAAAGAAAGGTTTATTTTGCTCATGGTTTTGTAAGTTACAGTCCAGGATGAGGCAGGCCCATTATTTTTAAGCTTCTGGTAGGAATGCTGGATGGAAACAGTGGGGAGCAAATGGCAGAATAAAGTGCCCACCTCATGGCCAGGAAGTGAAAGAGGTAGAAAGGCCTGAGGTTCCATAATCCTCTTAAATGACAGGCCCCATGACCTGAAGACCTCCCAGTAGTAGCCCCTGCCTCTTACAGGTTCCACCACCTCCCAATAGTGCCACCCTGGTGATTTCGCCTTCAACAAACAGACCCTTGGGGGATGCTCAGGACCCAAATAAAAGGAGTGGGAAGGGAAGGGAGGTCTTAAGTCTTATAGAAAGAGATGTTGTTAGATTTGAATATTCAATAAGTAGTATGATTTTAAGAACACTGAGGCACACTAACAAAGATGGCAGATTTCTCTGAATAATTCAGCAAAAATCAAATTATTTTTACAATAAGAAAAATTTGTAAGTTCTCAAGCAGAAGGCTAAATCCATAGCACTTGGTTTTTTTGTTTTTTGTTTTTGTTTTTTGGTGTATGTGTGTGTCACTATGGATTGAACCTAAGGGCCTCTACCACTGAGCTACATCCCCAGCCTTTTAATTTTACTTTGAAGTAAGGCCTTGCTAAGTTGCTGAGGCTGGCCCTAAAACTTGCAATCATACTGACTCAGCTCCCAAGTTGCCAGGATCACAGATGTACACCCTATCATGCCCAGCAAAATCCACATCATATTCCAAACAAAAATCAGGACTCCAAGGCATCTGATCCTTGTGCAAGGACCTTTTCAAGATACTTCACTGGAAAAGCTTTGGGAGATCTCTAAGAGCTTTTCTCCTCTTTAGAGCCTCTCTTGAGGTGGGTTTCCATGTTCCCCATGGAAATATCTTTCTTCATCCCTACATCTAATGCCAAATTCTTTGCAGCTGCTTCATCTTCAGCCCTGACCAAGTCAAAATCCACTGTCACAAATCCTTCAAAAGGCAGAAAGGAGGCTAATGAAGGAAGGAAGGAATTTATTTTTTATTGTTTGGGTGAGAAGAAAGCAGAAAGTAGTTCCCTAAAATAATCCTGTACTAGAGGCATTCTCAAGGCAGCTCTGTTCTCCCTTCTTTCCAAAGATTTTCAATTATCTTTGCCCTAGTGCTGGACACACAAAGGGCCACTACTTGTTTAAAATTCTGTGAAAACTATAATGTAATAATTAATTTGACAGACAATGGTTTGTCTTTGTTAAAAAAAAATCTATATTTTTCATTTTTGATTTTTAAAAAAAGATTTCTATGTACAGTGGTGAGCAGTAGTCCCAGCTACTCTGAAGGATGAAGTAGGAGAAGCCCAAGTTCAAAACCAGCTTGGACAACTTTGCAGGAGCACGTCTCAAAGCAAAAAATAAATAGAAAGGGCTGCTGGGCTTGTAGTTCAGTGGTAAAGCAACACTGGGTTCAGCCTCCAGTACTAAAAAAAAAAAAAAAAAAAAAGGAAAATGTGAAGCCGGGTTGGAAGTGAGAGGCCTGGGTTCCAATCCCAACACTGCAAAAAGAAAAAGAATGAATTACTGAATGAGAGACAAGAATGTTCTTAAGGATCTCTGCTAGGAGCTTACTCATTCAACAAATCTTTTCTGGTGAAAGATTTCTTTTAGTTCCATGATCTGCTTTAGGAGGAAGAAAATCCACTTTTGTCTTCAAAAGTTTCAGGACTTAAGTCCTTGAAAGGCCACTGCAGTACCAATGGTACTCCCAGTGCTTGACTAAGGAATGCAGAGCCAGTTCTGAGGAAGAAGAAAAGCCTTTGGGAGTAATGTGACCCAGGCACTGAGCCTAGAAAAACCCAGCCACACAAGAGAGAGCAGCAAAGAGATGTGTCACTCAGCCTGAAAAATGCTGGGGGGAGTTCCAGGGAAGTAGGTGAAGCCTTAGAGAGTGATCTGAGGAATGGTAGGACAGTTCCAAGGAAGGAGAAGCCTTGAGGATCAATGGGACCCAGGCACTAAGACTACAAATACACAGGGAGGGCAGCACCAGGGGCCTGTGGAAAGGGATTTTCCTTTTATGGTCAGTAGAAATCATCATCTACTTAATGTCCCACACAAGACCAGCTACCTAATTGCAGAGTCCAGTCAAAAATGGAAAAAAAATCAACTTTTTATTTTTTGCAGTGCTGAGGACAAAACCCAGGGCCTTGAAGTGTGCCAGGCAAGTGTTCTACCACTGAGCCATAACCCCAACCCCCAAATAAAAAATGTTTCAGTGGTTAAGAATTTGAAGATGGTGACAGCACAGCATTCCACCAGAATGAAGGCCCTGTGTATACTGGGCCCAGGAAGCCAGCCCTGCACTGTGCCTCTCATGCCAGTCTGAACAGGCTCCAGTCAGTGAGGTGATTAAGTAAGGCACTTATCCATCCCTTGGGCATCTCCACATTGAAAAGCAAACACATGAATGGTTTTCCCTGTACACATTATAAAAAGAAAGCCAGGGGCTCTAGTAAAGAGGGTAGGAGATATATGGGCACACAGATCCTTATTTGGTCTTACATGGCACAGGAGATACCAGCTGGATCTAGGACATCCCTTATGAGGTAAAAGCCAGAATGCAGAAGATGCAGGCAAGAGGGGGTGCTCTGGGCCAAGAGAATGGATGCTGGCAGAGGCACTTGGTACAAGGATATTTTGGGATGGCAAGAAGACACCTTGAGGCTGTCTGTAGCACTGGGTCATTGGGAAGATCAGCTGAGATGGCACGGTGGGAAAGTTCTGCAAAGTAAAGACTATTAGGTAAAAAACAAAGATGCACCCTTCTCTAAGAGATTTGAGTATACAGGCAAATCATTTGTTTTTAATTAAGGCAATAGCTGCAGACCAAACGCATTAGCTGGAGTGGGGCCTTTTACTAGAGTGACTACAAACAGTCTAATCCAATCACATCCACGTGCCAGCAAATAAACAGGCAGTCAACATTCCTTTTACACCCAGGAAGCAGATGTAAGCTCAGAAAGTAAGACAGTAAGAAGCCAAAACCTGAGTGCTCCTCATACACCAATTATTAAACGCTCACACAGTCACTGTCTGTTGCCGTAGACATTGTCCTTTCTGCAGCATCCCTAGTGGCTGCCCCCTCCAGACATGATGACTAAATATGTGACACTGCCAGATATTTTCTGGGGGACAGGCCATTGATCTAACTGAAGAATTTGTGCCTAGAACTACTCCACCCCATTGCCAACCCAGGAATATGGTTTTCAGCTCAAAGCAATGGAGGACTTTCTAAAAACCAATGCAGACAACAATGAAAAGTTAGCTTGAGAAACTGTGAGCTCCCGATCATGAGGAGCATGCAAGAAGAGGTAGCTTTGATCTGATTCCAGATTACAAATTTTTCATCTTTCTCAAAGGCAATTATTTACTTAAGTAAAAACTGCAGATGTTGGTTTTAGATACAGTACCCAAAGCACCTCATACAGTGTCTCATATACAGAGGGGCTCAATTATTCCAACTGTTGTGTTTTCTTCCATTTCTGGCCCAGTCAGGCTAAAAGGAATCATCCTGATCTCTCCCTGTTTTCCACTATGGCAGAAGCTATTTATAGACTCGTTTGGTATTTAGGAATAGAATACCGCTTTTTTAGACTAGAGATATTTTCCAATTTCCTCTGTAGCTGGGTGTAAACAGGAGACTAACTTCCAATGGAATATAAATGGAAGTGTAGTTTCAAGTTCCTACTCTGAAGGGCAGGTGTGTGCTGTACTTTGCCTCTTCAGTGTTCCAGCTGGCTGAGATGCAGATATGATGAATAGAGTTTAAGCATTCATCTTGGGACCATAAGGAACAGAAACAAAATGAGGAAGGGGAAGCAGCAATACGGGACTGCCCACCTCTGAACCTTAACTCTATCTCACTAAAGCCACTGTTACTTGGATTTTTCCATCAAACACAGTCAAACCAAATGCTAACTGATACAGTGCTCCTGATCTTAAGGAGTTATAAATTAGCATGAGAAAAAAGGCACAAGAGAGACAGAATCGAAAACAATAAAGAAGTCTAGAATGAATCTAGAACAAGTGTGATAACTGAAGTAAGATCACAGTAGATGGCAGGAGAAAAGAAGGAGCAACTGACCCTCCCAGGGTGGAATGCCATGTAAGGAAGGACACAGGAGAAGTTATGTGTGAGCTGGATGAGTAGACGTTAACCAGGAGGAAGGAGAGCTACTTGAGGCCAAGATATAGAAAGACTGAAGCATGGAGCCAAGAACTGGGAGAAATTCACTGACAGTGCCTGAAGCACAAAATGATAAGTTTGGGAAATGTATGTTAGGGCTAAAGTGTAAGTGAGCATTCTGACCCCTCAGTGCCTAGGCCGGTTCTTCTGCCCATGTCTGGTACACCCTTTTGCCTTGAAGCTCCTAATTCTTCCTCTTCCTGTCTCCCCACAATATGTGTAACACTCCCCCTTATATCCCCCTTTTCTATTAACTCTCCTGTGGCATTATTCTTCTTTCTTCAGATGATTCTTCCTCAGCTAAACAGGGAGCAGCCACTCTAGGACATGGAGTGTGTCCATTGTTTCTGATTCTGCACTTTTTTTTTTTTTTTTTTTTTTTTTTTGGTGGTGCTGGGGATTGAACCCAGGGCCTTATGCATGCAAGGCAAGCACTGTACCCACTGAGCTACATCCCCAGCTCTTGTTTCTGATTCTGAAGTGAGACGCCATGTACAAAACTGTGGTAAGATGAGTCTCCTCCAAAAGCCTGTGTGTTAATAAGTCTTTGTTGCCAGGAGGCGACTGGTTAAGTGGTGGAGCCTCTAAGAGGTAGGGCCTCCTGGGATAAAGTTGGGTCATTGGGGATGTGCCCTTAGAAGCAATTAAGATAGTTCTGTGGGACTCCTGAAATCCTGAGAAAGCAAGTTGCTACAAAAGCACTCTCAGGTGACCTTTCCTTATTGTTCCTGCTCCCACCATGATGCTATCCACTGTTAGGCCCTCACCAAAGGCCAAAGCAACAGAACTGCCTGATTCTGAACTTTCAGCCTCCCAAATTGTGAGCTAAACAATCTCTTTTCTTTATACAGTTAGCCTGCCTCGGGTATTTTTTTGTGGTAACAGAAAATGGATTCATACAATGGGTTACCTACAGAATAGAACACTGTGCTGCCATTAATCATCTCATCTTTGGAGGATTGGTAATGATATGAGAAAATGCTTATGATGAAATAAAATTCATAAAAGACATATTTTATACAGGATGATGCCATTGCTAGTAACCCATGAGCTCAGACATAGGGTGAATCTATGTTATGTTAGTGGCAGTTTTTTCTGGGTAATGGATGGCATTTACTATCTTAGGTATTTCCCAAGATTTCAATGATGAGATTGTATTAGTTTGATAACAGGGAAAAACCTAACTGCATTCCTATTTAAAAACCAAAAACAAAATAATAACTTCAAGTAAAAAATCCATGCTTTCTACATGCCTTATACATATTTTATTTTCTTAAATAAAAAGTGAGCATTTGGGATTCCTTCTTTGTACATTCTAAACCAACTCACCACCACTCCCCATTCCAAGCAAGCTGCTCTACCATCTTCTTAATTTGCATAGATGGTTATTCTAGTGAAGTCAGTCAGAACATTAATTTCTTTGCTCTAATTCCAAGAAAAAGGCACCATGCATGAGGGTGCTCTAGTTACTGAATATTCTCATAAGTCTGGCCAGAGCATAATTTCCATGAAAGACCCAGGATTATCAATGCCACCTTCTGTGGTACACAGAGCAGACTGCAAATAGCAAATGTCATTCAGAGCCCAATGCTGCAGGAATGTGGCTGACTCGGAATCTAGAAGAATGCTGGGTTGAGTCACTCTCTGGGTAAGACTGGAGAGGTAGATGACATTATAGTCAGGCAGTGGCACACATGGCACTTATATGAGGGGACATACACATGCAAACGTTTGCAGAGCCAAGAAATAAAAGCTAATGAGAACAGGGGACCATGTACAGGGGATCATGAGTGGTGACACTGGAAAAACCTGCAGCTCTATTGTTTATCTGCAGAGGTCTACTGCCCCTCAGATGCCACCATCTGCAGTAGGCCTAGATCTGCCTATTTTAAAAATAAAGCATAGAATCTGGATTTTTATATGAAATTTTAAGTTTTTCTTGTTGTCATTTAAGTTTTGAACGTTGTCAACTATTCAATTGCTTCATATGTTTATTTGAATGCTCATAGGGAAATCCAAAGAAGTTTGGGGGAGAAGACCTATAAACCCATAGCTGGAAATATCAAAGATAGTTCATAGGGGATTCACAAAGCTGAATCTGCGACAATGACCCCCAAGTATACACTTCTGAGGCAATTTGCCTAGCTTACAACAAGCCTCCTTCTCTGAGACATCATTTCACCTAGGGATGGGTCCTGTCTATCAGAGGAGTTACTGCATCTCATCCTGACACCCCTGGGCACATGTGATTGGACCAGAGGTTGTCACCTGATCTAGAATGGACTACACTGTCCAATTCTCTCTTCTGGAAAATTGTAATTAGGTGGCCTCAAGACACTCTGTGGATCCAATGAACTAAAAGAATAAGATTGTGGCAGGTGAGGCTGCAGCCCAGGAAGGGTACACTTAAGTCACAGAAGGGGGAAGGCAGCAACCAAAGCAAAATGATTTATATTTTGAAACAACCAGTGTCTGCATGCAAAAAGATGAATTTAGACCTTTCCTTCATATCTCACATTAAATCAACTCACCATTGATGACACCCTGATTGTAACAGCTAAAATATTTGTGACATTGAGTTAGGCAAAGATTTCTTTAGATCTGGTACTAAATTGAACTTCATCAAGATGGGAAACTTTGTGATTCAAAGGCACCAAGGAGAAAGTGAAAAGCTACAGAATGGGAGAAAATATTTGTATACTATATATATGATATTTTACATATCTGAAGTATCCAGAATAGTCATGTACTACACAATGATTTTTGCTCAATGATGCACCACAAATATTACGGTCTCATAAGATTACAAATCTAATAAGCCATTTCAGTTTACATAAGTAAACTCTATTATAATCACATAACAACAAAATTGCCTGATAAGTATTTCTCAGAATGTATATTCATCATTAAATGAAGCATGACTGCATAAAAAGAACTCTTGAGCTAAATCACAAAAGACAATAATCCAATTTTTAAAAATGGGCAAAGGATTAGAATAGATATTTCACCAAAGATACTAAACAACTCATGAGCACTTGAGAAAATGCTATCACTAATCATTAGAGAAATGCAATTCAAAACCTCAATGAGATTCCACTTTATATCTACTAGGGTGACCATAATTAAGAAAGAGGGACAATAACAAGTTCTGGTGAGGGTGTGGAGAAATCAGAGCCCTCATACACTGCTGAGGGTAATGTCAGTTGGTATGGCCACTGTGTAAAATAGCTTGGTAGTTCCTCAAATGGTTAAACATAGTTACCATATGACCCAGCAATTCCATATATAGATCCTATTTATATCCAAAAGAACTGAAAACATGTCTACAGAAAATTTGTACCCAAGTGTTCACAGCATTATTCATAATTAGCCAAAGATGGAAACAACCTAAATATTCACTTACTAATAAATGGATTATCAACGTGTGTTGATCTATTCATACAATGCAGTATCATTTGTCAATAAAAAAGAACAGGGTATTGATACATATTAAAACATAGAAACATTATGCTATATGAAAAAAGGGGCACAAAAAGGAACATAGTGTCTTATTGTACTGAGAGAAATGTCCAGAATAGCCAAATCTATACAGGAAAGAAAGTAGATTTGTGGTTGCCTGGAAGTGGGGATAGGAAAATGAAAGGATCTTTGGAGAATTATGTAAGTGTTCTAAAATTAGATTCTGATAATGACTGTACAGCTCTGTAAATTTACCAACAAGAATGAAATTTAGGGGTCTGGGGTTGTGGCTCAGTGGTAGAGAACTTGCCTGGCACGTGTGAGGCACTGGGTTCAATCCTCAGTAGCACATAAAAATAAATAAATAAACAAACAAACAAACTAATTAATTAATTAAAGATACTGTGTCCATCTACAGCTAAAAGATTTTTTTAAAAAAAAATAATGGGGTGCTGGGGTTGTGGTTCAGTGCTTGCCTAGCACATGTGAGGCCCTGGGTTTGATCCTCAGCACCACATAAAAAATAAATAAATAGATAGATAGATAGATAGATAGATAAATAAATAAATAAATAAATGTATTGTGTCTGACTACCCCCCCAAATATATATATATATATATATATATATATATATATATATATATATATATATGTATATAATGCTATTTGCTTTTAATAGATAGAATTTATGTCAACTACACCTCAAGTTATTATAGAAAACATTCAGTGGCTCAAGAAAGAGGCTGCCCAGGGCTCCAGATCTCCATTTATCTATTTCAAATCTACTTCTCTATACCAGTGTTGGGAAACAAGTTCAGTTCCAAGATCTTACTGTCATTCAGATGAAAGCAAAAACTAGTTGCTTGGCAAATGGGCAGCTTTAGTTAGTACTAAGACTAAGATACAGTGTAAGTCTCATGGGCTGAGGGTATACTTCAATGGTAGAGTACTTGCCTAGCATGTGTGAGGCCTTGGGTTCTAGTCATGACACTGCATAAAATAAACTTAAAAAATAACAACAGATACATGTGTATACACACACACACACACACACACACACACACACACACACACACATTCTTGTTAAGGAATGAGATGTTGCAGAAAACTTCTTCCAAGCTATTCATTAGAAGTGGAAGAAGGAAAATGACATTAAAACATTCCCTCCCAAACATAAATAATCTCCTTTCATTCTATAATTCAGTTTAAGAGAGTAGAAAATAAGACTTCTTTGATTTTCTGCTTTTCCCAACTTGTACCCATGTGCAAGTTGGGAACCCATGTTCTGGTGGCTAGGACTTTTTAAAATTCAGGGCAGGAGGCCTGGGGCTGTAGCTCAGGCTAGCATGTGTGAGGCAATAGGTTTGATCCTCAGCACCACAAATAAACAAATAAAATAAAGGCATTTTGTCCATCTACAACTACATTTTTTTTTAATTCAGGGCTAAAGGAGAGTTACCACTAAATGGCAATCAAAAGAAGTACTAAGAGCTCAGTTCAGTTCTATCTCACCCTCCAGACTTGAAAAGTAATGACGTAAAAGAAAAGTAATATTTTCAGGGTTTTTACACACCAACAGCAGGCTTGGGTCTCATTTAGTCCATATGGGGCTAGTGTCCTCACATTCACAAATCAAATGATTATGTCCCCTTCCGTTTTCTAACAATGTGGAAACTTATACTTAAGACCTTATAAACTTGGTGCCCTGGGGCTGTGGCTGTAGCTCAGTGGTAGAGCGCCTGCCTCGAATATGTGAGGCACTGGGCTCCATCCTCAGCACCACATAAAAATAAATAAATAAAATAAAGGTATCTAAAAAATAAATAAATAAATAAACTTGGTGCCTTGTGCTAGGAGATCAAAGAGTTGGCTAGGGAAGTAGCTGAGTTGTAGAGCACTTGTCTAGCATGTGCATAACTTTGGGTTCCCTCCCAGAACCCCAGATTAAAACAAAAATACTTGAGAGTGCTTGAAGAGCAAGTCTCATTTAAAGGCCCTAACAGCACCACCATATAAGACCTTTAAGTGACCTTCACATCATCCCCTTCCCTTCCCATCCTCCTTTTTTCTAGAAAAAGAGGTAAGTAAACACTTAAAATAAAGATTTCATGGAACCGCAAGTGTGAACATCCTGTGAACATTAGACAATACATACAACAGAGAATACAATTCCAGACCCAACACTCATCCAAGTATTATTTCAGGACATGATGAATAATGTTTTCTTTTTGTTGCAAATCCCTGAAGATTAAGTCTTGAGAAAGGCACTTCCAAAGACCAAAGTTGCTCAGGATATACTCTGTTAAAAAAAATTATTTAGGATGTTGCAATAAATAAAGGATCTGGAAGAACAAAAAAGAAAGGCAGATGTGATGTTTCCAGTAAAAAGCTCCTGGGTAAGTGGAGTTTCTTTAAGTTCTCCATTCTTTGTTCAAATAACCTCCTATCTGACTGCTACCCCTCACCAACACACATACCTGGGGCCGTTTGGCGCCACTTGTTGCTCCAGCGTTCCTCTGGTTCTGGGGCCATGCATGCCTTATATTCAGAGGTGCAGGTGAATGTGGATCAGTCTGGTTGCTGGTTCATTCTGTTATTCATTTGCTCATTCTTCCATTCATCCATCCGTTCATTCATAATATCTTTTCTGACATTTTTTGAGGAGCACATTATAATACCTAAAAGATAAGCACAGTTCCTGTCCTCATGGAGTGGACAGCCTGTGCCAATCCTTCCCAACCCTGGCTTCCCAAGAACTTTTACACATATGGAAATTTATGCTTCCTACAAGATAGAGAGGATACACTCTTCCCTAGTCTTCTGCTGAGTACAAGCAAAAACCCTGGACAAGCCAGGCAAGGTGACTTGCACCTGTAGTTCCAGCACTCAAAAGGCTGAGGCAGAAGGATCGTGGGAACCCAGGAGTTCAAGATCAGCCTGAGTAACATAACAAGACCCCATCTCAAAATTATAAATTTTAAAAAACCTGAAAGACAAAAAGTTCCATGAACATTATATTTAACACAAACAAAGACTCTGACAGGTGGAGAGACAGAGACAGACTAACTATGAATCTTGGGATCCAAAGAATGGCATGATGATGAGTTCCCTGGTCTGGCTTTTCTGGAACTTTGAACTGGAGAAGTTGACAATTGAGCAATGCACACAAAACAAACCCAACAAAAACCTACTATGTCTAGGGGAAGTACCAGGAAAGGTGTAGCATCACAAAACAGGAAAAAACTGAGATAATAATGGTTGTACTTTGGCCAAATGCCACCCAGAACACTGGCAGCCCCACTCTGTTGTGATAAGGTGACCTGCTATGGTGTGTTTCTATAGTACGGAGTTGGGTCTTTTGCCCCCATTAGATGGTCACAAGCCCTGCACCACCCCCGTAGTGTCCAAGGGGGCATGAGAGAAGCAGGAGGGGAGGCATCTCACCCATCCCAGTCAGAGAGGTATCACAAGGCCCCAGGGCCAAGGAACCCTCACCCTGCGGGTGTCAACAGAAGCCAATGGAAAACTGGATTTTTCCTGGAAGTCTGAGGCATCACCTTCCCTCCCACAATCCCTACTTCCTCTGCCAGAGCAGTGTCAGATAAAACCAAATAAAAGAGAAGATTTGAAAGTGTTCCAGGGTCTCCAAACATAATACCTGAAAGTGCTCAATTTCAATGAAAAAAAATTCACTTATATTAAAAAATGGAAAGGTTACAAATAGAATTAGAAAATGCAATCAATAGATACCAATGACAAGATAATAGAGATGTGAGATTAATCTGACAAAGGTTATAAAGTAATAGCCAAAAAAATGCTTCATGTAAAAATGTGAGCACACTTGAAATAGACATCTCAGCAAGATGTCATAATATAGACAAGACTATTCTAAAATTTATATGGAATGGCAAGGAAACTAGAATAACTAGGACATTTTTGAAAAAGAAGAATTAAATAGGAGAAATCAGGCTATCCAATTTCAATACTTACTTAGCCTCACTAGTCAAGACTCTGTGGTGCTAATGGAGGAACAGACACAGGAACCAATGGAACAGAATACAGAGCCAAGGAAGAGATTCACACAAATACATCCCATTGATTTTAACAAAGGTGAGGAATCAATTTAATAAAAGAAAGAAAGTCTTTCAACAAATAGTGCTGGAGCACTTGGAAATCCATTGGCAAAAAAACCCTGAACTGTGACTCAAATTCATACTCCATCTAAAAAGTGTGCTCAGGATGTGGATATCGCTCATGCCTGGCATGCATGAAGCCCTGAGTTCCATCCATCCCAAGAAGCACAATAAAGAAATAAATTAGTTAATTTCAAATTAACTCAAATGGTTTATGGACTTAAATATAAAATACGGAACCACAAAACCTTCAGAAAAATGTGTTGGAGAAAACCTTCAGAATGCAGGGATAGATGAAGAGGTCTTAGACTTGACACCAAAAACATTAGCGATAAAAAGAAAAAATAACAGTTTTTGGATCTCATAAAAATGAAAAAAAAATTGTTCTACAAAAGACCCTGTTAAGAGTATAAATAGAGGGCTGGGGTTGTGGTTCAGTGGTAGAGCGCTTGCCTAGCATAAGTGAGAACCTGGATTCAATCCTTAGCACCACATAAAACGATAAATAAATAAAATAAAGGTATAGTATCCATCTACAAATAAAAATAAAAAGCGTATGAAAAGACAAGCCACATTTATATGAACATATATGCTATTAACACACACACACATATATTCAACACTAAAGACCAAACAATCCAATCAGAAGATGGGCAACAGACCAGACATGGAGAGATGTTTCACAAGTAGTATAATGGCACATACCAGATGAAGAGATATTCAACATCACTAGCCCTCAGGGAAATGCAATTAAAACCACAATTAAATATCACCACATACCTATGAGAATGGCTAAAATCAAAAAGAGCCATACCAAATGCTTATGAGGATGCAGAAAAACTGTATCACTCAGACTGTATTCCTGGTGGGAAGGTGAAATGGGTAAAAAAAAAGGATAGCAGTTTCTTAAGATACTAAATGTGCAGTTACTATACATCTTAGCCATTGCACTCTTTGGCATTTGTCTTAGAGAAATGAAAAGTTACATTCACACAATACCTGTGCTGAATGTGTATACTAGGTTTATTCATAATAGCCAAAATTTGGAAACCTTCAATGGGTGAATGGCTAACCAACCATGCATGTGGCATCTACACTGTAGACTGCTCTGCAGTACAAAGAAACAGTGATGGCTTGGGGTGCAGCTCAGAGGTAGAGTAAAGGCTTAGCATGCTCACAACTCTGGGTTCCATTTCCAGAATCCACCAATACAGATACAAAAGGAACAAGCAATTGATAAATGCAAGGACCTGGATAAATCTCCAAAGAATTATGCTGAGCCAAAGAAGCCAATACCCAAAGCTTACTTACTACATGATTCCATTCATGTAACATTCTTCTAATGACAAAATTAAAGACATAGAGAATAGTGCATGTCAGGGTTAGGGATGGAGGAGGTGAAAGGAAAAGAAGTGTGGCTATAAAGGGGCTACTGAGGCACCTGGTAGGGATGGAAATGTTTTATATCTTGATTGTATCAATGTCCATATCCTGATTCACACTGTACTTCATTCTTACAAGCTGTTACTTTTGGAGGAAATTGAGGAAAGAGTACATGGGACTGCTCTGCATTGTTTCTCACTCTGTACTATTTCTTACAACTGCATGTGCCTAGAAGGTTTAAGAAAACCCACACTAATGCCTGGGCCTCCCCCACAGGCATTATGTTTTAAAGATTCCCCAGGTGATCAAAAGTGCAGCCAGGGTTAAGAGCCATTGGTCCAGTTCAGTGCTTCTTATATCATAATATATACATACATTTTCTGAGAATTTTATTCAAATGGCTTAGAAAGTCTGAGGTAGAGCCTGAGATTTTGCATTTCTGGGAAGTTTCCACGTCATTCCCCATACCACTGGCCCATGAATCTCACTTTGGGAGCCAGGGCCTCTGCACAATGGTTGCATCTAGGTTGGATCGGCAGAATGACCAGGGCAACATCAATGGATGAATGGATTTTTAAAATATAGCGCATGCCCACAATGGAATAGTATTCAGCCATAAAAAGAATAATACCTTATTCATAGCAACATGGACGGAATTGGAGGGCATTAATGTAAGTGAAATAAGTCAGACATGAAAAGTCAAATATTTAGGGTTCTCTCTCCTATGTGGATGCTAAAAAGAAGTTGATCTGAAAGGAGAAGAGTGATTACTAGAAGCTGGGAAGGCTCGGTGAGAATAGGGAGGCTAGACAGTAGGAGAAAGTTCCAATGTTCTGTAGCACAGTAGAGTGACTAGAGTGCATAGTAACCTATTGTATATTTCATGAAGGACTGAAATAGAAGAGCTCAAATGCTACCAACAAAGTGATGATAAGGACATGAAAACACAATTACCCTGATTTGATCAGTACACACTGTACACATGTATTGAAATAACACACTGTACCCATAAATATGTACAGTTATTACATGTTAGTTGAAAATTTTTTAAATGCTTAAAGAAATGGAAATACCAACTACCTTAATTTTATCATCACACATTGTACATGTGTATCAATTTGTCACACTACATTCCATAGTACGTACAATAAAGATAACTAGTTAAGAAACAATTATCAGGGTAACTATTAAAAAATATACAACACTGAGCCCCAGTTCTGGAATCTGTTCAGATGGTCTGGACAGGGGCCTTGGACACCGTATTTTTTTTTTTTCATAATCACCCTGATGAATGTGATAGCTTATCAGGTTTGGGATTCAGTAATAAAATGCCTTTTGCTTCCAGATTCTTCTGTGAATGAGCTCACCATGGCTTCTCCAGCCAATAACTAAATACAAAAATTCTTTTCTTCCTTCCCAATATTTTCTCTAATATCTGAGGTCAGGTCCTGGGATAAGTTCTCGTTTTCTGCTGCTGGACCTGCCCGTGAAAGATCAGCCTGCCCAGGAGGCTTCTGCCAGTGTCATCTCACTAAAACATGCTCTGGGGTCTCCTGCCCATTGCCAGATGCCAGCTGCCTGCTCCTTTTGTTCATCCTTTTGGAGGCTGCCTTGGTCCAGGTTCATGTTCAAGTTCAATTTTACTTGGGCCACTGCAACAGCCTCCTAACTGGCTGGCCAGATTCCAGTCTCATAGCTGGCTCCTACCCATGTCAATATGCAAGTAGTTTTTCTAACTCTGTATTTCTCTCCTTTAGTTATTTATTCACCCTTGTTAAAATTCTGCTGGATCTATGTGTTTCTTATGCCATTGTTTACTTCATATATTTGTAAATGTATTAATTTTGTTTTATCTAAAGTTTATTTCACAATCACATTTGAAAAACTACAGAAAGACAAATACTGTATGATCTCACTCCTAAGTGGAATCCAGAGAAGCTGATCTCATGGGGCAGAGTAGAGGAGTGGTTATCCAAGGCTAGGGAGGGGAAGGAAGGTGGGGACTGGAGAGAGAGATTGGTCAATAGGGACAAAGGTACAGCTCAATAGAAGAAATGAGTTCTGATGTTCCATTGCACAGCAGGGCAATTATAGTTAATAATATTTCAAAACAGCTAGAGGGAAGATTTTGAAGGTTCTCAACCACAGAGAAATGATAAATATATGAGATGATAAATAGGCTATTTAGCATATCTGATTTGATTATCGTACAGTGTATACATACCTCAAAACATCACACCATACCTCATAAATATGCACAATTACAACATGTCACTCAAAAACAAACAAAAACCAGACATCTGTTTTTGTCACCTTCAGATGCTTTCCATAGGAATGAATAAGATGATAGAACAATGTGATTAAATTCTGGCCAGATATCATATAGAAGGCTCTGCTTTGTAACAGAGATTAGCAAGTGTGAGATAGGTGCTACAAACCTTCCAGTGCTAAATTTAGACTCTCCTAGAAGTAATCAGAAGGACCAAAATATAATCAAAAACCAGTGTGAGTCGATATTAATTAATGCCACGTCTGTGTACCATTTAGAGTCACTTCAGGTGCCACCTAAAATGTGGTAAACACTGTTTGAAATCTCATCATAAAATTGTTTTGTTCCTAAATGAAGGGAAAGTTCAAACTCCTTGGGCTGCAGGCAAGACAGTTTAGTTTCTTCAACTTTTGACCCACTACACTCTAAAAATGAAGTCACTGTCCCCAAACACCTCAGGGTCTTTCAGCATTTGTAGCTCTGTACATGTTATTCTTTTTTTCTGAAGAAGTGATACCTTAAGAATTGGGATGTCACATTCATTTACTACGATCTCCTTCTGGGCCTACTCCAGATTCTGCCTGGAACAAAGGAGATAAGAAGGATGAAAAAGAGACAGGAAGCCAGGTGTGGCGCCTATAATTCCCATAGCTCAGGAGGCCTAGGCAAGAGGATCACAAGTTCAAAGTCAGCCTCAGCAATTTAGCAAGGCCCTAAGCAATTTAGTGAGACCATGTCTTAAAAAATAAAAAGGGCTGTGGATATGGCTTGGTGGTTAAGTACCCCTGCGTTCAATCACGGGTACCAAAAAAAGAGGAGGGGAGGGGAGGCCTGGAGAGGGGAGAGAGAGAAAGGTTGATAAAGACAATGAAAAGAGAAGAGGAAGAAGAGAAAGGAGGAGAAGATATTGATGAACTTCTACTCTATCGACAAAACCCCTCTTAAAAGTTCCTTGCTCTTTGAAGCCTTCCTATATCTTTTAGCCACATCTAAAGGCATTACTTTCTCTGGGTTCTTATAGTATTGTTTGCATGTCTTTATTAAGGCATTTAATGCTGTATTCTACTTAATGAAAGAAGGCATCAGTCACTTAGTCTTTTATCCTGCAAGAGTAGGGTCAATATTCACCTATATTTCCAGCATCTAGTCCAGTGGCTCTCAACCTTCATTCACACTTAAGTCACATGGGGAGCTTAATACAAAACAAAACAAAACAAGAAAACACTGCTGCTTGGGCCTGCCTCCCCAGACCCAATACTGATTTAACTGGTCTTGGGTGTGGTGTGGATATCAGGATCTCTGAAAACTCTTCAGATGGCTCCTCTGCAACCAAGACTGTAACCCTGTGTTCCATGATGAATGAATGAATGAATCTTGCTTTTAACAAACCACAGTTCTGACCCAACATGACCAATTTCAGGGCTTCATGTTATGATAATTCATTAATATATTCAGGAACTATTAATTAAACAAAAATGTGATACCAGGTGTTATGCTGGGCTAAGCTGCTGGAAATGAAAACATGAATAAGAATCCCACTTCCTCCCCATTTCCCGGGTGCCATGTCCTACCTAGTTTTTCCAGGAACTTTCTGTCCTGCTGGTTAATTGGCCAGTCTCAACAGTAATCATTTCCCTAGTGGCTGACAGCAGATCTCACTTTTAGCTGTTTCTTCTGAAAAGGCTATGTAAGGACAGGTTCTAATCACTCTCAAATACAGGAAGTTCCTGGGGTCTGTGGCCAAGAGACCAAAAAAAAAAAAAAAAGAATGGTCTTGTCTAGACCTCTCAAAGACCTTGCAAAAGCAAGGGTGAGTCTACTGGGTGGCAGGCCATAGCCTTGTGCTGCTCAAACACTTCTAAGCCAGGAACTATGGCGCATGCCTGCAATCCCAGCAATTTAGGAAGTTGAGCAAAAGGATCACAAATTCCACGTCAGTCTTAGCAAGTTAGTGAGGCCCTTCGCAATTTACTGAGACCTGTCAACCACTAGGGAAATGATTGCTGTTGAGACTGGCCACATAAAACCACATTAAAAAAAAAAAAGCGAGGGGGGGGGCTGGTATGTGGCTCAGTGGTAAAGCACCCTTAGATTCACTTCCCAGTACTAAAAACAAAACAAAACAAAAACAAACCTCACCATCCCCCCTGCCACTTCCTTCTGTGTGCTGTGTGTGTGTGTTTACACAAAGAACACCAAAGCCCAGGAAATGATTAAGATATTAATTGACCGGCAGGTAAAAGGAGTTTCCTTACTGGTGCTACTGGCGCCTGCCCAGCCCTACTTTAAAACTCTACAGATGACCCAAGAGCAGAAATACCGATCCTTTTGTACTATCACTGCTCTGGCTTAGAGTTTGACAATGTCTCCTCTCAAGTTGTAAAAGTTTCATAACTGGACTTTCTGCTCCTAGTCTTGACTCCTGTGATCCCTCCTCCAGCTGATCATTCTAAAACCAAATCTCCAATCACCACTTTCCCTGACCCAGAACCCTCCCAAGCTGGCCATTGTCAGGATTTAATGCATCCTTCCTGCTTGTAACACAAAGGTAGACCCCAGTACGAGCAGCTGTCTGTCCAGTCTGCCCGGGGCATCATGTTCACAAGAAATTCAAGCCCAACATCCAGAAAACAGATCTATGAAAAAGTAGCTTAAACTTTTTACTGTAGATTCTCAAAGAGGCAAAAAAAAAAAAAAAAAAAAAAAAATCCTGAAGTTCTCCCACTTATCACTCCAGTGTTGCTTACTGTTTCAACTGCTTGCCCTCTAGGCCCCTGTCACTATCTCTCAGCACGTGGCTCCACCTCTGTCCCCCACATTTCTCCTCACCCACTCTTGAGTCTTTCTGATCCACTGAAGGGACCTCGCCATTATCTAACATAAATCAGCTTAGCTTCCCCAGAGCTTCTCTTCTTTATCCACTTCTCCAAACACTATGACAAAAGCCTAAGAGGCAGATTCCACTCTCAAACCTGAGTCAGAGGGCCAGGCCGTGGCCACCTCCATGTGAACATGTGTGAGCCCTTCACACATGACTTCTTCCCATCCAGTCCCAGCTTACGGTGCCTCATCCTCCTCATCCTCAATAAGTCCTCCTTACTGAGGACTCCACTCTCCCCCCAAAAGCCAAGTTTGCTCCCACCCCATTACCTGGAAAAACGCTGCTTCTCTGCCAGTTCCCCTCCTCTTAGCCAGCCAGGACATCCAATTAGTATTTTACAACCCTGTTCTGACGTCCCTGCCTTGAAGGCATTCCTCAACCATACCACACATGGTTAATTCACTTCCTTCTCTAGGGTTTTTCTGAATTTTGTACAGACTTCTATTATAACCCTTATCAAGCTGGGTTGTAATTGCTTAATTACCGAGTAGAATTTCTCACCAGTCTGTGGGTGTCAAATTTAGGTCTGAGTCATGTCTGTGTCCTCAGAGCCAGGAACCAGGGAGGCGCTCAATGAACAGTTACTGAATGCTCCAGAAATGTGCTCCAGAGACTGAATGATCCATGGGAGCATTTACCATTTCTCCTCTCTGTCATCACTTGAGGAGAACTGGAAGTGCATGCCCTATCAGAGGCCCAGAGACCTGCCCTGGCCCTCACTGGACTAGGCCTGCATATCCTCCCTTGTCCATCTAGGAAGCAGTCTGTCCCTCCCTCTGATGCCAGCCAGGCCTGCTCCACACATAGTAAAAATAAAAGGAGTTAAAGGCAGCTAAACAATTGGGCAAACAGGAAATACAAGCATGCCTTGGAAGGAGAAAGTAAGATTATCTCTCTCTGTAGAGTACTAACCCAGTATTTAGAAAACCTAAGGAAACTAAAAGAAAACCCGTTGGGGCTAAGAAAAATGAGTGCCACAGGGCTCCAGTCCTCAGTTTGGTCTCAGAGTGGCCTCTCTGTCACCTGGCTGGCTCCCCCTTTCCTGTAGCATTTCCCAGCACTCCTTCCTTCATGTGGCTCTAGGCTCCAGCAGAAAGAGCATCCTGTACCCTGCATTTCCCTCTCTGCCTTTATCTGGATCACTCATCTCCCATCCTCACCTTATCTCTGAAGTCTCTAAGTCACACCTACTAAAACTAAGAGTTGAACATGTGTGGGGTCTCTCTCTCTCTCTCTCTCTCTCTCTCTCTCTCTCTCTCTCAGTGCTTCGGACTACTAGTTCTGCCTTATCATTGATGTGCAGTGCACTCTGGTCATATGGTATGGTGCAGTCAGCAACTTGGACCACCATACCTTCCTGTCAACCTACCATCTCCTTCCAAAAAAACCCATCTGCCTCTGCAGAGGCTGTAGCATGCTAGGCAAATGTTCTGACTAGCTCTAGCCCCAGCCCTGAGTTATCTCATTTAACCCTCACAGCAACCAACTGGGGTAGAAACTACTATTATCACCCACATTTTCAGATGAGAACCTAGGAGCTTAGGTCCCTCGGCCCAGCTCACAGTTACATGGTTCGATGGGCTTTGAAATGGGGGTTGCCTGACTCTAACATCTACATTCTTTTTTTTTTTTAATATATATACATTTTTTTTAGTTTTTGATAGACCTTTATTTTATTTATTAAATGCAGTGCTGAGAATCGAACCCAGTGTCTCACACATGCAGGCAAGTGCATCTGCTTAAATCCCATTTTTTCCATTGACTTTTCCCTCTTTCTGTTTTTTTCCAGCCCTAGCCCTAACATTTACATTCTTAACTTAAAAGTGTAGGAAGATAAAAGAAGCCCAGTTCCAATACCACCCCTGGCTACATGTACCTCTTTCGTCCCTGACCCAAACTGCAAGGCTGATAAGCTAACAGTGCCTCCTTCCAGTGTGTAGCGCTGACTCTGTACTGTGGTCATTTATGTACAGCTTTTTTCTCCCCTGTTGGGTTGAAAGATGGTTGGGAGCAGAAACCGCATCTTAATTTTGTAACTCATAGGCTAGCCTTGCTTAGCACATAGTAGGCACACACACTGCTGCACAGGAACCATTCTAAAGAGAAGAGCCTGTTCTTCATAACAGGAGATCTATGCACTCCCCTTTGTTTACAGTGTATCTGTCCCATACCAGGTGCTCAGTACATATTTGTTAAATGAATTTGCTGTGTAACTTGGAATCCTTCTCTCAACTTCTCTGGGATTCCTCTGTCCAACAAGGTGGATGCTCTAAATAAGAGATTTTTCAAACATGTACCCCTCTTTTTCTTGCTAGTGCTATACCTGGCCTATATTAAAATGTATTTAAAACAGATAAAAGCAAATTGCTATTGTTGGAATGGAGAAGCAGAGAGATCCAGAGGCCCACTTGCTTAGCTCTTCCCCTTCCTCTCTGCCCCAGACTCACCAGAGAAGCCCAATGACAACCAAGCTAGAGGAACTTTGAAAATTCTTGAAAATTCAGACAGCACTTTTAGAAACAACTTCATTTTAAGAGAGCAGCTCTGAAAATAGAAAATCCTTTCTGACGCACTTGGACAACTGTTATTGAGTGCCTAATGTACTAGAATGGTGGAAGGTGAGGCTCCTCGATTAGAAGGGGGAGGCTGGGTTGCCTTAGGAGAGATGTTTCCCATTGCCTCCAAACCACACTGGATACAGGGGACCACTAGTCCTGCCTTTTATTGATGTAAGTGCACTCTAGTCATATGGTATGGTGCAGTGGGCAACTTGGGCCACTGTACCTTCCTGGCAGCCTACCATCTCCTTCTTTTTAAAAAAAAGCATCTGCTTAAATCCCATTTTTTCCATTGACTTTTCCCTCTGTTTTTTCCAGAACTCACTAAAACCTCTACTGGTTATAAACACTGAATTTAAAATCATATACTGAATTTGTTTGAAGAAGTTGAACAAATAGATAAGTGATGGCCAAATAGCCCTGGATTTCAGTATTTTAGTTAAAATTCTACACAGCACCTGGGCTATATAATCACACAGGAACCACTTTGCTTCTTATGAAAAAAAACAATCATAGAGACCAGGAAATGGAAAAATAATCAGTTTTCATAAATTGTTCCCCAGAAAATCTTCCCAACAGTGGTCTGTATATACAATGGAATACTATTCAATCTTTAAATAAAGTAAGTCTGACATATGCTACCACACGGATGAGTCTTAAGGATATTATATGAATAAACAAGCTGGTTACAAATAGCTCAGTGATAGAGCACTTGCCTAGACGCTCAAGGCCCTGAGTTTGATGCCTAGTGCCCCCCACTCCATATGCACACAATAAATATTCTATGATTCCACTTTTATGAGGTACCTAGATGAGTCAAATTCACAGAGACAGAAAGTAGCTTGATGGCTGCCAACAAATAGGGGAGAAGAAGAGAATGAAGAGTCAATGTTTAGTGGATTTCAATTTGGGAAGTTGACCAGGTTTTTCAATTTGGCAGTTTGAGTTTGGGAAGATAAAGAAGTTTTGCAGATGGAGGTGGTGAAGGCAGAGGGTTAGGGATATACTTATGATCAATGAACTGTACACTTAAATGGTTAAAATGAATTATTCTTATGTTATGAAGAGAAATAAAATAAAAGAGAAATACAATTATGCTATATCCATGTATGAGTATGCCACAATGAATCCTGTTTTTATATATAATCATAATGCACCAATTTAAAAAAACAATAGAAAGGAGACCAGTAAAGTAGATTAAGGTGGCCAGAGGGAGGAGGAGAGGAATGAAAGTAGTAGTCCTGGGAATGAAATTGATCAAATTATGTTATGTGCATATATGAATGTCCCAGTGAATCCCACTATTATGTATAATTATGAGACCAAGAAGCTTCTTAAAACATTTTGATTCAGTCTAACATTACTGGGTCCATCAATTTTAGGGGCCTTATGAAGGAATATTGCCAGGAGTTCAGGGTAGACCAGGTAGGAGTGTTCTGTAGATGCCAGTGTGAGAGCTAAGTCATTATATATGAAATTAAGCTTTCTTATAAACACATGTTCCCATGCCAGATGCTTTAGGGGGCAGTGACTCTAGGCACTCTTTTAATTTGATTTCTTCTTCTCATTTCACTCAAGGAATCTGAGACTGGCCAACAATCTCTTCTGTGTTCCTAGGAAAGCAGGATTCTAAATGAAACCCCAAGTATAAAAAGTGAATTTTAAGCCGGGTGTGGTGGCACACACCTGTAATCCCAGCAGCTCAGGAGGCTAAGATAGGAAGATCACAAGTTCAAAGCCAAGCTCAGCAATGGTGAGGCACTAAGCAACTCAGTAACACTCTGTCTCTAAATAAAATACAAAATAGGGCTGAGAATATGGCTCAATGGTCAAATGCCCCTGAGTTCAATTCCTGATACCACAAAAAAGTGAATATTTAAAAATTAACATACAATAATCTGAAAAAGTATGACATGCAGGACTGGGGACACAGCTCAGTGGTAGAGCACTTGCCTAGTATGTGGGAGGCCTTGGATTCCATCTCCAGCACCACAGGAAAGCACGATGGGAGAGAAAATAAAAGAAATAAAAAAAAAAAACAGAGCAAAATAACGTATACAGTATGATTCTACTTGCATAAAATACAGCAATATGGGGGCTGAGGCTGTAGCTCAGTGGTAGAGTGCTTGCCTGGCACATGTAAGGCTCTGGGTTCAATCCTCAGCACCACATAAAAATAAATTAATTAAATAAATAAAGTTATTGTATACATCTACAATTTTTTTTTTTTTTTTAATAGAGCTATAAAGGGAAAGGGCAGTGGAGAGGTAGCAGCCCTCCCTGAAGTGGCTATAACTACTCTTGATTCATCTGTTCTCTGGAGTCTGGCACAGCCTGACAAAGAGGGCAAAGTTTCCAGGAGGCAGCTCAAGCCTAGAAGAGTACAAAAATTGCATGACTTTCCCGCACAGAAACTAGTTTGCTGTCTCAGTTGTGTGTCTGGGGCATGTTGTCACCTGCTGGGCTTACCTGGGATGACATGGCAATTCTGCACCTCTGCTTTCCTGCAATTTCCTGGAGGAAGCATAGTTCTCTGCCCTTGCTGGAAGAACTTGGGCCCCAGAAGAGTCCTCCCCGGCATTCCTGTCCCAGCAAGCAGGCTGTTCAACCTCACTACTATTGTTTTTTTTCTGAGAACAAGGATTATCAGGATAATTCAGATGTACCTGACTTTAGAGAGAAGCCACTTTACCAAGACAAGACAGTGAGTCAGGGCTGGAGGTACGAATGGCACCGGGGCTTCTTATATTCAAGTCCACTTTTGTTCTCTGACCAAATGACTAGCATTTAATCACACTTAATCTGGATTAGGCGTGGTGCTTGGGGATTAAAACGCATTGTCTTCTACATGCCCACCACAATGCCAGGAAGTAATTACTCTTATAATTACTTTTCCAGATAAGGAAACTGAGGCTTAGAGAGGTTAAGTAACTTGCTGATAGTCACAGAACTAATATGAGGCAGGATGCTGGTTTTTACCCAGGTCTGTGTGACTCCTCTACCTGTTTGTATCCAACACCTCTTCTCCTGTCCTTTTTCCAAAAAGAAAAGTCATACAAATCTACCATATGAATTAATGGACTATTATAAGGTGAACACCTGAAATTAAAACTTTGTCACTTACCCCATAAGTCCTTTCCATGTGGCCCATCCCACTCCTGGCCCCCACAAGTAACCACTATTCTGATTTTAAGAGGCACTGACTTTTAAGAGGCACTTCTGTTTTATTACCCAAATGTGCATCCAAAGACACTACATTCTTCTGCTTAAAAAATCTGAAATGCCTTCTCCCCACCCCCTTCCCTGGTGCTGAGGATGGAACCCAGGCCCTTCATACTGGGTGAGTGCTTTACCACTAAGCCACATTTGGGGTTCAGTTCAATATGTTGCTCAGTCCCTGCACGTCCTGCAAATTGGCAGCTAAAACCTGAGACTGGCTCTGATTCAGGTTTGATCTCTTTGTTAAGACAGCAGGTGGAGCTGGTTTCTCTAGGAGGCATATAACATCTGGTTGGCTCTGAATGATCTTAGTATTGCCGATTCCTAATACTACACTATTTTTTTCTATATCTTAAAAATGTCAAAAAAATTGTGGTAAAATATACATACAAATTTTTACCATCTTATGCATTCTGAAGTATGTAGTTTAGGAGTGTTAAGTATATTTATATTGTGAGCCATCTCTACAACTCTTCATCTTGCAAAACTGAAACTCTATATATATCAAACATCTCACTCCCCTATTCCCATCTCCTGGCAAACACCTTTCTACATTCTGTCTTTCTTAATTTAAGTACTTCATGGAAGGGAAATCATACACTATTTATCCTCTTGTGAATGGCTGGTTTCAAGGTCCCAGGTTGTAGCACGTGACAGGATTTCCTTCCTTTATCACTGAATAATATTTCGTTGTAGGAATATACACATTTTGTTTTATCTGTTCATCCCTTGATGGACACAAGGGTGGTTTCCACCCTTTGGCTACTGTGAACAACACTCTATGAACATATTTCTTTGTGATCCTGCTTTTAATTCTTTGGGGCAGATCCCCAGAAGTGGAGCTGCTGGATCAGCTGTAATCCTGTTCAGCACTCTGAGGAGCCATCATACTGTCCCCACAGTGGCTGGACCGTCTTACATTCCTGTCCTCTATTCCTTTTTAATGTTCACCTCTGACCCTCATAGCCAGCGGGTATTCATGCCCTTCAGCACTCATATCATAGTCCCAATCAGGGAACTACATAAAAATCAAACAATAGGGGACTGCATTAAATAGTATATGCATATCATTGAATCCTCTGCAGCCATTTAAAATATTGTAAAAGAGTACTTGATGACTAAAAAATGTCTCCAATATGTATGAGTTACAAAAGAGCACACACTGTGTGGGAAGAATCTATATTTGTAGCTCAAAGACAACTGTACATTGGTAGAAGAGGCTCTCTTAGCTGACTTCCACTGAATTGCTGGACTGGATCAGCTTAAATTCCCACCCCTGCAATCTGTTAAACCAGGGCTCTGGTTTTTGTACCTTCTGTTTCCAACTATTAAGTTGTATTATCACTAAGAGACACCCTCATCATTAGTTGGTTGTTTCAAAACTTGTTTGTTCTGGTTGTATTATAAATGGTATTAACAAATTACATTTAACACAGGAAGGTGAAATGGAGTGCAAAGAGCCTTGTTCTGAGAACAAAGTTGAATACTGGAGAAAACTCAATAAACAAATGTCCCATTAAGGGTAGGTGAGACAATGATAAAAGCCTGGGGACATCATCTTTTTTGTAGAGACCTCACTGGGACATCATTTCTTATTGGCCTTTATTGTTCTAAATTTTCACAGCTCCCTACAGTGAGTTATCAGCCATATCACTTTAGCTAACTACTTAGTGAAATAATTTATTTCTATTCTGTTGCAAACCCTCAGGTCAGCTATGACACGTATAGAAAGAGTTTGTCCTTGCAGTGGTAAATGTGTGGCACATTCCCCACTGTCCTTCCTACTAAAGTCATGACAGACATCTCCAATCTATCACCAGATTCCTTCTTGCAGAGCCTATGTTGTAGTCTCAGGAGCTTTCTTTGGTTGGCCTCAAGAATCAACAGGAGCTGACATATGACTTGAAACCTATGCTGTCTCCTCCAGCTCCCTTTTAATCAGGTATTAAATTCAACATGTATAAAGTGGCTAATGTGCTAGGCTCAGGCCTGAATATATTATTTTACAATAGTTAGTGTTCAGTGTTCACTGAACAAATGAATTAATAATAAATTCCCAGCTTTCTGCTTTCCAAAGCTCACCAGTCAGACTCTCCTCACCACACCAACCTTCTTTGTTCTTCCTTAGGCCTATGCTTTGAATTTCCTCCCAGTCTACACTAGAGCAGGATGCCACAGTGCTCAGAAATCCCACCATTACCAATTGGCTTCTTTGGTCATGATACCCCATTCAGGGTTATTTGCAGGTGACCTCAGTTTTAGAATAACAAATGTGCAATAAATTCTGCCTCCCTTGAGAAGAGCTGTGACAAGTCAACAAAATAATGCTCCGGGTAGCACTTCACTAACTGCAAAGCACTCAGCTCCAAGGAGGGGCTTGTAAATTGAACTTCCTTTTGGTTCTATAGTCAGTACAGCCTGTTGGCAAGCAGTGGCCCACCTCTCTTCTTCTAAAAGAAGGGCAGAGCTTCCTTCTCCTTATTCTGTGTTTCCTTCCCCCTTGTGTTTTGAGGGCTCTGGAGTTTAGGAAGCCCACGTTCCCAGTCCCTCAGTTTCTTCTCCTGACTCTTTTTGCTCATGCTGTTCTATCTTCCTAGACTCCTTCTGAGACAATGATAAAAGCCTAGGGACATCATCTTTTTGTAGAGACCTACCTGATCACTCTGGGACATCATTTCTTGTTGGCCTTTATTGTGCTAAATTTTCACAGCTCCCTAGAGTGAGTTATCGGCCACATCACTTTTGCCAACTACATAATCAAATAATTTATTTCTATTCCCTTGCAAACCCTCAGGACAGCTATGACATGCACTGAGAGCCTGCCCAGCCCAGGGGCCCTTGCTCACATGCCACTCCTGCCAACGAGGCTTTCTTGATCCCAACCACATGGCCAGACTCTGCATCTCAACGTGACAGTCCTTTGCAAGCCTTTTTCATTTTCTTTGGAAGTCTGTCTTATTTTGCTGGTCTTAGTAATAATGATCTACAGATGGCTATTGTTTATTGACAACTGGACATGCTAGTTCACATGCAAACTAAACTCATGCTTGGGACTTAAATGCTGCCATGGTCTGAATGTGGGTGCTCCTCCCAAATTCATGTTGAAACTTAAAACACCAAAGTGGCTATACTAAGAAGTAGAGCCAGACTGTGTGTGTTTGAGGGGTGCTGGTAGATCAGGGGTAGAGTGCTTACTGAGAATACATTAGAATGTGGGTTTCATCACCAGGACCAAAAATAATAATAACTAAGTGAAGCCTTTGGGAGATGATTAGGCCATGATCACTCTATCCCCATGATTAAGATTAATAAAAGAGGTTATAAAAAATTTTTCTGGTCCTTCCATGTCTTCTGTCATGTGAGGTCACCTAGATAGCACCATCTAGGACAAATGGGCCCTTCCTGGACAGTGAACTTTTCAGTACCTTGATCATGGACTTCCTACCTCTACTGTGAGAAAATAAATTTTTGTTCTTCATAATTAACCCACTCTCAGGCATTTTGTTATACCAACACAAAAAGCCTAAGACACATGCACTATATCATTTGGCTTGCAAACCTGTATATCCAGGATCACTTTGTAAATGCAAAAATTGAGGCTCAGAGGTGCTAAGGAGCCTATGGTCACATAACTAGTAAGGAACAGAGCCAGACATTCAATCAAAAAATCTGTATTTATTAAGGTTCTATGATGTGCTAAACATATTCTAGATAATGAAAAAATAGCAGTAATGAAATCAAAGTTCCCATCTATAAGAGCTACTAGGGAGAGACAAACAATACAGGAAAATATAAGTAAGTAAATACTGTGTCAAGTGGTTATAAATGCTACGGGGAGAAGTGGGAAGGGATTAGTGATGGTTTACAGTACTATCTTATAGGGGCTGACTAGGGTGATGTGGTAGGATTTCAACAGAGATCTAAGGAAGTAAGAGAATTAATTATGCAGGGATCTTTGGAAAAGAGTACCACAGGAGGAGAAAACAACCTATGGAAAGGCCCTGTGGTTGACATGTCCTTGACAAGTTAAATAAGTGTCGAGGAGTTCAGTGCAGTAGTGGAGTGAGCAAGAAAAAGGGACATAAAGTTAGTCAGGATAGGCACTCTCTTAGTGACTTTGAACAAGATGGGCAGCCACTGGGAGATGACTCCCAAAGAGCCCACACTTTTAATTGCAATGCTATGCAACTGATTGATCACATAAATGAATGTCAGAAGGTACTTAGGGGCTTTTTCTCATTAAAATCAGCAGGATGACAGCCAGAGAGTCTAAAATCAGCCCCAGAGAGGGCAAGATCTGAGCTAACAAAAACAGTTAATTATTAAGGGAAGAAATTATCCTCTCCTTGGTTGGCAAGGATCTCTGTAGCCCCCACACCACCTCGTGGGGTTCTGCGGCATCCTTAAGTGGGTCCTCTCCCTGGGTTCAAAAAGAATAAATTTCCCAGGACCGTCCCTAGCACGTATTCCATGAAATATGTCCTTTCTTAACAAGTGGCAGTGAGGAAGAAGCAACTTCTGCAGTGTTTTTACCAGATAGAAATGAAAATTGTGCCCAGGCTGGAAAAGAATCCATTTGAAAGTGACACATTTGCCTCCAGAATAAATAGATATGAAGCTTTTTCTTTTGCCTTCTCATCTGAAGTAAGGCAGCGCTTCTTACATACTGCCTCACAGCAGGATTAAAACCACCTTCTGAAATTCCTGTCTTTATTCCTACTGCAATTTTCTCTGACAAAAAGATAAATCTGGGGATGTGGCTCCCACTCCACCCCCATCCACTAACTTAAACCTGAAGTGCCTCCTGATGGCAGGATGGCAGGCAGTACTCTGGCCTTCCCAGGACAACCTCAATTGCAAATATTCTTCCCATCAGCTGCCCCATGAACCAACCCTTCTTAAACTTTACAGTGCAAAAGAATCACCCAGGAAGCTTATTAAAATGCAGATTCCAGGAAATGTGAATTAAGATGTCTGGGGGTAGAGTCCAGAATCTTCTTTTTAATTTAATTTCTTTTTTTTTTTCCTTCCAGTGCTGGAGATGCAATCCAGGACCTTGTGGATGCCAGGCAAGTGCTTTACCACTAAGCTATACCTCCGGCCCCAGAAGCTGAATTTAAAATAAGGACTCCAGGATTATTCTGGTGCAGATTGTTGAGAATTACTGCCCCAAACTACAGGAATAGCCTCCAACAGCTCTGTCTTTCTGCATTTACACTTACAAGATGAAGTGGGCCCATATCCTTTCTCAGACTACAGAGAGGTGCATTTCACTCCTGGTGGGTTTAAGAACACTCCTGGATAAATTGGAGCAATGAAGAATCTTGAATCCCCAATGCTTGCCACTGTCTGTCCATCCCAGCTTGTTTCATTTATCCTGATAAGCTCCTGACTTGGCATAGGGTTTGCTGTCTTGGGTCATGCCCAGAAAGTCCCAAGTGCTGGCGTTGGAAGCTGCCCTGGGCGCAGCCAGGAGCGGGTACCCTCATGGGAGAGTCTGGCAACCAAAGGTGGCAGGAATGACTAACTGTGATTATGCAATACTGTTCTGTCAATTAATTTGTTAAGTTTGTCAATTTGTTAAGTTTGACTCCCTTAACCACAGAAAATAAAGTAGTTCAGTGTCTGTTATAATTCACTGTAACTGTGAGAGGCAGGGCCTGCCTTACACCCCTTCATGAATTACAGAATTGTTTTGAAAGCCCCCCTTAGCTGCTTGTTCTGAGCACCAAAATTGCTAATTAATATCTTCCCATAGTTGCTCCCACTTCACTCAGATTTCTGTTCAAATTCCACCTTTCTTGCCCATTAGATCTAAATAATTTTCTTCCCTAAACCCTGTCTCTGGTTATTTATAACCTTTTGCCTGGTTTATTTTCTTCATAGCACCCACCACTAGAATTATGAATAGATTTATTTCCTTGCTATTTTTTCATCTTTCTCAATCCCCTGGCAGGTAAGTGCCTTAGGAGCTGGAATCTTATGTCACTCACTGTTCACTACTGTTTTGATGGCCCCTGATTTACAATGGTTTGACTTACAATTGTCAGCCTTATGATAATGCAGAAGTGTTACAGGTTCAACAGAAACCACACCCTGAATTCTGAATTTCAATCTTTTCTCCAGGCTATCGATACTCTCATGATGCAGGGGAGTAAGCCACACAATCAGGAAATCACCTACAATCATCTATAAACATCTACATGTTTGGTGAGTTAGGTGTATTCAATGCATTTTCAATTTATGATATTTTCAACTTATGATGGGTTTATTAGGATAAAAACACATGATAAACTAAGGTGCATCTGTAAGAGGCACTCAACTATTTGCTGAATGAATGAGTGAATGATGTGCTCTGACATTTCAGAGTCCTAGAGCCAACTCTATCTCCATAGTCATTGGATCTAGGGGTCTTTGGGGATTAAATGTATATATGAAAATAACATTAGGTGGGTTTATTTAGTGCTAATTATGTACTAGGTGTAAACACTATCTCCTTTTATCCTCAAAATGGGTGGCAAAGACAGGATTATTAAACCCACTTAATAGATGGAAAGACAAACTCATTTTTAGCAGTAAGGGACAGAGGTAGGATTCAAACACAAGTCACCTAATGCCAATATCTTTACTATATCTTATAACAATGAAGTTTGATGCTATCTGCCTTGTGTTGACTCTGGGACAGGATCCAGAGGCAAGCAAGATAAGTCTTCCAATACCCAGAAGTCCATGGTCTATCTGGATTGTGTAGCGGAGTGGGAAAGAGCAAAGAATTGGAGGTACCTTCCACCCCTTTAGTAGCCAAGTCCTAGTTTCTTTCTCTGTCACATGAAGCTACAATTCTTACACACAGAGAAAATACACAAGGAGTGCTTACTTAACATAGAGCCTGGCACATAGTAAACACTCAATAAAAAACCCAGCTTACTGGCTACCACTGGAGAGACAAGACACATACTAAAAGAATGATCCAACCCAATTGTCTTCATGGTAGATGTTTATGGACTAAATGCTTATATATCTACCCCAATCCATATGTTATGAAAACCCTCAGTGTGACAGGGTTAGGAAGTAGAACTTTTCAGAGGTAATTAAGTTTAGATGAGGTTATGAGGGTGGGGCCCCCATAATGATCTCAGTGCCCTTATAAGAAAAGAAAAAGACACCAGAGTCTCTTCTCTCTGCTGTGTGAGAACACAGCAAGAAGACAGCCATCTGCAAGTTAGGAAGAGAGCCCTCACCACAATCCAACCACACTGACACCCTAATACTGGACTTCCAACCTCCATAACTGTAAGAAACTAAATTCTATTATTTAAGTCACAATATCTATGATATTCATTACAGCCCTGACAGAGTAAGGTAGTGCAGAATCTGGAATAGGGTTATTGGTCAAATACTGTGAACTCCAGATATATTTAATTCCATCATATGAGCCATAGCAGTTTCATTATCAGAACAACTATACAAACAAAAGTTAAGAATCTCTGGGCAATTAAAAATACCATCACAAACCAATTCTTCCCAAATATTTATGTTAATAAGCTCTTTCCTAACTATTTACTTGTTCATCTGTCATTTAGATTTTCTCCTTATCTTGACTACTGTAAAGTGCTCAGTAAACATGGAATTTCCTTTGGGTCTATGCCCAGAAGAGGTATTATTAGGCCATATGGTAGTTCTATTTTTTTTTCTAGATGGGGTGTTGCTATGTTTCCCCAAACTGGCTTCTAACTTTTGGAAGAAAACAAAAAGACATCAGAGTCTCTTCAACTGAATAACCTGACTCAGCCTCCCAAGTAGCTCTGACTACAAGGACACATCACTGTATCCCACTGTCTGGCTTTTTTCTTTTTCTTGTCTTTAGTGTGTGTATGTGATGCTGAGGATGAAGCCCAGGGCCTCATGCGTGCTAGGCAAGTGATCTACTACCGAGCTACATCCCCAGCCTTTTATTTTTTGTTTAATTTCCATATTGTTTTCCATATGGCTATACCAATCATTTACTTTCCCACCAACAATACATTAGAATCTCCTTTTCTCCACATCCTCCCCAATATTTATATCTCTTGTCTTTTAATAATAGCCATCTTTCTGAATGTGTGGTGATATAGTTTTTTTTTTTTTTTTTTTTTTTATTTCCCTGATACTTACTAATGCTGAGCACCTTTTCATATACCTTTTTCTTCTTCGGAGAAATGTCTGTTGAAGTACTTTGCCTATTTTAAAAATCAGTTTACTTCTTTTTCTGATATTGTGTAAGAGTTCTCTGTAAATTTTGGATATTAACACCATATCAGGCTGAAATCCAAAGGTAGTCCAAGGCAGAACTTGCTAGAGTTTTAGAGTGGCGAGTTTTAGAATCAGAGTGACCAGGACTGGAGTCCAAACTTTTCTACTTACTTGTGGTTGCAAATATTTTTTTTCAAAGTCCCCATGTTGCTCTTTCATTTTGTTGACTGCTCTCTTTGCTATAAAGCAGGTTTTGGTTTGATGTAGCCTCATTTATTTCTTCTTGCTTTTGTATACTGAGGTTTGGTGTGATATCTAAAAAATCACTGCCAGGCCAATGTTGAAGAAGATTATCTCTGTTTTCTTATAGGAATTTTCTCTTTTCAAACCTTATATTTACATCTTTTAGTCAATTCAAGTTGATATTTTTATGTATGGTCAAATATAAGGGTCTAATCTCAATCTTTTGAATGTGGAGATCCAGATTTCCTAGCACAATTTGTTGAAAGACTATCCATTCCTTATGGTGTCCTCTTGAAGTCCTTGCTGAAAATGAGTTGACTGTACATATTGGGATTGATTTCTAGGCTCTCTATTCTGTTGCATTGGCCTATCTTTCTATTCTTATGCTAGTACCATACTGTGTTGATTATTACCATTTTGTAACAATTTTAAATCAGGAAGTATGATCTTCCTCCTCCTCCTTTCCTTTCCTTTCTTAGTACTGCTTTGACTATATGGGAATTTTTGTGGTTCCACAGAAATTTCAAGATTTGGGCTGGGGATGTGGCTCAAGTGGTAGCGCGCTCGCCTGGCATGTGTGTGGCCTGGGTTCGATCCTCAGCACCACATACAGAGATGTTATGTCCGCCGATAACTGAAAAATAAATATTTTTTTAAAAATTTTCTCTCTCTCTCTCTCTCTCTCTCTCTCTTTTAAAAAAAAAATAGAAATTTCAAGATTGTTTTTCTATTTCTATGCAGAATGGCTCTACTTTGGCTTTTGCAGCGAGGGGGAACAATTCATGTTGTTTGAGGGGGTTACTGTGTACAGAGACTGTGAACTGTTTCCTGTTCATCTTCTCACAAACAGCCTAGCGGAGAGGGCTCTTAATTGCCCCTCTGCTATTTTGTTGGTGAAGCACCCAACGCTCAAAGAGGTAAAGGGTCTTGTCCAAGGTCATTAGCAACTAAATGGAGAAGCTCAGACTCCAGTCTCCTCTGTGTAACTGAGAACCCACCACCTCTAGTAAGTTCTGCCTGAGGCTACTTTGAAGCACAACAGAATCTGGCCTCTACCTACCTTTTCTGTGTCCTTCTCTACTTTCACTCCCTGTCTTCCCTCCAACCCCATTCCTAAACTTTAGTATACCTGAGTACCTCACACCTGCATGATGCCCATTCCAGTGCAAAATCCAACAGATGACCACTTCCCTTCACCACTCAGACCAGGTACACCCTCCTCTGGTCTTTTCATTCCTTGACTCTTCTGTGGAAGATCACGTCCCTTCTCAGTTCTGTCCCAGTTCTCTCCCTGGACTCCCCCTTCCCCTTGCAGCACATGCTCCCTGCTCTGTCATTTTCTGTCCTCTTACCTGTCCCTTTGCTCAAGTCTGTGTGCTCTTGGCACCCAGAAGTCACCTGGGAATTGGAGAAGAGGTAGGCTAGAGGGCTTAAGTGAATTTGGGAATCAGACTGTCCAGCTCTGTCCCTTACCAGCTATGCGACCCTGGCAAAGTCATTCAACCTCTCTGAGCCTTGATTTCTGCATTTATAAACTGTGAGGATGAAATAATTTTAGGCAAAGTTTGGCACAGTGAACATTTCATAGATACTAGCTCTAATAATAATAAAGTCAGTTAAATAATTTATTTAGAAAAAAATCAGTCACTGAGGTGGAGAGGGAGCAAGAGACTGGAAGGAAGTCCTGACAAGCAGATCAACTTTGGTATCCAAATATATAAAAACAGCCATCCAACAGATGGCAATCCACACAAAGTGGTAACTGCTGAAGGTACCCAGCTTCAGAGCCAGATGGATCACGGGAACAGGGCAGCCAATAAGGCCTATGGTGGCAACATCAGGAGAGCTGTAAGGCTGGGGCTTGGGAGCTAGAAATCCTATACATGCAGAATGTTGGGAACTGGCAGAGCTAATAAAAATGTCCTCCATTTACATGCCCGGTACTTTATCTCATTTCATTTCACAAGAATCTTCTTAGGTGATGCTATTATTATCCCATTTCACAGAGAAGGAATAACATGGGAGAGAATCTACAGTCCTTGAGCTTGGCAAGGATATTTTAGACCCAGTGAGTTAACAAACTTGCCCAAAGACACAAGAGCTGTTGAGTGGTGGGGCTGGGATATGAATCTAGGCAGTCTGGCTCCAGAGAAGTGCTGCAGGCCCTCCTGCCACACATGCGGGAGCCACAGCTGAGCAGAACATGCAGCTGGGAGTTGAGGGGCCAGAGCTGGGGGATCCCCACACCAGGGACCATGTGAATGGAGCAGTTTCTGTACAATATGTTCTAGCTGGGGTGTTGTCCTCCTTCAGCAGGAAGAAATTCTCCCTGGAGACAGGCCAGATGCAGCCTAGTGGGTGGCTGTGCATACATTTCCCATCTCCCCCACCTACCTACCCAGAAGAGAAGCACTGATGAGTCCTCTGTCACTGGCAAAATTGCCTCCAAATTGCCTCCTTCATTAACTGTAAAAATTTGCATCTTAATTAGGCTTAACAGAATACAATTACCAGACCCCAAGTTTCTGTCTAAGCAAGGATGCCACAGAGGCCAGAAACCGAAAACATGGGACTGAAGGGAACCTGGCTGGGCATCTCCTGGGAAAGAAGGGTGGAAGCACTCGATGGCAGGGGCTGGTACACCCCAGCCTGAATTGAAAAGAGCTCTGGCTTTGGAGTCAGGTGGACATGGGAAGCCCTGGCTGCTTCTGACCAGCCGTGTGGCCAACTCCTCTGAGGCTCAGTTTTCTTACGTGTCAAATGGGCTAACATTTATCATTGGGTGAAGCTCTCTATCACTGAGCTGCATCCCCAGCCCAATATGTTCTTTCTTCACACCCTCCTTCTATGCACTCAGGACTCAAGGTCATGCACAGCCCCACTTCCTCCTTCAGCAATTCCAAGAGCTCATCCTATGCCCTCCTCCATACTCTGGCCACAGGGATCTCTAAGGTCCTTCTTGCTTCAAGGGTTTGCAAGTGATGTTCCCTCTGTTTGACTGATACCTATTAATCCTATTATCAGCTCAAATAGCACCTCCTAAAGGAAGCCTTCTGGAGCACACACTCCTAACTTCCCACCCTCCTCCAGCCAAACCATCCCTGTAGGTTATTTAGTTAGTGGCCCTCTCTTCCCCACTAGACAGTAAGCTCCAAGAATGCAGGAAACCTTTCTATTGTGTTCTTTGTTGTACCTCTACCTCCTGACTCAGGACTTCTCAAGCAGCCGGTCCTTAATTCATGCTTGCTTAATGGATGGCTACACACATCTCTCTAAGCCTCAGTGAATATCAAAAGGGAATCATAATCCTGTTCTCATGAAATTAAAAAAATGATCAAATGATTTTTGGCACACAGTAGGTACTTGATGAACAATGTCCCCAATGGGCCCTTCCCCCACTTTTTTTTTCTTTTGGTTAAGGAAAACTTAGAAGCAGAAGTCTAGCGAGCTCAGAGCTGGGCACAGTGGTGCATGTCTGTAAATCCCAGCGACTGAGGAAGCTGAGACAAGAGGATGGCAAGTTTGAGGCCAATCTTAGTAATTTAGGGAGGCCCTATCTCAAAATAAAAAATAAAAAGGGTTGGGGATGTGGCTCAGCTCTTAAAGTGCCCCTGGGTTCAATACCTAGTACAAAAAAAAAAAAAAATAGCTAGTTCAAAGGATCAATTAGGTCCTAACTAATGCAATTCCACATCCATGGACATAAGACTCAGCCTTATTAAGATGTCAGCTATTCCCAAACTAATCTATGGATTTAATGCAATCCCAATCAAAATCCCAGAAAGTTATTTTGTGAATATATGCAAAATGATTCTAAAGCTTTGATGGAGAATAAAAATACCCAGTATAGCCAATACAATATTAAAAAAATAAATATAAACTTGAAAGGCTGACACTATGTGACTTTAAGACTTACTGTAAAGCTACAGGAATCAAGACAGTGTAGTATCAGGCACAGATTAATGGACCAGTATACAGAGCCCAGAGATAGATCTGCATAAATATAGTTAACTGATCATTGACAAAGGAGCCAAGGCAATGCAGGAAAGACTTTTTTTTCACTAAATGGTGCTGTACCAAAATCAACCATGTGCAAAAAAAGTGCATATAGGCAGTTCTCACAACCCTGACACGAATCAACTCAAAATGGATCATAGGCTTAAGTGTAAAATGCAAACCCATAAAATTCCTAGAAGATAACATGGGAGAAAATCTACAGTCCTTGAGCTTGGCAAGGACATTTCAGTAAGACACTAAAGGCATGATGCATGGAAAGAAATACTTGATGAACTAACCTGTAAACCCAGCAACTCAGGAGGCTGACTCAAGATGATTGCAAGTTCAAGGTTAGCCTCAGCAACTTGGTAAGTCCTTAAGCAACTTAGCAAGACCCTGTCTTGAAATAAAAAAATAGAAAGGGGCTGAGGATGTGGCTCAGTGATTAAGCATCCCTGGGCTCAATCTCCCATACCAGGAAAAAAAAAAAAAAAAGAAAGAAAGAAAGAAAAAGAAATCATGTAGGTGATTGATTCCCAGCAAAGGCTCCTCTTAATCTTTACTGTCATGAAATCATTTTATCTACCACAAAGCTGAATGTATTAAAGAAGAACCATCCTTTGTACCTCTGAGTGTCTCTAAGGTGTCCTGCTGTGTCAGGCCCCGGCCCTGTCTGGTGTGAAGGGAGCCAAGGGGAGAGAAGTAATACTACAGTTTCAGCAATAAGAAAGGTTCCCTGATGGCACCCCAAGGCCTGGCCAGCAAATTATTTTCTTTAACTCCCCAAAATGTTAATGGAGCCTAGTAGCCACCAGCCTCCATCCCCATATAAAGTCCTGTGGTGGGACCACACAAAGGAAGAGCTCTGCTTTTATTTTTCCAGGCTAGACATACTTCCTGTAAGCCACTGAGCAGGCATATGACAAGGCCCAGACAGGGGAGCCTTCTGCCTGGGAAAGTCCCTCTCAGGGGTGTAGTAACAGCCACGTGACACCTTGAATTAACATCTTTTCCAGCTGAGTCTGAGGATGTGTGGAATTTTCAGCCTGTTTCTTGGAACTCCAAGTTTGACCTTAGTTTCTAAGGAACCTCTGTAGACATTCCCTGCTCTGAATCCCACTCTTTGTTCTGCAGCCCAAAGCATCCTGTACAAGTGACTTCCTCTTGGCACCTCTCCTACATGCCTTTGTCAACTCCTTACACCTACCCTCTTCCATCTACCCTGTGGTCCCCCATTCTTTGTTTCTGCAGCAGCTACTCACCATCCCATAATATCCAGTGCCCTTTCACCCACTGGAGCTTGTACACATACAGTCCTCTCTGACTATACAAGAGCTTCCTATGTCTAAGTACCTGGTGAACGCCTACACAAACAACAAGGCTCTAGCTGTCTAGTCCATCTCTTGCACATCACCAGGGCTTGCTTCTATCAGTGCCTTTGGAGAGTAATTGGTTAATCTGCACTTGGTCTTTTCTTCTAGATTTCTAAGAGAGTTAGCGTTTTTTCCTTTGTTTGGGCTAGAAGGCCAAAGTGGGCCTGTCAATGCCTTTCCCTAGCAGAACTCACTGGTGGATCCCCTAAAACTGCATAGAGCAGTTTGATAATAGTAGCATCTTCCTCAAAGGAGTCTCTTCTCTTTATAGGTAAATAACCCCCACCCTATATCCTGCACATCTCAATGGAAGGGCATTTGTCTAATTATTTCCTGTATTTCATAACCCTGCACATAATAGACTCTTGATATAAAATGTCATCAAGGGACTGGGGTATAGCTCAGGAACAAAGGGAGAACTTGGCATGCAGAAGGTTCTTGGTTCCAATCCCAGAACTACCCCCACCCCCACCCCCACCCAAAATAGAAAATAATGCTATAATGTCACAGAGATTTTCAGACCTGGGGATCTGGTCCAGCCTTGCCATTTCACAAATGAAACAGATCCAGAGGAGGGAAATGCCTGACTTGCCTGTTGGCCAGGTATGAGTTTTAGGTGAAGTGCCTTTCCCCTATGAGGTAGGAAGTAGCAATATTAGTATTAATGCCCTCAAACTCCCATTATTCCCTATATAAGGGCCTACTCTGTGCAAGGTAACAAGTATGGCGATACAGAAGTGATCAACACATATCTCAGAGAGCTCATGAGCAGCAGAGAGGGATGCTCTCATGGATCACCTGAGACACTCAGGAGAGGGGAGAATGAGCTCCTGGCAGGGTGTCTAGCAAGGCTTTGTTAGAGAATGGCATCTGAACTGTGCCCAAAGGATGTCCCAGACCCTCCATGCCAGGGCTGAGTCCACATTCTGGCTCTGTTCTCCAGCCAGTCTCACTATACAATCTTTCCAGGGCACAGAGGAACTGCGAAGATGATTTAGGTTAAGAGCGACAGAAAACCCCAAACACACTTGCCTCATGTAATCAGGAATGTGGGCCCTCTCTAATGAGAAGCCCTAAGTTAAGGCAGCTCTAAGGCTAGTTAATTTAGCACCTCAGGGACATCATCAAGGACTCTGGTCTCTCGCATCTTTGACTCTGCCATCTTCATATCTGTCAGGTGCCTTCTCAAACCAGATCACCTCTTGGTCATGATGACTGCCACAGGGCTCGGCACAACAACATGTAATGAAGAAGTCATTCCTCTTTCCTAAGATCAAAAAGCACAGGACCCAGGCCCACCAACTGTCCAGCACTGAATGACCCCCAGCAACAAGATAAGGTTTCCTACAATTGGCTAAGAATGGGGTCATCTTCCCTAAGGGGCAGTTAACCAAAAAAAAAAAAAAAAAAAATGAGCATTCCATTAGCCAGGAAGTGAAGGATGGGTGGCTGCCAATGTTGACTATCATACATATCCCCGCATGACCATTTTTCAGGTTCTGCATCTAAGAACCTTTGGAACAGAACCAACAATGATGGTAAATTGTACCTCCTCTGTCAAACACTGTGTTATGTCCATTAGCAGCAGGAACAAATACACCTGGGTCTGTACTACCTGCCAGGCTCCATATAAGACACTGGGAGGACTTTGATGGGATAGGTGAGGCTATGGTATCACAGGTGCTACCACAGGAAAGCACAGACTGTTAGAACAGTGGGGAGGTGAATCTTCTTGCCCAAGATGAGGAATGTGTATTAAGGGAGGGCTTGGTGGAGGAGGCACAATTCAAACCATGGCCTGAAGAATCATGGGAGTTAGCCAGGCAGGGAGAGGGTGGAGCCCTGCTGGCAAAGAGGACAGAATGCGCAAAGACCCTGAGGTGAGGAAGACCAAGGCAACTCCTGGTACTGGCGATATGCTTCATAAGGAAGCATGAGACCTGAGTCAGAGATTTTTGCTGGGATCACCACTAATGGAAAATATGACCACAGGCCAACTGCTTACCCTCTCCCTGCCTGAACTGTCTCACCTCTAATAGAAAAGTCACAATGCACAGGGTTGATATGGGCTCAAATAAGGTAAAATATATAAAGCTCCCACTATAGGATTTTCCACTATTTTATCTATCATACAATTATTATGTACATTTGGCCCTGGACATAAAAGATTCACCAGGAGAGATGGTGTGTGGGGGTGGGTGTGCAGCATGATAACATGCATACACTGAATTAGCTCCTCCCTGTGGTTCTCAATAGCAGAGAGGCTGGACCTGCAACATCTAATATGCAGCCACCAGCCACCCATGGCTAGTGGGCTCTTGAATGTGGCAGCTCTAAACCGATATATTTTGTAAAGGAAGATTTTGAAGATAGTACCACCCCTCCCCCCAAAATGTAAAATATCAGATATATCATTTATTACGTCGACATGTACAAATGACCATATTTTGAATAGAATGAGCTAAGTGAAATGTTAAGTGAAATTAATCATACTTTTTTTTTAACTTTAAAAAATGCAGTTAGTGGGGCTGGGGTTGTAGCTCACTGTACAAGTGACTTCCTCTTGGCATCTCTCCTACATGCCTTTGTCAACTCCTTACACCTCTCATGTGTGAGACCCTGGGTTCAATCCTCAGCACCACAAAAAAATAAACAAAATAAAGATATTGTGCTCATATATAACTAAATTTTTTTAAAAATGCAGTTAATGGGATATTTGATTACATTTTAGTGCCTATTCTATTTCTACTGGATAGTGCTGGACTTGGGCAAATGAGTCCATTTTTAAAGGCAGAGACTGATATGCAGACTGGTCCAATGACCTGCTTGTGTTCTGTGGTTAAGAGGATGAAATAGGGACTGGGGTCAGGGCAATGACAGTGGCTCATTCCATTCGCCCTCCCTTTACACACAGAAGCTGCCTGGGAACCTGGCTGTCTTATTTTGCAGTCTGCAGGTTGCTTTCAGATCTCCCCACAAGCCTTCAGCTTCCTCTTTCCCTAATGAGCTCCACTTCTTGGAACTGTTGACAAGTGGCACTCAAGATCCAGAAGGAGGGAAGTTAAGAGTGTAGAAACAGTCGATGACTGTTCTGCAGGGAGTGAGCTGGGCTTTAAAGCACTGGCTTAGCTGCCAGCCTGGGGAAGGAGACAATCCACCTGCCTGGTCCAACAGGGTCAAGGATACCTGACAACCCTAAACAAACATGAAGACACCCAACCTTCCAGGGTATAGAGGTGAGGTTTCCTTGATAGCTACTAGAGTGTCACCATCATCTGGCCTGCACACCCATTTTGGGATCATCTCCAGCTGGCAGCCTCGTGTACCTGGGAGTCCACCTATCTGATCTGTCTTAACACCTGAAGCAGAGACTTGTAGTCTGCTAGGAGACAGCTGGATAATTGGGTGATCTCTTTCCACCTCAGGATGGGCTCACTCTACCCAAAGATGAGTAAGCTACGAATGCTGGGGAGTTAATGCCCCAGAAGAGACACTCACACACACAGCAGTGACCTCAGCCTGTCCCCACCTTCTCCCCCCAACCAGTTACTTCCTGTGTGTCTGATTTTTTCTCTTTCCTAGAAGACCATCTGTCCCAGTTTCCAGTGACCTCAGATCACAAGAGACCAACAATGTGTCTGGAGTTTCATGCCTCCTCAGAGACTGAAATGTTCTCTCTAGCAAACACAAATCCACATTCCCAAGTGAGGGACTCCATACTCTGACATTTCCCAGCCCCTTTCTTTCCTGCAGCCAGAATGACCTTTGCAAAATTATGAATCTGGCTGGGGTCCCCCTCCTCTAATACTGTGTCCCCAGTCCTGGCCAAACTTGATGGCAGTCCAGTGATAAATTCTGAAGCAGAGGACCTAGCTAAGCATCCAAGGTGCTTAACTATTGAACCACATCCCAGCTCTTTTTTTTTTTTGTTATTATTATTTAAATTTTGAGACAGGTTCTTGCTAAGTTGCTTAAGGCCAAAGTCTTCCTGAGACCCTGTTCTTCCATATTGGTCTATATAATCTAATTTTACTATCTATCCCCCTTCAGCTGCTCCCGACATTGGGACAAGGATAAGTCTGTTTATCACCTGGCACATAGTAGGTGTTCTTCATTGATGGTTAAGCTCTTACTGAGGCCTTTGTTGAGTCATTTCTTGGGGCCTTTCAAACTCAGATAAAATGTTGGGGACACTGCCCTTTTGGAAACTGTATGATGCTCCCAGGGAACTAGATCCTAAATCATAATAACCACTCAGCTACTCAAAGTATGATCCATGAACCAGCAATATCAGGAGTGTCTGGGAGTTAGCTGAAAATGCAGAATCTCACACCAGAATCTGAATTTTAATGAAATCCCTAGGTGATTCGTGGGCATGTTAAAGTTTGAGAAATATAAGAAAAAATTGGACCTTATTTTATATATTCCAAGAACTTCCCTTGATTTCTTTCCATTTACAATTGCTTCTTTAAGTGTTTGACTTTTCTTCTCAACTGTGAGCTTCCCGAGGGCTGGGACTCTGAAAGCGCCTGTTATATTGACTGCCTGGCATGTATAGGCAAGGATGCTTTTTTGCCCTTAGTTGTCCCCCCAGAAAAGGGTCCACACAAAGTCTCTCATAGTAAGAATGCTCTAGAAACTACTTTGTTTTGAATAAAAAGTACAGTTTGGGGACATAAAACCCACAAAACTTTTGGAAACTATCCTGATGAAAGTGCCATTAACCTGGATTAAAAGGAACAAATTATAAAAAGTTTCTGGGCCCCAATTTCCTATACACAAGAAGTAGGATGACAAAGTTGCTCAAAAGGCATATTCTGCAAGACCCTCTTCAGAAGTATTCAAGGAAGGCAATGGAATGTGAAACACGCAAGAGTGTGCAGCAGAGACCCAATGGGATTGGGATGCCACTTTCATTGTGACAAAGTGTTGTTTGGCCTGCATTGATGGTCCCTTGCCTCCTAGAATTCATATCCTGTGCAGAACCCTTGAATTCATTCTACTAAATAAGGTCAAGGTGATGGGATATCACCTTTGTCACTACATCACAGTAGACTGTAGAGTCTTAGCAGACTCCCATGACCCTCTCTCGCTCGCTAGCTTTAATGACTCAAGCTGCCCTGCAGAGATCCATGTGGCAAGAAATCGAGGCCTACTTGTTGCCAGTTTCCAAGAACTAAGACCCTCATCTAATAATCCACAAGGAACTGCCTCCTGCCAACAACCATATGAGCTTGGAAGTGAACTCTTGTCCAGGCAGGCAAGCCTCAGGTGAAGACCCCTAGCCCTGGCCAAACTTGATGGCAGTCCAGTAAGAAATTCTGAAGCAGAGGACCTAGCTAAGCATCCAGGGTGCTTAACTACTGAACCACATCCCCAGCTCTTTTTTTAATGATTATTATTATTTAAATTTTGAGACAGGGTCTTGCTAAGTTGCTTAAGGCCTAGTTACATTGCTGAAAGGCTGAATTTTGCAGTCCTGCTTCCTCAGCCTCCCAAGCTGCTGGGACTACAGGTGTGTGCCACCTTGCCCAGCCTGGATTCCTGATTCATGGAAATGGTTTGATTTTAATTCACAAAAATAATGAATGAATGGGAGAAAAAAAGGAAAGAAGGAAGGAAGCATCTGGGAAAGGCACAAAAATCTGCTAATGACATCAATGCTGGTATTCATAGTGGTCACTCAATAGACTGAATAAAAAGATAGGTAAAGAAATACAATCCAGCTTAGCAATCACTTCTGAAAAGTATGACTTCACAGTGGTAATGGCTGGATGTCAAATATAACTTGTGAAGACAGTCCTTAAAAGTGTTGCAGTGTGTGGCTGCACTGTGAGGGAAGGGAGGGAGGGAGGGTGGACAAGCTCATGGAGGGCTCCCTGGTGTCTGCAGATGCTTCTAACACTGTAGCACTGACTCCAAGGAGCTGAGGGGAGAGAGCCATATTCAGCAGGTCTGTGACTGGGAAGTCCTCTATTCCATTCAGTGCAAGTGGAAGTCTGGTAGTGTTTGGATATACTCCAGCAGTGACTACTGAAGGGCACCCTGAGCCTTTTATTTGCTAATGACTGCAGATCTTTCTCTCAGTTTGTCTTATTTTCTCACCAGGAAGTGAGGACACTGTTCTTGGACTCTCCTTGTCCCTGGAAAATGGTAAATTCTGTCATGTAGCTAAGGCCTCCAGTTATCTGAGGGCTCCCCCCACCATAGTATCCTCAGCCAGCCACACCCCTCAGTCTCTGTAATACAGGGGGAAGTAGAGGCCCAGCTTCTGCAGAGCTATAAGGTCATGACAGCTGCTCTTGGCCACTGTGTCCTCGCCCTTCCTGTCCTTGCACAGTTCTGCACTCTGTGTGCTCAAGAGTTCAGGCCCACATGCTTGCTCATTGCTCCTGAGTGTTCACCCTACCCCACAAAACTCCATCCAAGGAGGACAGAAGACATAAAAATAGGTAAAAAGGAGGCCTACAGGACAACTCAAGAGTGGTCATGTTAAGTTCAGATTTAAAAGTCACTTTCACATGCCTTAATCACAAGCAGCACTATTAAATCAATTATTAGAACTTATTCACCAATGTAGTACTGCTTAAATTCATGAAGCAGTGTGCATCAAAAATAAAGAAGAAAAGAATAGAACACCCCAGGGGCTGGCGCTGTGGCTCAGCAGTAGCGCACTTGCCTGGCATGTGTGAGGCACTGGGTTTGATTCTCATCATCACATATAAATAGATAAAATACAGGTAAATCAACAACTAAAAAATATTTTTAAAAAAGAATATCCCATTCTAGTAACTGTCAACTAGTCGGTAAATGACCCAGTCCCAGCACTGGACAACATGTCCAGGTATCAACACAAAGGAGAACTAAGAACATCCTTTTAGATCATGTCCCTGTGCTATTAATCGTATGTGCATAAACATGTCTAGCTAAGATGTAGCTAGAGCATTCTTTTTCAATAGCTATGCTCTACCCTATTCCTTATTTATCCCAATAAATTTGATCTGTGCCTCACTTTGACTTCTCCTTAAATTCCTTGTGTGATGACATCAAGGACTCCCACAGTCTGAGTTGAGATCTACTTCCTTTTGGGGGACTTCCTCAGGACCCCTGTCTCAGTGGCAAAACAGCTTCCAGCCCTAGTTTTCAAGTCCCCAGGCTCCAAACATTCCTTCCCTGTGCTGTGTATAATTTTCATGTTCCCAGGACCCTGCTGCCAGGATTTTCTTTAATGGAGGAATGTGATGACAGGAGCATGGGAATGCCTGAGAGACCTACAACTTATTATAATAATTGCTGCTGTTTATTGAATGTCAATTTTTGCCTGGCTTCCAGATTGGAGCTGTCATTCTTTGAAATGGAGGAAATTAGGAAGGTGATGATTACTTCCTATCAGAATGGCTGACCTGAGGGCTGGGGCTGTGACTCAGTGGTGCAGCACTTGCCTAGTAAGCATGAGGCCCTGTTACATCCTCAGCACTGGTGGGGGGGGGGGTCTGACCAGGCTCAAGAGTGAGATTCCCATCCCTGAGTCCTAAGTCTACCCCTAATATTTGTGGGGCTCAAGGCAAGAAAGAGTACAAATGGGGTATGGCAGAAGTTGTAGGTGTCTGTGGGGAAAGCTGAAAGTTGAGGCTTTCTGGAAACAATCTGTAAGGGGTCTTCAATGTCAATGAAGAAATTAATTCTGTGGCATATGAGAATCTAGTGAAGAGTTAAATGGGATGGTGGGTGATCTGACAGGCATTTTAGGCTAATTATTTCAATAATAATGGAGAAAGGATGAGAAGAGTTGAGATTGGAGGCAGGCCCATCAGTTAGGAAAGGATCAAGAGACATTGCTACCCAAACTAAAGCAGAGATGTGAAAGTGTAAAGGCAGGATGGATGTGGGAGAAGTTTTCCAGGGAGAAATGAAATGGTGAGGAACAAGAATCAGTGAGATGGCTTCCTGCTTTGCAGTGTGTGGCTAATAAAGTGGGGGACCCATCATGAACACAGAAAAAGGCTTGGAAATGCAAGGTAGTGATCAGATAAGAGGTGCACCTTCAAAGGGATTTGTCCAGAATCTGGCTGGACAGATAGGTCTGGCCTGTCAGATCTGAACAGATGTGGGAGTCACCTGGATGAAGAATTAAGGAAGGGATACAGAAGCCTCTGGCTACTGTTCACCTAAGAGGCGATGATGGCCTAGACCACAAATGATAGGAAAATGATTTAGAAACATGATGGAATTGTGAACTTGGATATGGTTCCCTTGTGGGAGGTGGGATAGAGGGAAAAAATCAAAGTGGAATCCCAGTTACCCAGCCAGGGCATCTGAGAGGAGTCTGATGTAATTCACAGTATGAGAAGCAGTTTTTGGGGAAAGATGATAAGTTGGTTTGGATTTTCTCCAAAGCAGACCTTGAGGAAAGGCAAGAATTTGGATATAAGCAGTATATTTGAGAGGCAATCCTAGGTGGGAGTGGGCAGTGAGCTCAGGAAGGGAGAAAAACTGGTTAGAGGACTGGAGCACACTTTGAGTAGCTGATTAGCTTTTTATGACTTACAGACTAATTCCCTGGAAGCATCATACAGTTTTCAAAAGGGCAGTGTCCCCAACATTTCGGGTAGGTTTGAAAGGCCCCAAGAGATGAAAGGGCTTCAATAAAAGCTTTGCCACCACTGAGGAGCATCCACTGTGTGCCAGGTGATAAAGAGGCTTTTCCCTATCCCAATGAAGAGCTGAGGGGAAAAAATAATCATGTGGACCAATGTGGAAGGGCATCTGTGACAGATGCTGTGAGTGACTATAAGTAAGAGGGGATATGACCTGGTGGTGGGGAGAAGCAGAGAAGGAGGAGAAAAGAATGCTCCTGGAAGAGGGAGCTGCGGTGAAGCTGGGCAGGGCAGGAAGGCTGGAAAGTCAGGTTGCAGCCTCGCCACGCTGGGTCCCAGGAAGACTTCGGCCTCATCCTGGGAGCATCATGGGAGGTGGAGAATGTTAGAAAAGGGGGAGCCCCAGTCAGATTCATATTTTTGCAAAGGTCACTCTGACTGCAGGGAATGAAAGGGTTGGGAGGGGTAAAGTATGAAGTTCTTCCCCTGGGAGTATGGATTTGTGTTTGCTAGAGAGAACATTTCAGTCTCTGAGGAGGAATAAAACTCAAGAGTCACTGTTGACCATTTTATGCTCCAAGGTCATTGGAAACTGGGACAGATGGTCTGCTAGGATGAGAAAGAATCAGACATACAGTAAATTACTGGTTCTGGGGATGAAGCTGTGGTAGAACAGTTGCTTAACAGTGAGGGTCTAGGTTTAATTCACAGTACTAGGCCAAAAAATTTTTTTAAAGTAATTTGGGTGGAGGACAGAGAAAGAGAAAAAAGAAAAGTGGGCCAAGTCCCTGGTTCCAGCCCTTTCTGAGGCTCAGCAGCAGCTCTGACTTGATTTCCCTGGGATGCCTGTGTACCCTTATGCCAAGTTCCTTGGTTGAGGTGGATTCCTTGCAACACAGAGAACTCAAAAGCATACCTGAATTGAGGGTTTTAAAGTACAAAAATTCTAGAAAGACAAGCAGCAGGGCCCCAGATTAGAGCCTCCAGACATTCCATATGTAAGGTAATACTATAGAAAATTCACTTGCTTCTCATGAACACATTTAGATTCAGGAGCTCTAGCAGAAGCCAGCTCATTGGGTCATTTCCTCTCCCTTCACTGGGGTATCGGGGATTTCTAGCCAACCTAGGGGTGAGAAGTTGGGGGTGGAGGGTTGAGGGAGCATGAGGCAGATATGCCTAAATATGGCCCTCGCTGGAAGCACACAGTGACTTTGAAAGCCAACTGCCAGCTCTATCCAACTGGAGCTATGCAAGCAAAGCTGTTTGTGGTTTATTCTCATGTTTGATTTACAAAAAACTAAGCTGAATAAGAATCTTTTTAAGAGACTTTGCAGAAGCTGCCTGTTCCAAAGAACCATTGTGACAATGCTTGCTCTTTTTGGTTTCAGGCAAGAGGATTCAGGATCTGAAAGATTTCTCTTAAAGGGAAAAATGTCTCTAAAAGATGTCAAAGTAGTCTTTCAAGGGTTCTAGCTGGCTGCATGGTACTGATGGGGAAATCCATTTATATCTCTTTTAAAAATCCAGGGTTCCCCTTGACAGACTGTCTTAAAGACTAAATTTGGAAATGAGCTTCTTGATATGTGGTATGCATACAAATGTTGGTCATCACAGTGATTTCTTTTGGTCTCTCATAAAGAAAGTATGTTGTTTTAATACATATTCAGAAAAAAAAAACACATCAAACCAGTAATTTCACAACTATTAGTGCTCAGGATGTGGCTTAAATTGAAAAGTGAGTTGATTAAGGAAGTTATTACGTAAATAACTAAGCTTGGTAGTGGGAAAAGTCGTGGAATTTACCCAACTTTGAGATAAAAGTAGGTAAGTGCTATAGTTTAGATCTTAAGTGTCCCCCCAAAGTCCATGTGTTACAGGTTTTGTGACCAGTGTGATACTATTGGGAGGTGATAAAACCTTTGGGGGGGGGGCCATCAAGTCACTGGGGGTTGTGACCTTGAAAGGGACAGTGGGACCCCAGTCACATCACTCTTTTACTTCCTAGCCATGTGGTGATTGGTTTTGTTCCTCTACACATTCCCTGCCCACGATACGCTGCCTCACCACAGGCCCAACACAACAGGGCCAACTGACCACAGACTGAAACCTCCAAAACTGTGGGCCAAAAATAAACTTTTCCTCTTTATAAGTTGATTATCTCAGTTATTTGTCACAGTAATGAAAAGCTGACTAACATAGTATGTATCTGGAGGAGAGTACGGGGCAAAGTAGGAGCCCAATGTGAAATGGCCACCATTTAATAAATACCTCTGTCATCTTAAATCCTTACAACAAAAAGGATAGGCAGCAGCATTTCTATTTTAGAGGTGAAAAAAACAAGTCTTGGAGAAATGAAAAAACTTGTTCAAATGTATGCAACTAAAAGGACCCAACGTTGTGATTTGAACCTAGGTCTGATTGCATTTGATTCCCTAATTTTCTAACTGCACTTAACAAAAAATTGTCCTCTCTCTCCTAAGATAAAACAAGGTCCCCATCCAAACGCCTCATAAGGACTCCAGGTTTAGGGCACAGCCCATGTGATCCCAGCGCACACATGTGTACATACCAATTTGCATTTATGCTTGGACAACCAAACACCAAACCGACCAACTTCAAGACCAGAAACATCATTTGTACTTCCCCACAAACCTATAGGAAAGAATGCTCCTCTGATAAGCAAAAAAAAAAAAAAAAAAATCACTGTAGCAAACATTTTGCTGACACCTCAAGAAATGGCCTGAAATCTTCCCGCTTTCTCCCCTGCTGCTATATTCTGAATGATTATGTACAACCTTCCCCACCAATTCCTAAGTTGAAATCCTAACTCCCAAGGTGATGGTGTTAACAGGTGGGGCCTTTGTGAAGAGATCAGATTGTGAGGAAAGGACCTTTAGGAATGAGATTGGTGCACTTACAGAAAAAGACCAAGGGAGACCCCCTGGCCTTTTCACCAAGGTGGGCCACCAAGGGAGCCAGGAAGACAGTCCTCATGGCCTCCAAACCTGCCAGAATCCTGATCCTGGATTTTTAAGCCTCTGGAATGGTGACTACCTCTTGTTTGTAATATGCCAAGTTGATGGCATTTTATTATAGGAGGCTGTACAGACTAAGACACCCACTTTAAAAAGAAATCCAAAACAATGCAGAATAACGGCTAGCCTAACATTAATAGTTTCTAACTTATACTCACTTACTTCATTTTGCCAAGTGAATCAGAGCTTTTTTAAGAGGTCTGTTTGCAATAAGTTTCTCTTAAGGAGAAGAGAAAAAGCTCAGGCAACAGCCTGCGTATGGGATATTTCTCGAAAAAACATTGCTATGATTAGCTTGTCCTCAGGGAGAGTAAAATTTGAGTTATACAAACACATTTATATTTAGTTGCTAAAATTCTGGCTCATCATATGTGATGAACTAAAAAAAAAATTGTACTGGTCAGCCCAACCAATAAATACACATGCTTTAATGTACATTATTACTTTTCTTGGTCCCTTAAAACATTATAAAATTACTGAGCCAATTGCTACTGAGGTATGGTTTGTTTGGCTAGGTCTAAGAAGGAAATAAAACTGAGAGATTACCCCCTAAATCTAATAGCCCTGGGAGAGATGAATTAGGGACCAGAGGGCCAAGCTGTGATGGATGACGGAATAGAGAATCACTAAAAGACTGCATTCCACCCAAGGTGAAAAGTCTACTGAGTACCCATCTCATTTGCTTAGATGATGCTTAGAGACCTGATACAATTATTGTGACTTCTTTTGAAATAAAAAAAAAAAAAACAAAGAAGAGAGCTGATGACCCCACAAGACAGGCATGAATGTTCAAAGAAACACTATTGACCACAGTCCCAAATGGGACACTTCTTTCCTACTTCAACCACAGGTCCATACATTCCAGTACATTCAGACCATGGAATAATGAGAATAAACAACAGCTACATAGACAAGTATCACAAACACAGGATGGAGATGACAGAGGCAAACATCATAAAAGCAGGTACAACAACTCTATGTCACTAACCATCAAGATAGGAGCTGCCCTACACGAAGGCAGGAAGAGGAATCTGCAGTGATGGCAGTGGGGTCTTTCCGCATCTGGATGCTAGTTACCTGGGTGTGCTTCACTGGTTAAAATCCACTCTCTGTGCACTTAACCTGTGGATGCCTTTGTGTGTATCATACCTCAATAAAAAAGTACCACTGCTACTACCAAAGGCCCACAAATAGTCATCTCATCACATCCAATGAATATCTGGTCAGCGAGAGTTAGGATGAAGCCCCAGGGGATGGGTCATTCAAACCACTTTCACCTTTGTTCACTGTAACCACTAAACTAGCCTCTTTTCCCTGTAGTAAAAACATAGCATTGTGTTCAATTCAACCAGGCCAAGAGCACTGCCAGCCCTGTAAGGAATTTGGGATACCATTTTTGAGGTCCCAAGCCTACAACATTCCTTGGGAGGGGCCCAAAATACTCAGGTCTCCCATAGGTCTTGGGTGAAGAACTCTCTCCCAGTATGTCAATTGTGCTCTCATTAGACCACAGTGAATTAAAACATAAAGGTGAACCAGCCTTATTTACTAATTTACTAATTATCTCTAGTTAATTAGCAATTGTATAATGGTTGAGGCTGGGGCTATCTCAACACTGGTCACTAGGGTCTGAGCTCTTTGGTGCTCATTACCTACTTCATGAGACCTGGGATGTCCATAAAATTGCTTAGAATTAGATTCTCTGCTGCACTTCTGAGGACATAAACAGGCCAAGTCTGAGACATGGTTTCCCAAACTGATCTCCTGTTCCAATTCCCATTCATAAAAACAGATCTTGGTCTGGTTCTCTGGTGCTGGGAAAGGAGTGGAAATGAGACTGACAACTCTTTCTGAATCAGAACCTCCTTCCCTAAGACCCTTTCAGTATGTTTAAAAACTAGTGTGGCTCATTCTTGACATGTGACAATAAAGGACTTGCTCCTACTTTCCATCCACTATCAGTCCATTGTAGGCTTAGGTGGTAGGATATTTACACTGAATCACAGGTAATGAGGTCCTAGTTGGCACAGTCTGAGCACACCAATACTTTGATTCCTTAAGTATTCCCAAACTTTCATTCCTCAGGCAAAACAAAGTGACTGAGGTGGGAAGGAAGTATTGCAAAGGGCTGCCAGATTCTAAAGCCAATTGAGGCTGCTGGCCACTGGACCCAGGGTGGTAGCTGCACAGCACTGAACAAAAAATGAAAAGAATGGCATGCTCTGAGTAATTCACGTGATACCAGCCACTGCCCTGTCCTCAGAGGACCTGAGCAAGAACCTTGGCACAGCTGACCTTCAAGGCAGCATGTGTGGCCATCTTGCATGAAGAAGTGTCCAAGTTTTCAAATTATTATCCTAACATCATTCTGTGTAAATAGTTAGCTTTTCTCTCAACAAATCATTGCATGTCATGAACTGGGGCAGGGGTGTCCCCTGAACTATTATAATCACTGTTGGCAAGGATCTCATTAAAGCATAGATGCTCCTCAACTCACAATGTGGTATGTCCCCATAAACTTATCCTAAAACTTATACCTAAAGTCAAAAATGCATTTAGTACAACTAACATACTGAACATCATAGCACAGCCCAGTCTATCTCCTGCCCTGAACACTTAATGTTACTTTGCCTACAGCTAATTAGTCTAACACTATGGCAAGGCTTATTTTACAATAAAATGTTGAATCCCATGCCATTTGTTGAATACCTATATCCAAACAAAAAACACTGGCAATTCAGGACACTATACAGCATTGGCTGTTTCCCTAGTGACACGTGACTCACTGAGAGCTGTGGCTCCTTAGCTGCCAGGCCCAGCCTCCAGGCAGAGAAGGGAAAGAGGAAGAAAAGGAGAGAGACAGACAAAAAGACAGGGAAAAAGGATTGGACCATGGATTGCCAGCCTGGGAAAAGATCCAAATTCAAAGTCTGAAGTATGATTTCCACTGAAGTTGTGTTTCTTTTGCACCATTATAAAGTCAAAAATTTTAAGTTGAATCCATGGTTAAGTCAGGGACTGTCCATAATAGCTGATAATGACTGTGTGCTAACCATGTCCCCAGTACTATTCTAAAAACTTTATATGTATTAGCTTATTCAATTCTTCTTCTCCTAGTTTTACAGATGAGGAAACTGAATCACTGAATGATTCAACAAAATTCAGTCCCAGGCAGTGAGGAATCTAAGCCATGCCACCCACTCAGGGAGCCTATGATATAAGCTTAAGGGGTCAAAATGATAAACATCTGTCTGAGAGTTAAAAGAGCTTCTGGGCTCCATCTACCCATAAGCCTTGTGACCTTAACAAAACACTCAACTCACTGATCTCATTCTATCATCTGTACAATGGGAATGAGACCTTCCCTGCTTATGCAGAGTGTTTCCATGAAGGTCAGAAGAGATAACAAACAGATGTAGTTTCTTAAGTGCTCCAGATACTGTACAAAAGTATGTTGTGCTTTATTCATAGATGGCAGATATACATGGAGGATCAGAAATGAGGGGATAAGTTTGATGACACTTCTTTCTGCAGAAAGCATTTAGGATTATTCAGGAAGAAAAAGCAAACCAGAGCCCCACTTTCTTCTATGGACCTGTGCAAAACATCCCACAAACTTCTGGATTAAACAGAGAGGCCTCCAATGGAGATATCATGTGATCTGAGACAGGATTGCCTCTGTACCATAAAGAAGGTACCCAAGAGGAGGTCCTTCTAGTTTTTTATGACTTTGACCCCATCTCTGGGCTAATATATTTATGACACAGCAAGTAGCTTACATTAGGGATTATTCTTACTGGTGGAAGGAGACAGCAGTGATGTTTGACAGGTGGAGTCTACACTTCCAAAATCAAGGGTGGCCACTACAGCTTTAAAAATAGTATTTTTGCCTCTCTGTAATACTGGAATTCTAATGTGGAATCTTGAGCATCGAGGTTCCTTCTCAGCCTGAACTAAGGAATTCCCTTAGCCCTGCCTTCCAGCTCAAACCTTCTCACAGAATATGTTTTCATGTCTAACCTCCCTTGAAACTTTAGAGAAAAAGGTCAGCTTGAAGTCTGACACACCTGAGGTTGAATATGGATTTTGCAATTAATTAGCTGTGTGACAATGGACAAGACTCTGAATTTCTGCTTCCTCATCTAGAAAAAGAAAATAGTAATAGCTATCCCACAGGACTACTGTGAGGATTAAATGGGAGAAGGCAAGGAAAGTGCTCAGGCACACAGTAGGCATACAATAACCAGTAGCTCTTAATACGGAGGTTAAAGACTCTATTAACAAAGGTGGGGTTAACCTGCAGAAAAGATTTAACTCTCAAATTTCAGAGGCACAAAAAAAACAAAGGTTCAGTTTCTACTTATGCTAAATAGTCAATGCAGATTGGTAGGGGATTCTGTTCCATGTAGTTACTCAGGGAACCAGGATGAAAGGTATCTGAAACATTCTTTAATACCACAGAAAAAGAGCTTGCAGAAGGGTCTCAAATGGCAAATTAAGTGCTTTGGATTTGACAAGTTTGAACATTAGACAGCCCTCATTAGCTGTGAGGGGTTGAGAAATGTAGGGGAGCTTATGGAATATTAAGTAAATATTATTCTTCATGTGAAATGGAAGCACATTTTATTTACCTTTGATTCCCCCATAATGCTTAGCACAATGCCAGGCATATGAGATGCTTGGATCTGTGCCAGCATCTTACTGGAGAAATTAAGACATATGCCATGTCTCCTATTGGAGAAACGAAGACACAAATAAAAAAGAAAATTTCTCTGAGATTGGCTATAAATTTTATAGTAAAAACATTTTTGCCTTTCATTTAATAAAAAACAAATCTTAAGTAGTTGTTTGGTTTTCTCACCCTGTAATTTATCATCAAAATAAACATTTCAAAAGTTTTTGGAAACATCATTTGCTTCAAGGAAGTCTGCACATGCCCTTGGACTTAAGGGAAAACTCTAAGTCACTTCTAGGCCTTGAATTCACACTTGGAAGGAGAGAACAGATGGAACTGCCAAGGACAAGATGACAATATGTTTACATCTCTTATGACACTCTGGCCCTTTTCCACCCTTCTCCCTGGATGCTGAAGTCTCATGGGGGTAGGTGGTGGTTCAGGGCTATGGATATCAATGCAGGGAGACAGTGTGGCTGCTCAAGGACCCCAAACAAGACAAGGGCAGACCAATGTTCCTTTCACATATCTCTTTCCTTCCCAAGCCCCTTCATTCTACAAAACCCTCTTTTTCTTTGCGCATTAATAGAAAATATCTTATAAGGTACCAAATATATGTCCAATATATCTACCCAAGAGAATTCCTGAGAGCTTATTGATTCCCTCTAGACCAGGAAAAAGGAAACAGCCTCAGAAAAGATCCTTTCCCACAAGAAGGAATCATTGATACCACATTCTCCTTAAGAGTTTACAGACGTGCTCTGATTCTGACTTTTGCCACCAGTTACTAAGTAACCTCAGACAACTCAGCACCTTCTCTGGGCTCACCTGCTAGTCACTCAATGAGCAGCCCAACAGAAAGGGCTGGGAATGTACAGATGAACAGGTAACGAGCCTGACTTCAAGACAGAGAGAGTCGAGCAGGGATCTCAGATACAGCTCAAGTACCCCTTATCTAAAATGCCTGAAAAGTGTTCTAGAGTTTAGATTTTTTTTTTAAGATTTTGTAATGTTTACATACAAATTATGGGAAATATTGGAAATGGGACTCAAGTCCCAACATGAAATTCATTTATATTTTATCTCCCTATACATATAACCTGAAGGAAATTTTATGCAATATTATTAGTGTGCCTGCATTTTTTAGTGTGACCTGGCACATGAGAACAGGTGTAAAATTTTTTCACTTATGGTATCATGCTGGGGATCAGAAAGTTTTGGATTTTGCAGTATTTTGGATTTCTGGATTAGCAAAGCTCATCCTGCACTGTTTATGTCAGGTGGCCACGTATCAACAAGAAGGATGGTGGTAAAAGGGTGAACCGGGAGTACTATGGAAACCAAACAGGGCAGCTGCCTCTCTGCTCCTGCCAAGTATACCAAGGGGAAACAAGGGCGCCCTGTTAGCAAATCTCTTGAATTTTCCCAAGGCAAGCAGGAAATACAAAATTTTCTGTGAAATTTGAACTGACCTAGCAAACGAAATTCATCTGTCAAATGGTGTTAGTCCACAGGCCATCTGTTTGCAAGTCCTAATGATAGTCCATGATAAGACTTCACCAGATTATAAAGTTGTACATTCTATGTGATCTGATAATTTTAAAAAATATGATCAAATGTCTTAAAAACATGGATTGTTTTATTGTAGCCAGGTACAGTGGCATATACCTGTAACTCCAGCAACTTGGAAGACTGAGGTAATAGGATTGCAAGTTTGAAACCATCCTCAGCAACTCAGCAAGACCCTATCTCAAAATAAAAATTAAAAAGGGCTGGGATGAAGCTCAGTGGAAAGGTGTCCCAGGGTTTAATCCTAGTACCAAAAAAGAAAAAAGAAAAGAAAAAGAAAGAACATATACACACATGTGTGTATGGATTTGTGTGCAGATGTATGTATATACAACATATAAATAACACCTGTTAACATAAATTCCTTCTAAAATCAGGATGACATTGTTTTCTTTTGATTTTGGTACTGGGAATAAAACCCAGGAGTGTTTTACCACTGAGCTATATCCCCAAATCTTTTTATTATTTATTTTTAGAAAGGGTCTTGCTAAGTTACTTAAGGCCTCACTAAATTGCTAAGGCTGGACTTGAACTTGTGATCTTCCTGCCTTAGCTCCTGAGTTGCTGGGATTACAGGAAGGTGCCCATGCCCGGTTCCAAGTGCATAATCATGAGGGGCCTCTAGGGGACTGAGGAAGAGAGAAGTTGAGGAGCCCCTGTTAGAACATTTAGGAAGACTTCCAGACCTGCTGGGTCAGGAAACTCCCAACATTAGCCCAGGAAAGGGGCCATTTTGCAAATGACAAAGGACATTTTCAGTAACTAGGATGAGCAGGCTTAGCCTGCAGGACACCCACACAAAACTCCAATACTCATGACATTGGCTATTGTTATCGACACTGGATATTATTGCTGCTGGTGCTCTATGGAGGTAAAGCAAGAGCACCTTTCAAAGCGTATTTTCTTTTGACCATTGCCCTTAATCCTCACAATGGCCCACAGAGGGAGACAGGGTTGGAATTCAGCATCCCAGTTTTGCAAAAGGGGAAACTGAGGTTCAGTGAAGGGTAAGTGAACTGGTAATATTAAGCACCTTCTGTGTGCCAGGTGTTTTGTGTTGTATTTACTTGAATATATGGTAAATGCACAGCGTTTGAAGGAAATGACACTAAAGAAATAGAGTGAAAGTCAACTTTATTCCCCAAACACTTAGCTCTCATTACCAGAAGCCTGTGACTAGTGTCCCATGTGTCCTTCCAGGGCCACAGCATGCACATCTAAGTACATGCATGTACATAAATAAGCTCTTTGTTCCTCGTGTAATTTTTTCTATGCTCCTTCCTTACTCACTTCTCTTTCTCCTCCCCTCCTCCTTCCTTCCTTTTAAACAAATGGGCCTTGAAAGGCATGTGAGTTGGCTTCATTTTTTTCACAGTTGTAAAGTGAAGCATATATGGATACAGGAATATTTACTTAGTGAGTACCCTGTGGGGGGGATATTTATAGTTGCCTTCACGCTTTCTGTTGCTTTGAACTCTCCACATACAATCATTACTTCACACACACAAGTTTATTTGAAAGATGGACTTCTAGAAGTAAAAATGGTTGAGTCAAAGATTTTGTACATTTAAAATATTGTAAGATCCATAGAGAGGGGCTGTACTATTTTTGTAACACTGACATTTATGCAAAATCTAAGTATCAAAATGCCTTAAGTAACTTTTAAAATCTGTCAATCTGATAGGTTAATATGGTATTTCACTGTAGTTTAACTTGCAATTCTTATAATGAGAGGAATTGAGCATTGCTGTAGATATATAAATGCTGTTTTAACTTCCTTTTCTGTTCAACTTCTTTGACCGTGTTTTTCTAGGGGAATGTTCTTTTTTTATTGGTTGGTTGGCATTCTTTATATATTAAGAAAATTAGCTCCTGTCTGTGATATATGACTATTTTATCCGGGTGACTCATTTGTCTTTTGATTGTAACATGTGACAAAGAAGTTTAAACAACTTTTTAAACACTAAAATTTATCAAAATTTTTCAGTGTATTTTGGATTGTACATTACACTTAGAAAGGACTTCTCTTTGAGATTATTTTGAAAATATTACATCTTCTAGTAATTGTATTTATCTTTTTTAATTAAAATTTCTGACCAATTTGGAATTAATTCTGGTGAAAGGAGTAACGTGTGACCTAACTTAATATTTTTAAAGAGATTCTCCAATTGTTCAAAGTCTGTGTATTCAGTACCTCTTCTCCAGTAATTTCTAATGTGCCCTTCATGCACACTAAATTTCAAGTTCTATGTAAGTCTTCTTTTGAACTCTCTCCTATTCCACCTGTTTGCCTGCCTATCTAATGCAGAGGTACTTAGTGAGTATCCTGTGGATTAACTCAAAACAAGCATGTGCTCAGGTGAGACTAGAACCCAGGTCTGCCATTCTGTGGACCTTTATCACTTATAATTCTGTGGTAATCATCTCTTACCCCTGGTGTAGAAATCAGAGAGGTCCCTGATTCTGCAGCACAGGGAAACCATGACTCTTCCTTTCCCTTCATTCTCTCAGAGACAGTGGCACCAGCCATTTTGGGATAGACTCCAGCTTTCTCCAGAGTGAAGTGGTTTAGCCTCAGCTAACTTAGATCTTTTCTAGGGGCCTCAGTTTTCCCAACTACAAAATGATAACAATAGCAATACTTACAACATGTTGTAAGGGTTCTATATTTTGACACTGGGTACTGGTAAAAGCGGCAATTGTTATGACTAAGGGCTGAATTATTTTGCCAGTGTCAATTTCCCTGGTGGTGAGGCAAATAATGGCCATTTCTTCGGTTACAATATGGCAGGAAATAGGCTTATACAGCTTTTTAATAGCAGGTCAATAAATCTAACATTCTGGCAGTTCACACCCTAAGTATATACAATTCCCACAGGCAGGTACCCAGGAAGAGGAAACGGAGGCTCAGAGCTCAGACTTGGTGGAAAAGGACTTAACAGGGGGCCTGGTCTTGGTTGGGAGGGGCCAAGGAACCCTCAAGGGTCCAGCAAGGTGGGCAAGAGGAGCAGTGAACTTGGGCAGAGGAGAAAATCTGCAAGGGAGGCTGGAAGTGGTCAGAAGTGGGGCCTTCCACAGAACCCTAAACAAACCCAGGGATGCTGACCCCTGGAAGAATTACACATCCATATTCGATACTTTCATCTGCCCTCCCCAAGTGCCAGAAGTCCATAGGAAGCCAGGCACAGAGCCCAGAAGTTGCATAAACAACATCTCTGAGAGTGCCAACATTATAGAATAGGAATCACAATCTCCCCACCACATACAGTTCAACAAGATACCTCAAGGTTTGCAAAATGTCATTGCCATGATTTGCCTGTGACATCGAGCTCCAACAAGAGGGAGGGATTGTTTCATCCCAATTCTCCAGATGGGCCAGTTAAGACTTAGAAGGGGCATTTGAGGGCCCCAAAGTCAAGATGACAGAAAGTGTCAGAGTCCAAACTCAGATCTTTTCGGTCTAAAGCCCAGACCACAAAGCACACTGGGTGAAGGCCAAAGAGGACTTATCTACTCATCTATTTGTTAAATAAGCACTCACAGAGCACTGGCTTTAGGACTGACATTGGGGTAGGTGCTAGGTATACAGAGGCAGATAAGACAAAGTTCTTGCTCCAAAACACCCATAATCAAAAAATTGCCCTATAATGTCATATCCACAAAAACAGAGAGGTCAGAAAAGAAGCAATGGATTCCTTTGAAGGATCAGGGAGGCCAGTGTGGTAGCCCATGCTTGTAATCCCAGCTACTTGGAAGTTGAGGCAGGAGAAATGCAAATTTCAGGCTAGACTGAATTCAGCAAGACAGTCACAAAAATAGGGGGGGAAAAAAAGGACTGGAGATTTAGCTCCACGGAAGAGAATTTGCCTAATATATGGTGCTGGGCTTAATTCCTTAGCATCATATGGAAAGGGAAGGAGAGGGAGGGAGGGAGGGAGGGAGGGAGAGTGGGGGAGGAGGGAGGAGGAAATAAAGAAAGAAGGATGGATATATGGATGAGAGAGGGATTCCCAGAGGAGGTGATTTTGTAAAGCACACTTTTTTAATGCTTTTGTTATCAATGATGAACAATTTATTTCTCCATTGAATTCCTGAGCCCTGATGCTGTGCTTTAGGCTCTTGCCCTCTTTGTTTATACTTTATAGAATTTCTAAGAAAAATTATTTAAAATACCATTCCTTGGCCCAGACCTCCTGAATCCAAATTTGCAGCAGTGGAATCCAGGCATTAGAATACATTTCATGATTCCCTAAGTTTTTTGAGGATATGTATTCAGAGGCATTGGCAAGTTTTGCTTTATTCTTTAGCAAGCATGTTCATTTTAATAAAAACCCTAAGTTTTTATTAATTAATTACAATGGAAAAACAATGCTAAAGTCTCAAGGATAAACTTCATGCCCACTTAGTCTATTGCATTTAGTCTAATTTTCTCCCCACTGCTTGAAAACCATTATCTGGGCATGTTAGGAAAGTTCCCCACACTCTTGTTGGCACTATGGAGCTCTGTGAACTTCTCATACCTACCTGGGAAATCTGGGCTCATGAGGCAGTACAGAATGTATCCTGCTGGCCATTTTAAGAAAGGGAGGGACATTCAGTGGTTAAGGGCAGAAAGCTAGAATGCCTGTGTTCAGAGTCTGCCTTTACTACATCTGGGCTGTGGGATTTTTACCTCCCTGTGTCTTAAGTTTCTGCATCTGTAAAATGGAGATAATAAAAATATCTCATAGGTTTCTGAAGACTGACCAAGTTCTTATATGTCTGTTTTATAAAAGTATTTTGTTAGCATTATGTTACTATATGAGTTAGATGTGAACGATAGAAGCACAATTCACTGACTGTGCCAGTCACTGCAGATACAGCAATGAATGACACCCAGTGTCAGCCCTTCAGAGGCCCCATCTGCAAAATACCACAAGCCATCACCTGCCTCTCTGAGCAGCAAGAACCTGCCTTGGGAATGGGATAACATCACTTTCCCCCTGTGTGGCTTCATCCCAAAACACAAAAAGGGGAACAGGAGTACAAAAGGATGCCCACAAATCAAGTAAGGAGGTCTTCATTAGCTGTGAGATTCACCCTCATACATTCATGTACTGTGTGCCACTGCCCCAGCTGGGTCTACAAGAAAGCAGGACCAACTTTGTGTTGGTCCAGCACAAGGTTCCTGTCCTCAACTCTGTCAATACTTTGCGTTAGGATGATTCTTTGTTTGAAGAATGTCCTGTACATTGCAGAATGTTGAACAGCATCCTTGTCCTCTATCCACTACATGCCAGGAGCAAAGCTCTCTTGCAAGTTGTGACAACTCAAAATACTTCTAAACAGTGTCAAATGTTCCCTGGAGGCAAAACCACTGCTGGAGGCTAAGAACTGTTTTAGAATTTGAGACAGACCCCATTCCCAAAGAGATACCCCAATGCTCCCAAAGTCCCATCTGCTGAAAAAGCAGATGTGCCTGACTTCTAGAAAGATAGGTCCCAGAGATCTTTGTCCCCCAAAGTTCAGCACTACCTAGCTGGGTTTTACCCTGAAGATGGCTAGACTCCCAAGTGCTCCAGGCCACCACTTTAGAAAGGCAGGACTGGCACAGCACAGATCTCATTAGAACTTTCCAAACAGATCTGAGAGACAGTAAAACATATCACAGACGGCTGGGGTGGGAGTGTGTTTTCTACTTTTCCCAGGTTTCCTCTGTGCTTATTACAAATTTTCTGGTAGAAGAACAATAAGTATCAAAAAATTACCAAAAAAATTGAAAAAAAGGAATAAGTGCTTTTCTGGGGTGTCCCAAGAGACAGGATGATGACAGGCATCCGGAATGAAAATCCCAGGTTTGATCCTGATTCTGTCACATCCTAGACACAAGCCGTCAGATGAGGGACTTTGACTCTCTGCATCAGTTTTCACATGTGTTAAATGGGAGGGTAGGAATGCCCAGGACATAGGGGTGGCTGGGTGGACTGAACAGGACGTGTACATAAAAACATTCCAGTTACCACTTGCCACATATATGATGCTCTGTGCAGGCTATCTGTGTCCCCCACCTCCACTTCACAGATGGATACACTGAGGTGCAAGGAAGGGATGTGTCCTGCCCATGGGCACGTGGCTGGCTGATTCCAGATCTGCTTTAAGCCGTTTCTGAAAGCTAGAACAAGAAGTAGCTTTCCTCCCTAGAATGAATTACTTCATCCATGAAATGGGCAGACAGGGAAGGTTCAGATGACAGCTGCAGCCTTATCCAGCCTGAAAATCAATGAATAAAAAGAGTGTTCTATTAATGATAACAACAATTGGCTCCCTGGTGCCTACAAGGCCCCTTACAAACTTTGTCTTTAATCTGGGGAACATAGTCAATTCCATTAGCCTCATACTATAGAAAATATAAAGAGCTTTTACACAGGAACAGTCAATGGACTAATGGCCTAATCAAAGAACGAGCAAAAAATCTGAACGGGCATTTCTCCAGAGAAGATGTAGAAACAATCAACATACCCATGAAAAGATGCTTCAGATCATTAGCCATCAATGCAAATCAAAACCACAAGAGAGAACTTGATGCCTAATTGGGAAGATAAATTCAAAAAGACAGTTAAGCAGGTATGTGGGAAAACTGGAACTTACCATATATTACTAGTAGTGTTATGGGCCAGGCTATATGGGCAATGACCAAACTGACTCTATTTGCCCCAAGAATCCACATTCTATAAGAAATGCTTCTCCCATAGAAAGCCCTGCTTCTGTACACATCAACAGCTGCTTAGCCTAGCACATTTGGCAACACAAAATGGCAATTCTTATATGATAAACTAGTGTTCTCTCTTTGGTTCCCTTTTTTCTTGGACAATGTATCCTGTCAGAGATTGACTGTTTAGATGTTAGTAACCATTCTTTAACTTGTATTCAACTAGGGACATTTTGGCCACTCTCTTTTCTGCTTATGATTTTAGATCTCATTATATTTGTTTATGGTTTTGAACCATAGCAATAGATACTTATGCTTTGATATGTTTTTTTTTTTACTATAAAGGGTGTACTCAAACCCCGAGGGGGTGTTGAAAGGTGCAGACATGCAGCCTACCCCTTGGCCCACCAGCTGGTGGATCTGGACTGCCAGCTGTTGAATAAAATTTCTGTCTCCTGCTTTAAGATCTACTCCGTGATTTATTGCAATCTCGCCTTAACAATAGGACTGTAAAATGGTATAGTCATGGAAAACAAGCAATTCCACAGAAAGTTAAACATATACTTAATCATATAATCAAGAAATTCCACTCCTGAGAATAGGAAAACCATAGTTCACACAAAAACTCACTCACAGCATTATTCAGAATAGCCCAAAAGAGGAAACAGCCCAAGTATCCATCAGTTGATGGATAAACACAAGGTGATATATCCACACAGTGGAATATTGTTTTGGTACAATATTTTTTCTGACATTTTATTTTTTTAATTTATTTATTTGAATTAGGTATATACAAAAGCAGAATGCACTTTGATTCATTGTACACAACTGCAGCATGCCACAATGTGGATGAACCTACTACTACCACCATCACCTCATCATCATCATCATCATCATCATTATTTCTCCAAGGAATCCTTCCCAGCTGGGACTCTAAGACCTAGCAAGGACTTTGTGTCACATCCCAAGCTCCAGTGTGCTTCAGCATCCTTTCTCTCCAAACAATGAAAAGAAAGGGTTCCTGATCCAAAGGAACCACGACTAAGATGATTCCATATTGGAGTCTGATCTGAATCAGGTCCTACTCTTTGTGGAATGTTGCTCTGGGATGGGGGGCAGCCTACTGCCTAGTAGCTCCCCCAGTTTCCACAGTGGCTTAGACTACTTCCCCATCTTTCCCACTTACTCCTGAGGCCAATTGAGAGCAGCCTCCCAGGGTCTGGTTCTGGTCTCTGGGCCCTTTAGCTCAGCCAAATTCCTGTGCATGAAGCATACCCCAGCCTCCAGAGCACTGGAGACTAAAGTCATCTTCCAAGATTAAGCATTCATGAACTGCCATCTAGCTCAAATAAGCCAGACTTTAAAGATCATGGCATATGAGCTTTGGAGTGGATATGGGGAGCTTATCATCACTTCTTCGTGGTCAACCCTGCCCTTTTGCCATAGAAGTGGTTTTTCTTCCAGGATGAGAAGCCCCACAATGTATTAGTTCCTTACCCTAGGTGTCTGTACTCCAGGATCTCAGAGAGGTCTTGAGTCATGTACTGGCAATCTGGGGAAGCTCTGATCCTCCCCGACTCCCACTACCACCAAGGCTATGGGAACTGGCAGAGCTGGCAGAGTTGAGACAAACCATGTCTTCCTGTTTCAGAAGACCCAGAGCTCGCTCTTCACTCCTCCTCTCACAGGTTGAGACCTCAGAAGTCCCTAGAGGATGATGAATATAATCTGGTCTTTATCAATCCTGGCTGGGGTTCCTGAGATGGCATGTAATGTCTACACTGAAAAAGTTCACAGTCTAGCCGGGGAGATAGTCATATGTTACAGACAGCCATGGTCCAGTGTGGTATGTCTTGAATGGGTGGTTTCCACCAGGCTACTACCTCATGTGGGAATGGTCAATTAATGCTCTCTGGGCAAGATGTATAAGCTTCTGAGAGAAGTGAACACAGGAATGGGGTACTGAAGGATGAGTCCTTTTTCCAGGGCAAGGCTAAACCCCAAGGCCCACTTCTACCTCCTAGCCCTATGATTCTGGAATGGTTACCTCAGGCCTTTCTTTCTGAGTGCCTGTCTTAGGGGAAGAGGAAATAGGAATAACTGCAATGAGATACAACTCTTTACATCAAAGGATTCATGTTTGGACTAAAACCTGGCCCAGAGATAATGGCTTCCTAGGGTGTTTACAAGACACAAAATCAGTATTTCCCAAAGCAAGTCTCAAAGAGCATGAATTCCTTAGAATCTCCTGGCTATTATATGAAAAAAGGTGACTCCAAAATATCAAATAGATTTCAGAAATACCAGATTAAGGAAAATCAAGCAGATTTTACTGCAGGACTTTTTTCAGAGTCTTTAAAGGTAAAATAAATGATTTATACATTGTAAATAAAGTTTTATGGATAATAGCAATATTAAAATATAATAATAATTTAACAGCTACCCTTTATTTATAACATGCCAAATATGAGCTATGTAATATTTCATGAATTCATAATAACTTCACATCATCAGTGCTGTCGTTATTCCCACTGTACAGAAAAAAAGACTAAGTCAACTCAAAGTGAGTTCATCATCCAAGAGCACATGGTAAATGGTAAGGTGAGCTTCAAAGTCAGTTTCTACTAACCAAAAGTCTCTACCCTTTTCTGGGTATAGGAAGTTTCAGTCCCTGATCGATTGGACTTGGTGCTTTGGGCTGAGGCATTATACCAAGGTGGAGAAGTCCACGGTAGGGCAACAACACTGATCTCATGGCTGGGAAGTAAAAGAGAGAAAGGGAAGGAGACTGGGGCTCCATAATCCCCTTGAGAGGGCATGGCTCCAATGACCTCAAGACCTCCCACTAGGCTCTAGCTCTTAAAGGTTCCACCACCTCCAAACAGCATCAAGCTGAAGACCAAGCCTTTAACACAGTCCTCCCTGTTCTCTACTCTAAGTCCAGAGTCCCTCAGAAGACTCTTCTGCACATAACCCCGGGCGCTGGGGTGAGCATTAGGAGGGATTCCCAAGTCAAGCTGAAATTGCTTCCAGTAACTCCTAATCTGTCTGGATCAAAATAGATGCCTTTATCGGTCACATATGGACCAGAAAGGTTTCCAAATTCTATTCTCAGTCAGCTGTAAGTTGCTGCTTCAAAGGCAGCAGCTGCTTAAGCCTCCAGCAGATGAGATCAATTAGGAATTCAGAATCCTTGAAGCCATGGCCCACTTAGTAGACAAAGCTTGGCCCGAGAATTGATACAGTATGACCAAATAGGGCCACTGCCTGGACCCAGGCCTCATTTTTCTCACATGGGCTCCTTCACCTGCCTCCACAATAAAGTCTGCAGACCCTTCTTGTCCCCACTTCATTGGTGGCAGAGTGCCCTTTCAACAGGCAATATTCAACCTGTCACTCTCCTCCTCAGAATGCTTCCATGGCTCCCTACTGCCCTTAGCAAAAGCGCAAATCACTTGGCCTGGTATTCTAAGTCCTTGGAGATGGAGGAGACTGTGTCATCATTTTCTCTTTAAGAGAATACACATATGAATAAATGAAGACTGTGAAGCAACTGACTCACAGGTCTGGGTGCCCTGTCCTTGGAGACAAGCCACCTCACAGGAGGAGCCGAAAAGTACCTGCCCAAATAACTTTCTCTAGAGATTGCTTTTAACACGAGTCAGGAACAGTTTCCTCTTATGAAATGAGTAAGTTGTGCTTCAATATCTCACTTGATTCTGCTTCCAGTGAGGCAAAAGAGAGATGAACTGACCAAGGACACCTGGCAGGGTGCCTTAAAAAGGGGACTTAGACATCTTTTAAAGCAGTTCCAGAGCACAGCTGGGGAAGTCCCTTCCTTGTCCTGAACAGGAGTCTTGGGCTGCTTGAAAAGCAAAAGTCCGCCTCTGCCAGGGCCTAGAAACAGAGCAGGTGATGGCTGGCGGCAACTTGGTGTGGTACTAGCTAGTCCTGTGCCCTTCATGTGCATGGGTATTCCCTGGGGAGTTTGTCGAAATGCTGACTCTGATTCTGGGGTGGAGCCTGAGATTCTGCATTTCTTTCTTTCTTTCAATACCATTTATTTGTTTGTTTGTTTGTTTTTATATGGTGCTGAGGATCGAACCCAGTGCCTCATATATACTAGGCAAGTGCTCCATCACTGAGCTACAACCCCAGCCCTAAGATTCTGCATTTCTAACAAGCTCCAGTGTCACAATGGTGCCTGTGGGGCCACTCTCTGATGAGGAAAGTTCCAAGACTCTCTGACCACCCTCTTCTGTCTCTCGATGTACTAGTACAATAAATACTAGAGAGTCAACTTACAAAGTGACAAGGTTCTTGGCCTCACAGTTTGGAGGTTTAGTCCATGACCTGTTGGGCCTGTGCTTTGGACTTGTGGTGAGACAGCACATTGTGCATGGGGAAGCATGCAGCAGAGCAGAGCACTTCATGGGAGTGAAGAGAGAGAGGGAGGGGCACGCCCCCTGTGACCTAAGACCCCTCACTAGGCCCTACCTCTTGAATTTTTCACAACCTCCAAGAGCAGCACAGGCTGGGGACCAAGCCTTCAATACATAGGCCTTTGGGAGACATTTATTGAAAACACAGCATCTTTCACTCATTGCAATGAAGAGATCCTAGGTTAGAAGGAATCTGGAAAGTAGGCTATCCTAGCACTGAACAGGACACTAACAACAGGACCCTGATCACCTCTCTAGGCTTGTTCTTGTTCCGCTGCCCTTAACCTTGACTTTCAGCTTTGGCAAATCCCAACTCCTTAAGGCCTCCTGGACACACCATGCTATTTCAGACCACCATGTTCTGCCTGGAGGTACCTTCTGCATAGAAAGCCCTTCTCACCTACTCAACCGAGCAGTTCTACTCAGCTTTGAAACTCTCCAGGCAAACCTCCAGGGAATGTTCCCAGGTTCCTCAGGTTGGGATAAGTGCCCCCCAACTTCTGTGCATCCAAAGCCCTGTGTTCATCTTGACCACACACATCTTACGTGTGACCTTATAATTTTCTCTGTCTGCCTCCCCCACCAGGCTGCAAGTTCAAAGGTCAAATGATTCTTTGTTACTCATCTCCCTAGCACCCAGCGTGGGCTCTGGCACAGAGTAGGTACAAATAAACACTCGATAACTGATCCGAAACTTTCAAGGAAGAAAGCATTTGTAAGATTCATTTCATCTCAAAAAGAAATTATTTAATTTTATAAACGAAGCATATCCTAAGAGTTTTTTCCTGCTTCCTTCCTTGCTCCTGAGTTTAGAGGGTATGAAATGACAGTAATAACAATACCACTTGTAAGTACTTCTCTGGATCCATGGGGCAGGTCCTGCAATCAACCCCTTTAACAGGCAAGAACATTGAGATTCAGAAGGGTCATTAATCCATAGGTCAGGTTTCCAACTCAGCTCTGAAGAACTCGGTGTCAAAAAAAAGGATCTAGTACTGAAAGACACTGGATGACGGGGACCAGGTAATCTCAAACAAGCTCTTTTTATTTGCAAGACAGTGAACAACTCACTTTGCCATCGATTCAGAGGAGCAGCTGGAAGGATCATCAGCTTTGACTTGATAGACATGGGGTAAGAAGTGTTTCACAGGGAAATGGCTGCAATGCCTCTCACAGATGCAGAAATAATGGCAGATGGACAAGTATTTTCAGCATGAGTCACATCCCTGTTCCAGCCTGCCCGGGCCTCAGGGAGCCTGAGATATGGCTGCACCTGGCCCTGCAGGTTGTGCTCAGTACTCTTTACTAATTGTACAGTCAAAGGTAGTAGCTCATCCCAGCTGGCCTTTGTCTTCTCTATCACTTTGTCTTCCCATATCCACTTTGTTCTTCTGAGCCATCATTTGTTACAATGAGCTGGCTAAGGTGAGCCAGAGGGTGAGCAAGGGAAGGACATCCCCTTCCCACCCCCACTCTGGCCCCTCCTATTTCCCCCATCTCTTGGTTTCCATGACAGCATCTAGCAATGAGACATCTACTTCAAAATGCTGGCAGGGATGCCATGCAGGAGCCAGACACACAGGCCAGGGGACAGGAGAGGGGAGCTCTTATCTGCACAGTATCCACTATATGTGGGTCCTGCCTAAGACTTCACATCCATTTCCTCCTAACTCCTCACCTGAAGCAGGTAAGGAGCCCAATATTACCCCATTTTACAGATAAGAAAACCAAGACACAGAGAGAGGAAGGGACATGGCCAGATCATTCAGCCAGTCAGTGGCAGACCCAACATCAAACTCAGATTTCTGTGGGTCCCAACCCCAGGTCTTGAATCACTATACCATTCTGCCTCTTGGCTGGGGCTCAGCCAATTGGCCTGCTCTGCCACTTGCTGCAGGCCCTGAGGTGAACTCCTTCACCTCCAAGATGCTGCAAAACAGAGATGGGCACTCTCACTGCTCAGAGGGGCTGTATGGACTTAAATAAGTGGGAGAAAGTCCCCGGCTCCTGGTTGAACACAGTAAAGGAGTAGCTTCTCCATTTCCAACTAAAAAGACTCCACTTCCAGGGTTGCTGGTCACAACAGAGTCAGGGATAGCCAAATCCACTGAGAGAACTCCAACTGAGGTGTTTCCTCTATCCTGAAACACCCACATCCCCTGTGTTCCTAAACAATAACAGCTCCCACCTACTGAGACTAGGGCCTGTCATGCCCACAATGACCCCAGGAGGAAGACACCATTATTGTCTTCTGGTTAAGGATCAAGAAATCCATTGTGACACCTGGGATAAGCACTGTAGGAGCAGAAGGACTGCATTGCTTGTGTCCACCTAGGGACTTGAGGGAAGTGCACAAGAGAGACATCCATTATGTTCAGTTCATCTGCAAGCTATACCTGGGGGCTATTCACTGCTCTCTGGTCCAGGCCATAGCCACCGAGGCTTGGAGGTCAGCACTAGTCTCTTATGGAGTCCCTCACCACCACCACCCAGCAGCCAAGATGGTGCTTTTCACCCCACACCCAATTGTGTTGCTAGAAGCTCAAACCTCATCAGTGGCCTCCAGGAAAAAGCCAAGTCCTCACAATGGTCAAGAAAAGTGGAAGGGAGGGGCAGGGTCCTACTATCCCTTTCAAGGGCACACCCCAGTAACCTAAGATCCCTCACTAGACCCTACCTCTTGAGGTTCCACAACCTCCAACAGCACCACAGGCTGGGGACGAAGCCGTCAACACATGGGCCTCCCATGCCTGGCTGGTGACCTGTCTGACACCATCCCTTATACTAGACCTTACACATTTTGTTCAGTTACTCAGGGCTCCTCACTATTTCTAGAATATTCTAACCTATTTCTAGCCCAGGGTCTTGCTGTTCCATCTCCACAGAATGTTCTTCCCTCAGGAGCATACCTCAATTCGTCACTTGATTCAAATGTGAACTCCTCCCATCCTATGTAAAGGGACACCTCCCCACACACCATCTGCTTATTACTTTTTTTTTTTTTTTTTTTTTTTGGAGACAGGAATGCATACCACACCTGGCTTGTCACAAATCTTCAACACTGCATTTTACAGTCATTGTCAATTCATTTCTTGCGTATTCCTCTGTTAGAATGTAAGCCCTAGGCAGACAGGATCTACCCCTCTTGTTCATTCCTATATCTCAGAATAGTCTCTGGCATCACCTGAGCCAATAAAATGTGATCTTTTGATAAGCTGAGACTGTGACTCATCAGCACAGGTACCTGGACCAGCCATGGGCTAAAGACAGTCATGGGTGCGCTATCTGTGGGGTGACCCAGAAAAAAATTCTGGTCAAGTAGAAATTGCTGAATGAAATAGATTCCATCTTGAAAGGCCTTATTTAACATACAGAAAGCAGAGGCTGACAAGAACCAGGAGCAGAAATCAAAACCCAGGAAGCTGCAGAAGTTCACAAGGCCACAGAACCATGAACAACAGATGTCATGCACAGCAGAAGCCAAAGGACAACAGACATCATGGGCCAGCAGAGAGAAAGGACTATGGATGCCATGGGCCTGCAGAAGCCAGGGAACAGCCAATGTTATGGACCTTTAGAAGCTAGAAACAGTAGATGTCACAGGCGAGCAGAAGCCAGCAGCTCAGAATGAGGTTCCACTAGGGTTGGAATATTGTCTGCTCCTCCTGCCACACTTCCCAAGTACTTAGAGTCACAGCTGGGGCAAACAATGTGCTCAGTAAAAAGATGTTGAATGCACGAAAGGTGGATAAGGAGAGGGAAGAGCAAGGTGGTGTGAGCAAGAACAATAGTTGGGCAGTAAGGACAGTCACCTCCACTGTCCTGCATTAGAGAGGAAGGCAGAGGGCTGCTATGGAAGAAGGGACAGGATAATGGGTCTCTAGTAGCAGCCTGGTTCGAAATGGCCCTCCAGTCCCCATGGGGCCTGGCAATATAGTGGTGACACTATGTTCTGTCTTGCGTACATCCCCATATTCAGCAGTAGGCCACATTAGCAGAGTCTAAACCAGGCCTGCTTCTGAGCTCTGCAACCCTAATAACCTCCTCGAAGGAAAGCCTTCCTGGAAAAGGCATCATGGGAGGGGAGACCTGGAGGGGCATTTCTACCTGTCCCTTCTCAGCGTTATTGACATACAAGTCATATGCCATTTTATGTGCCCATTTTGTTATGTATATTTTATTATCATAAAAATTATATTAACCCCCAAATCACTAAGTTTAAGTGAGCACTGCAATAGGAACACAGAATTCACACTGACAGAGAAAGTGGGAAGGTCTGTGGGCAGCAAGGACACAGTGATGGGGAGGAAGCCTGAACCATGTGTGGGAAAGCGCTGGCTGGCCAGTGTGGACAGACAAATGAAAGAGCCAGCTGCAAAGAGCCTGTGGCCTTGATTAAAAGACTTGATAAGCCTCAAAAGGGAACCAGAACGAGTAGCCTTAGAGATCAGAGGAATTGGTTTCAGAGCCAGCTCTGCCACCAACAAGGTGTGGCCCTGGGCAAGTCCTTTCCTTCTTGGGGGCCAAGTTCCTCCTCTGAAGGACAGGGCTGCCTCCCTCAGCTCTCAAAGCTCCACCTCCCCCTAAATACTTGTGGAGAAAAGTACATGGTTGGGAGTAAGGTCTGGCTTTAATTCCAATTCATTCCATTTTTTAGCTGTGTGACCTCAGGTAAGATATTTCAAGTCTCTGAACTTTCAGTTTCTTGTCTCAAAGGTACAGATAATAACCATCTTGACTTCACAAAGTTATTTACAGATTAAATGATGCAATACACATGAAGAGCTCAACATAATGTCCACTACCTAGCAGATGCTCAGTGCATATCCTGGTGACCTTACCCTGTGTTTGGTGATGCTAATAAGATTTATGAAAGTTTTATTTTATAAACTAATAATCATGGAAATTGAGGTCTGCTCCAAAGTACCATTTAGAGCATAGACAGACACACAGCTCTGGGCCTGGGATCAAAGACAGAAAAATGTATTCATCAGAAAGGTGCTCAATTCTGCAGATTTTCTCCTAGGGACCAAGATGGCAGAGAAGGCTTTGCTCCATATTCAGAAGTGACATAGGAAGGTCACCCTTAATGGTTCTTGGCACTGATAGGACAATCTGGTCCAATGTCAGCTTCAAACCCTGGGTGTCCAAATCCCTGTGACTCACTCAATGGCTGTGCTTCAACCCATAGAGCTAAATGTTCTTTTGATTTCTCTTCCCTACTTGACTGTTTTTTTTTTCCACCTGCCTCTAATAGAGAAAAGGAGAAATAAACTCTGTGTATCAGGGAACACTCAACCTCAAAAACCCAAGGATTAATTTCATGACTTGTACCTATTATCTAGCCTGGAACTCAGGAGAAATGGTCTACATTCAGCTCCTGGAACCTTAAGGAAATGAAAGGATGAATGTAATCTAAGAAACCACAAGAAGAATCAGGAGGATTAACTAATACTGCCATTGAACAACTGCCAAAAATATTTCAGGCAATTGGCATCACACCTTGAGGGGTTTTGTAGCACAGTAAAAAGCAACAGAGGATCTCAGTTTAAACCCCGACTTGGCTACTTACTTTCTATGTGACCTTGGGTGAGTCACTTAACCTCTTTAAACTTCCCTTTGCACTGTGCTGCCCCATCAGAGACTGTTACACCCCACTTAATTGTCATGACTCATCTGTCTTCTCCATCATGTCACCTGTAAGGGCAGCAGCCATGTCAGTCTGTCCTCTGCAATCCCCATCACACAGTAAGTTCACCATACCCATAAACAGACTCTGACTCCTATTTCACCTTGCTGCCACCTCTGCTGCTGGGACAGGCACTGTCTTTCCCAATTTGGGTTTCATAAGCAATATTCAATTTAGTCCCAACAACTTAGGAGAGAACATTTTCTTCTGCAGCCTGCTAGTCTCACCTAGGAATGAACTTCTAGGCTGCATCTGTTGTAAGTTGTAGTCAAGCCTTAACTAAAGGAGGCAGGGATGAGAGAATGAGTTCAAATGAGTGCAAGAGCCATACACTTGGTGTTCCCAGAAGAACTGGAGTGACACCTGCTAGGATGCAGATGTCAGGAAGCACAACACACTTTATGACCTCAGCCCTACGTGGCAGAGAAAAAGGAGGTGTGGAAGAAGAAACAGCTTATCTTTGTGCACAAGATTTCTAGAGTTTTTTTTTTTTTAAACCTACCCCAACTTTCCATCTCTAGAGGAGTCTGCAATCTGGTGGTAGACAGAGACAGGTAAAACAAGTGTTTAATCATACATTATAATGACTACCTGGTGTCACAGAAGCACCTGACCCTGACCTGGCCAGACCAGGGGATCCCAGTGTAAATGGAAGACTCATTCCCCCAGTACATCTTGCTTCACACCCACCCCCACTTCATCTACCTTCCTTTCTTTACACAAAACATTCCTAAAGCCCCTACCCATCTTGCCCACCTGAATTACTTTCTGTTAACCTCCTAAGTCACATTCTATGATGTGCACAGCCCAGTCACGTGTCTCTCCCCCTACTCTCGTACTTTTGCCCCTGCTGAAATGTCCTGTTTCCAAGTTGCTTCCCACTGAAGTCTTATGTTTCAAAGCCCTGCTCATACTCATTTATTCATTTAAAACTTCCTGGGGATGTACTATATTCCTGGCACTCTGAGGGGTGTCAAGGATATAATGGGGAATCAGCCATGGCCCACATCCTCAGGCTGCTTACAGCCTTGAGGAGATAGATGGTGACTACAGAGTGCTATGTGTGTGGCAGATACAGGTCCATGTAGTTCTACAAGTTCAGAGAAGGACCCTAACCCAGTCTTGGTAGTGATAAAGGTGATCAGGGAGGGCTTCCTGGAAGAGGACACATCTAGCCCAAGTCCTGAAGGAGGTAAAAGAGGAGAGAGGTACATACACATATTTGTGAACATATACGATGACAGACACTGATGTGGCCATGACAACAGCTCACATTTAGTGAGTGCTACTGGGAGCGAAGCACTAGGCTCATATTTTACACATTAACTTCTTTAATCTTTGCAAAAAGGGGTGAGAACCATTAGCATTCCCACTTCATAGGTGAGGAAACTGAAGCACTTTGTCCTGGTCACACAATTAGTAAGTGACATTGTCAGTATGGCCTTGGAGCCCATGCCTGTGACCATGCACGGCATTCTGCCATCTTATGCTGTCTCTGGTACTCTGTCACTTCTGTTATCACTCAACAATGCATTTATCACAGACATCTTTTCAAGTGGTACAACTAAGGATTCCTTCTACATGATGGCTGCAGAGGATGCCATTGGACTGTGAGCAGGGAAGTAACACAGTCAGATTCATTCCTAGAAAACAGATTCATTCCTCGGGATAACAGAGGGCTTCCTGGGGACAGGGAAGTGAGTGTCAGGGGTCCTGGGAGGGAGGAGGAAGCCTAAGCTCAGGCTGCCACAGAAAGGAGGATGCTCAGGAAGGATGCAGAAGAGGGCAAGGCGCCAGGCAACATGACAGGGAAGTGGGATGCAACAACCATCACCAGTAAGAGGACTGTGGAAGGGCAAGAAGAAAGTGGGGGAGGGGTGTCACAGGACCCCCTTAATTACCAGACAGCTCACAGACCCAAGCACCTTTTTCTGTTAGCTCCCCACCTCAACCCTGCATGCTTCCACTCCATCTAAGGCGCTCGGCCACCACTCCAATGAGGAGTGAGTGATCACCAGCTTCAGTTCCACTGAGAAGCCCAGGTGCTGTGATGCCTGTGGAATTTTTAATTCTTTGCAAAATCTCTGCCTAGAAGGGTCACATCTATTCTACCCAAAGTACAACCAAAAAATAAATAAATAAGTAAATAAACCAAACCTCAAAACCCAACCCCCAATCTAAACAAAATAAGCACAAGTTATTCAAGAGCACAGCTCCAACACAACCTGTCAATAATGACACGTCCCACTGCACAGCACCTATCCACCTGTCCAGCCCTCCTGCCTCTTCTCCAAACAGTCCCAATCCTTCCAATTTGCTCCATGGTCACCATCCTGCCCAGTCAAGCAACCATTCTCTCTCATCTGGGCCACTGTCATAGTCTCCCCAGGTCTACTCTAGAATGTGAGTCAGCATGTCTAACCTCAGTTTTTCATCTATAAAATGGACATACTAAAGCTTACCTCACAGAGCTGTTCAGAGGACCAGATCATGTAATGACCCAGAAGCACAGGTCTGGAATGTCTTCCTCAGTCAGCCAGAGGGAGGATCAGGAAAGTTAGAAACCCTGTTTCTTGACTCTCTGCTGTTAGAAATAATAAGCAGGCATCAGAGACTTCTGGATTCCCCCTCCAAGAAGAGGAAAATGTTTCTTGCCTAATCCTTCTGTCTCCTTCCACATGATATGTGGCGCTTCATCACTCTGATACCACGGTTTCTCTCCATCTCCTCATTTCCTCGTCCCCTGGGCCCCTCTGGGTGTGACATATTTATGGACGAATCCAAGAAATTAAATAGTCAAGTAGAACTCAAGACTCTGCTTGCCTTAGGAGCCAGGCTGCCAGTAGGGAGCATGGTCCCCTCCTGCTCTCTACCAGGAAGGAGAGGGGCTGCTCTGAGCAGTACTGCCTGAACCTGGGCAGGGAAACCCTGTCAGTTTTGCCCTTCAGCATCGGCAACCCAACATGCCCCCACATCACTCTGACTGGTAATGGTGACATTTTATTCTCTGGCTGCCTTGCCCTTTGTCTTTTTGGACAGAGCTCAGGTTGCATGAAGCAATGCTATTTACTGGCCCCTCCCAGCTCCCAAAGGGGAGAAGAGGAGGAGGGGACCCCATCTGTCTTGTGTTCCTGACTTGCTAATGGAGCTTCTCAGAGCCCTGGTCAAGCCTGGTGCAAGGTGCTGTGAAAATCAATCAATGAGCAAGTGACAAATATTTATCGAGCTTCTGAATCAACAGTGAAAAGAACCCATCCTTGCCTTGTGTTTCCTACTACTTCCAAAATGCCCTCAAAGCCATTTAATCTGAAGATTTGCAAGTTGTTCAAGTGCCAGAGCTGTGGTAAGCAGACAGACACCTTCTTTGTGGTCTGCACAGCCATTGACATGAGCAAGGTCCCACCTACCACCTGACTTTTAGGATCTATCTTTCATTCTTCTTTTGGGAGGCTTTTATTGAGCACCTACTAGGTATCAGAAGGTAATGAAGGCAGTGCAAGAGAACAGTGATCCATAGAGATCATTTCCCCACACTGCTAGGGCTGACAGGCTGGTTGGGGCCATGCAGACAATGAAAGGAAGAATGGCTAGATTAGGGTGGGGGTGTCAGCTTAAAACTAGTTGGGCCTCATGAGGAGGGGACATTTGGGTTCTCAGTGATAGAAGTTGTTAGTCTTCCTAGGATCAGGAGGAAGAGGCTCTCAGATGGGTATTAGTATTGTTACCTTTTTACATATGAGAAAACTGAGTCCAGGAAGGTTAAAATGCTTCCTTTGGGATCAAACACATGTCTCTGTGGGTGGCATTAGAATTTGAGTCTAGGTAAAGACTCTGAAATCCCACAGTGGTCACCAAACCCTCTTGCCTCTAGGTTCCAACACTTTCGATGAGGACCCTCTCTCACACAGCCTCAGCAAAGAGCCCTAAGGAGCTACAATGTACAACAGGCCTTCTCAGAGGAAACACCAGTAACAACCAGCAGATTGGACCAAACCGAAATGCCCTTAATACAATAGGTCTTCACATTAATATATAGGGCTAATACAATTTCAATTTTTAAAAATACAATGGGTTTTGTTTTGGAACTTAACAAAATAATGCCCAATCTCTCAAGGGAAAAGAAATCCATATAATATATATTAATTGGTTTATTTAATAAACAATTAGGCCTTGCCAGACTCTTGTAAGTACTTTTCAAATATTCATTCTTTCAAACTGCATGACTCATTTAAGACTAATAACAGTCCTGGAAGTTAATAATTGCATCACCGAACAATGGGGGTTTATTCCGATGAATGTCATTAGGTAGCTTCATTGTTATGTGAACATCTTAGTGTACACTTACACAAACTTGGATGGTCTAGCCTATTACCCATCCAGGCTCTATGGTAATGGATAGCCTGCTGCTCTGAGCTACAAACCTATTCAGCATGTTACTATACTGGCCACTGTAGACAACTGGACATAATACTGTATCTAAACATGTTTAAGCATGGTATGTATGTAAGTATGTACAGGGCCATCACCATGCATGGAACTTGCAAGTGCGAAAGTTGCTCTGGGTGAGTCACTGAGCGGGTGGCGAGTAAATATGAAGGCCAGACACATTCTGTATACTACTGCAGACTTTATGAACACTCTATCCTCAGGGTACATGAAATTTGTATTTTTTAAAAAAACTTATATTTTTATATAATGAATTAACGTTTGCTTATTGAAACTTTTTTTTTTTTACTTTATAAAGTTTTTCATTTTAAAAACTTTTTGACTCTATACTTCACTTAAATCGTACATGTTATGCAGCTGGACAGAATTTTTTCCCTTTCTATATTTATTCTATAAGCTTTTTTCTATTTAAAATTAGTTTTTGTTCTTAGCTTTTTTACTTTTCAAACTTTTGCGGGATAAACTAAGATGCAAACACACACATACATTAGCCTAGGTTGACACAGGGCCACGATCATCAATATCACTGTCTTCCACCTCCACATCTTATCTCATTGGAAGGTCTTCAGGGGCAATAACACTCATGGAACTGTCATCTCCTATGATAACAAGGGCTTTTCAGCCTCCTTATAATCTGATGGGACCATGTCCCTATATGCACAGTGCAATGCTGACCAAAACACCCCTATGTGGTGCATAACTGTAATGTCACCAATCCAACCATATGGTTGAGGGCATTGAGGCACAGACAGGACATGTGACTTGCCCAGGATATACTATGGAAAGTGGAGGAGCCAGAATCCAAAACTATGGCCCCAGATTCTGAAGCCTTAGCTCTTAACTGTTCACTGAATTTACAAGCATCATTTCTGCAACTCAATTTATACATACAATTGCATTTTGTCTCTTTTGGCCTCGCATGAACTTGTTCTCAGGGAGAGACTGTGATGATCTGATTTGAATGCAGAACTGATCATTTCTTCCAAATTCACTCTTGGGAGACCTTGGAAGGTGCTGTAAAGAGCCAGACTGTCTTCAGTCCTCCAGGGAGGCTGGAACTGACCTCCACATAGGCCCATCAGGGTGGTCCCTGCACACAGGCATTTAGATGATGCAGACAGAAGAAAGAAAATGTGGCTACCCTTTTACACCTGAGATCAAGCCATATTCTAAGATCCTCTGGCCCACAGGTGTGGGCTGCTCCGAAACTGTGCCTCACATGGGCTCAGGGTGAGGGGCAGCAGCCTGTATTCATTTAATAATGGTCAGTGAGTCCCTCCAGGAGCAGTGAAAGAACAGCCAGTAAATAAGGATAAACTGAGTGAAAACTTTCTGGAAAAGTTTGAAAGAAAAAAAAATGAGGAGGTAGCAGATGTGTTTGTAAGTTATGAAAACACACACAACACAAATCATCATCTAAACACCATGGCAATCCCACTCCACCGTACCTGCTCTCTGCCTACACGTACCCCAGGAGACACTTGCTTGCCCTCCCTCTGTTCCTGACTGGGTATAGCCCTGGGATGCCACAGGAGGGTGTGATGGGGTGTTCTTGCTCTGGCTCCCTCCTGACCAGGTGGCTACATACTCCATCTACATGCCAGCTCTCTCTCCACATTCCAAGAGTTGCTCCTTTCTCTTTCCCCTTCAATCATAAAGGTAGAAAAGCTCTCCTCGCCCCACTGACACCCTAGGGCATTGTCCCACCCCCTTGATGGTTCCCCAAACCAAAAAGTTTATACAAGGTAATAGTTTCTTTATCAAACTGTTCTCAATCATCCCATTGTCATGGGCCTTTTGTCTCCTGTCATCACCTTGTCTGATAGTCAGTTACAGAATCAATCCAACAGACCAGAACAGACAGTCTAGATAGACCCCCATCACTAATAATGGATTTCCAGGTTACAAGCCCTGAGAACTCAGGCTGAGAACCATCAAAACAGTGTTCCCTGGAGTTATGTGCCATCCTGGGGTTCTGCCTCCAAAGATACTCAGTAATTCCGTACAGGTGGCATAGGATGTGCAGGTAAGTGAGAAAGGAAGGATTCAATAAACACAATGGAAGAATTTGGTAAAAAGAAAATCAATTTAGACCTTCATCTTACACCAAGTTAGAGAGTGATAATTCAGTGTGAAATGTGAAGCCACTAAAGATAACAAGTAGAAACCTTGATTTTCCTATCTGAACAATGGGGTAATAGTAATTAGCTCCTATCATTGTTATGGGAGTTAAAAGAGATGACCCAAGTTAGGTCAGTACTTGGCATTAAAAAAAAAAAAAAGGAAATTAAGGGAAGATTCCAGCTAAGAAACTAGCCCATATCTAGCTAACTGGTAGGGAAAGTAAGTGAATTTGCAGAAGAGGGTGTGACCCATAGGTCATAAGGTAGAGATTTCACAAAAACTGAAAACAGGACAGGAGAGCCCATCAACTGGAACAGGAATACACAATCAAGAAAGTAAAATCCCTCAATCTGTGATCACCATGGAATAACAATTCACACGTACAGTCTACAACAGCCACAACAATTTTAAAACCACAAAGAGACTCAAGTGTAGCTCTTGAGCATCTGGATTTCACCATGGGTTGAGTGCCCTTCATCTAGGATACTTGGTTGGCAGAAACCTCATTCGGTGTCCAAGGTTGGGCTCTCCCCATGGCACTCTGTCTACTTCCACCCAAGGTAGTCTGAGCCTCTGGCTGTTGAAAAGTTCTTCCTTGGACTTAGCGGACACTGGTTTCCCTCCCCACTCTCTGCTTCAGTGTCCACCCACTGGGGGTCTAACTGGTGAGTTCATCAAACACTCAATGATGATCAACATTCAGAGCTTATGCAATTGTTTTCAGAGAACAGTAAAGTGGGAACCCTGCCCACCTTGTCCCATAAGCCAGCAAACCTTGACATCAAAGACTTGAGAAAGAAGCACATGCACACACACACACAAAAGGAAATCACCAGGGAATTTCACTCCTGAACTTGAACTCACATTAAAATTCTAAACAAAGCCGAGCATGATGGTGCATGCCTGTAATCCCAGCAACTCAGGAGGACGGGGCAGGAGGACCATGAGTTCAAAGCCAGCCTCAGCAACAGTGAGGCACTAAGCAACTCAGTGAGATCCTGTCTCTAAACAAAATACAAAATAGGGCTGGGGATGTGGCTCAGTGCTCAAAGGCCCCTGAGTTCAATCCCCAGTATGCCCCACCCACCAAAAAAAATCCTAAACAGAAAGGTTAGCAAAGATAATCTCGAAATAAAGATGCTACAGTATGATGCAACTTGGGTTCACTTCAGAAATGTCAAACTCAAGGTCATGCACTGAGTCAACAGATTGGGGGGAAAAAATCATGTGACCATTTGGGCTGATGCAGAAAAAGCATCTGTTAAACTTCTACTTCCATTTATGACTAAAAAGAAAAGAAATAGTCAGCAAACTGAGAATAGGAAGGAACTCCTTTAATCTGACAAATTATTTTGAAAACCTAGAGTAAGGGCTGGGGATGTGGCTCAAGCAGTAACGCACTCGCCTAGCATGCACAGGGTGCTGGGTTTGATCCTTAGCACCACATAAAATAAATAAAGATGTTGTGTCCACCGAAAACTGAAAAATAAATATTAAAAAATTCTCTCTCTTTAAAAAAAAGAAAACCTAGAGTAAAATTATATTTAATAATCAAATGTGAACAGCTCCCCCACAGGAGTCATATAAGGAAAGATGCCCACCATCACCCCTTCAATTCATTGCTGTACTGAGGTGTTAGCAGGAAACTAAGGCAAGGGAGAGAAAAGAAGCAGTGAATTAGGAATAAACAAAACTGATATATGCACCTTCTACAATTATACACAGAGTATTTTCAAAAGAATCTACACATTTTAAAAAATTAGTAGGATATTTTGGCAACATTCCTGGATATAAAACCCATATACAAAATGCAAACCTATTTCCCCAATGAATAACTAAAAGAACATTAATTAAAATACATATACACAAAACATGTACAATAGCATAGAAAATATCCACTAACTAGGACTATATCTAACAAAAGATGTGTAAAAATCATGAAGAGAAAATTAAGAAACGGTACTATCTGATTTTAAAGTTGTTTAAAAAAAAAAACACCTTACATAATGAAGAGAGATACCATGTTCATGGAAGTCTAAATTCTACACTTCCACCCTCAAGAGAGAGCTCTGAGTATTCCACCAACCTCTCTGAACCTCAGTTTCCTTCTTGAAAAACAAATAGTGATTCTTGCCCAGTTGTTAGGAGTCAATGGATATGAAAATATCTTGTAGAGTGCTGTATGTATTCAGGACATTCTTATGACTGGTACTATTGCTCCTTTCTGGTCTGGGGGTAGGAAAACAGTTCTATTTTCCAGCTTATAACAGCTGTGTCCTTTCTTTCACCCACCTGTTTGTCATCATGGGCATTACTGAATGCTTATTCTGTTCACAACATTTCATTGACCAGTTCTCACAGCAGCCTGTAAAGTGGTGCTGTATTAGTACCATTATACTGATGAGAAAGCTGAGGCCTAATTAAGCAACTTATCTTTTGCATAGTCATTAAACCATTACGCATTTGTGAGTGCATTTTATGTGATGGGAACTATGAATAAGACCACATGGTCCCAGCTGTATTAGAGCTAATATTTTACTTGGGAAGACAGCCCCAAATCATACCTTAACTAATAAGCTGGCAGAACCAAGATTCAAACTCAGGTTTTTTGGACCCCAGAGTCTACACTTTTAATTCATCCTGGAAGTACCCTCATCAACCTCTCCAGCTTCATCCTCTCTGCTGGAAAGGTTTCTAACATACATTCTGCTGGCAGTGAAGAGTTTCAATGGGCCTCGCCATCCAAGCTGCTATACAAACTGAGAACTCTGGGCTTCAATACTGGCCCATGTGACCCTCCCGCATTATCACTGGTAAATTACAGCTGGGAGGATGGATGCATAAAAGAGGTGAGGTATCCTGCCACCCCACCCCTGACAGCATCAGTAGCATTGTTCCCAAAGAGTGTGCATCTGAGTCCTCTGCCACCATTAATGGCAGAAGTGAGTCACTTATAAATAAGATACAGCAGCTTTATTATAATTACGTCCTGAGATTCAGAAATGCTCAGTGTCATTGTGAAAGGGAGGGCAGCAGGTGACTGGGGCTTCAATGGTCCTCTGCCAGGTATGGCTTTCAGATAAAATGTCTTGGATCAGAAGCAATTACAGCTAATGCCTGGCCTGAATGCTAATGAGAATTACTTACAATTGCATGTAATTCTTTGCCAGTTATACTATCTCCCTCCCCTCCCCTTCTTTTCTCTGCCTGCCATCCCAGCATTAATCCTGAGAAATATAGTGGCAAATATGATTAATGGCCATTCTGCAGATGAGAAAACTGAAACCCAAATTCACTAAAGGGACAGGGGTTGCAACCCTGAATTTTTGAATTTTACTCCACCATTATTTCTTTCAAGGGGAAAAAATAAAAATTCAGAACTCTCAGTGGGTCTTCCTCACTGGAGAATGCACAGTATCTTCCAAGCCAGCAGTATAATCTGAAAGGCAGCTGGGCTGGTATGTTCTATTGGGACAGCTGTGGGAAGACCTTAGGAAAAGAATTTCAAATATTCCCCCTTCTATCCTACAACCATCAAGAGAACCCCAATAGTTCCTGGAGGACCCAATAAATGACCATACTGCTAACATTTGGGCTGAAAGACAGATAGAAACTTTCTTCTGTTTGCAAGAACCAGTTGCACAGAACCCATCCTGGCCCTCCCTAAGAGTCAGAAAACATCAGTTTGAAAACTGTCTCAAACCCAGGCCTCTCCAAACCAAGGCAGAGCATGAAGCTCAAGCAGCAGCATGTAGGGGAAAGGTCTGCCATATAGTGATAATGGTGACAATGCCTGGTCCTTCCCAAGCACCAAGCAGAGTGCCAGGAGTTTGCATAAATTTGCATAGAGACTTTGTTAAAATTGGAGGTTTCACTAAGACTTCTGGGAGAGACACTAATCTAACTAGACCTGCTCCCATTTTACAGATGAGAGGGCAGACTTGTGTGGAGGTTAGATGGATAGATAAAGTGGTGCTGTATTAGTACCATTATACTGATGAGAAAGCTGACGCTTGCAAGCCCACAAACCTGGGCTTATAGGACTTTCCTAGTAACAATAACAACTACACTTAAATAGCATTTTTGTGTATTATGGAACATCATTTCAGTGCATTATGCACATGAACACAATTCTCTCACCAGCCTGTGAGGAAGGTGCCACAAATTCCCCCATTCTAAATGTGGGGAAAACAAGGAATGGAGAGGTGTAGCAACTGGCCCAAGGCCACAGAGTTCGTAAGAGACAGCACTAGGATTTGAACCCAGGCGTGTCAGCTCCAGAATCCCTTTGCTATGCATTGCCTCTGCAACCACAAGGCCACACTCTTTGATCAGGCACTCCTTGTTTGTGAAGAGTAAAGTGTGAACACTGAATTCCAAAGTACAAGGGGAGGAAGTTCCTTGGAACACTCAATTGAGGGCCTAGGGGAACCACACCCAGATCAGGGATGTCCAACCTCTCTGCGATGTGGATTCCCTCACCAGGCAGCTCCAGCCTTTGTAGGACTCAGACACACTTGAAAATGGTATAGGCATCCCCTGCTCTCTTCTACTAACTCTCCCCCGCTAGGGGAAATACCTCCTGGAGCAGCTGGGCAGTTTTGCATGTGGGGGTCCTGCAAACTTGAAGTCACAGTAGTATACCTACATAGGGTCTTCAGGGATTCTGATGAGTGATCATCCTCAACAGCAGGTCCACCAAGAGACCTGGAGAAAAATGCAAAGGCATTGGGGATCCTGTTGCCTGGCATCCCTCTATTCTTTAGCTTTGTTGCTGCAGCCAGAAACACAAAAGGATCTAAGGTTTCTAAGGTTCCATCTGCCACCCAAGTTTCATTGATAATATAAGATGAGGCAAAACTGGTGTTCATATTCCCAACTCTCTGAATCGCAGTAGATTATCTGCTCAATGAGGCTAGCAATAAAGATACTTACCTTGCAAGGCTGCTGCATTAAATGGCATAATACATGATGATCTCTGATGTTTGGCCTGTCTCTCTCCACTCTCCCAGACTCCCCAAGGTAAAAGCCAACGGTGGGGAATTCAAGCCTTTATCAGACTCCCAATTCCCCTGTTTTTTAGGCTCTGGAGGTACACTCTACCTGTTCATTGTCACAGAAGGACAAGGCCCTGACTCTCAAAAGGGGAATGAGTTCTCTGGGCATCTTTCAGCCTGGGGACCTTGCTCACACAGGACTCCCCGCCTATTCCCTCTGGTTGGCTTGGGTCTGACTTGGGAGCCCCCTGCAGGAAGACAGCAACTCTGCCTGGGGCATCCCTGCACTGCCAGCTCCCAGACTTAGCAGACACTTCAAAGATAACAGGTGACTCAGAATGGGGATAGGGTAAGGTGGGATCTTCTGGGCAGTGAGGGGACCCCCAGATCACACAAAGAACAAGGGCTTCAACAAGAACCGCTAAGCTTTAGCTCCTGCTCCTGCCTACCAGTACTTCTTCCAGAGTAAGGGAAATTAACTTCCAGAATCTGGGGTCCCCTAACTACCCAGAATAAGCAGCCTCCATGTGCTTCTACCATCAGAATCCACTTTCTAGCCTTAACATCCACCCATTTCAACAAAGGATTCTTTCTCGGCACAAGGGGGAGGATACCACCACCACCACCACCACCCACACCCACACCCACACCCACACACACACACACACACACACACACAAAACCCTCCATGGGGCTCCAGCCTGCCTACCAGGGAGGAGAGAAGGGGAGGGGAAGGGTGGAGGTTCAGAAGTTACCCATACTCCCACACTAAGTAATACTGAACCTGGGGCTCCACTACCTATGGTTAATGGTTTAGGTTCGCCCAACTCCAGCTCAAAACCCTAGCTCTCTTCTGTACTAGCCAATGCTCCTGGGCTCCACTTTCCCTCCCTATCCTCAGTTTTCTCCTCTGTAAAATGGGTATGGCAATATTCGGTTCACTGAGTTATAGGGAGAACTGAAAGAAACAATGGATGCTCAGCACCTAGGCACAGAGAACACATTCGGCACCTAGGCTGGGACCAGGGTAGCATCGCACTCGGCCTTGGTTGGTTCAAGGAATGCTGGGTGCTCGCCTTTCCCTCTTCAAAGGCCAGAGGAACAGCTCAGGGCGCGCACCCTGGCCATGCCCCGGGAAGCCACAGGTGCCTGCGCGTCCAGGCGCTGGAGCCAGAACCGCAGCGCAGCGAGCGGGGCTGTGGAGCAAGGCGAGCTTTGCCACCCTCCCCAGGCTGCCGCGTCGCAGGGTCTCCAAGCACGCCCACCTGGTGCCGCCGGATCCGGAGGTCTCCGCTACCCCTCCGGGATACTGGGGGATCCCAAGCTGGCAGGGCGCAGCCTCGCCCAGCCGCTGAGGCCCCACTTACGCCCCCTTCCGCGACCTGCCCGCGCCACTCCGACTCACCCGTGCCGGCTCCGGGGAAAGTTTGGTGGCGCGGCGGCAGCTATGGCCAGGCTGCTGGTGCCGCGGGGGCGCGGCGGGGGCGGGGCGCGGGGGAGGAGCCACAGCGGGCCGCCCATCACCCGCCAGGAGGAGGCTGGGGACCAGCGCCCAGTGCTCGCGGGGTACCCCACGCCTCCAGCTCCCACACCTTCCTCCTTGTCTTAGCTCCCGTGGGGCACACCAGCCTCGGCTCCGCGCGGGGGATGGTTCCTGGCGTGTGGGGAAAGGTAAGAGTAGAGATATCTTCGCCACGCGTGCACCTGGGGCACGCAAACACATGAAAATAGTTAAGAGAATGGGGATGAGACCGGCAAAGTCAACCGCACATGTATTGATAAGGACAAGCTGTGAAGCCCTGCTAGACCCTAGATAAGAAAATACAGTCAAGACTTCAAGACTGACAGAGTGGGAAGCCTACTCCTAGAGACCCTGAGGTTCCACTGGGAAAGAGACCCCCCCCCCCAGGTCAAAAACCCTACACCCTCCTATTTAATCCCTCCTGATGAATGAGTTGGTTTCTTTTTCTTCTTCCCCCCACTTTTTTCTTCCGGTGCTGGGGCTAGAACCCAGGGCTTTGTGCTGAGTTACACCTCCAGCCCGAGTTTACATTTCAACATACATTTCAAGTACAAACCTGTGCCAACTCGAGTGGGGGTGTAGTTCTTTAGGACCTCGGGAACACCACCCAGATTCTCACTGCTTTGTTTCCTGTAGCTGAGAGAGATTGGGGTTGGTTTCTTTCTTTTCCTTCCTTCCTTCACCCCTTTCCTCCCTCTCACTCCCCAACCCCACTCTCTCTCTCATTCCTCAGTGCCAGGAAAATCCCATTTGAATTTCTTAACAGTTATCACTTCAGATCTGACCTTGGCACTTCAGTAAGCTCAGAGGAGATTGTTTGATGGGGAAGGAGGATTGGGTATTATGGGGGTATTTCAGCCTCTTCCCAGTATAAGGCAATTTCAGGGGTTGTGGGGTCAACTCAAAAGAAGATTGGGGCTCATTTTCACAGGTAATGCATGGGGATTGTGGATGAGTGATCCCTATGTGTAAAAGGATCCCTATGTGTAAAACGAAGTAACCATCATCTTGCCAGGTTACTCAAAGCTCTATTGTGCTGACCCAGCAAATCCTCACACCACCCTGAATGTAGGAGCCTTCACTTCACAGATAAGACGACTAAGGCACAGAGAGGCCAAGAGGCTCACACAAGGCCACATGTAGAACAACTGAGAATCCATCCAATGCTGCCTGACCCCAAGTTCCAAGGTCATGCTATTATCTTCATTTTAGCAGTGCTGTTGGAAAATTCCATGATGCCATTTATTTAAAGGGCTTAGTAAGTGCTCTACAAATAGTACTCATAGACACCAAGCCTGTCTGCAAGGTGGGGATTCAAGGGTCATTAGTAATGTCCAGAGACATGAGACTTTTGATTCATGATACCCAGCAGGCGTATTACTTTCCTGGGCACCCCCTCTGACTGCTGTAAATCATAGAAATAAGGTTTTCCCACCTGCTTCTCTGACAAGCTCTCTATACTTTAACATAACCCTCAATCAGGACCCACCCTGAAACCCCACCAAGCCCCTCCCACTCCCTGGTTATTCTTCAGGGATTCCTTTGTATTTTACACTTTATCAGGCTAATGCACTCTTTGGAACTGAATTGGCGCCCAGGGTCACACCTGTTATAAACTCTAAAGGAAAGATATTTCCTCTGCACAGCTGTGGGGCTTACAGAGTGTGTGTGTGTGGGGGGGGGTAAAAGCCTCGGAAATGGCTGGGTCAACTTCCATCCCCTTTCTCTTCCCTACATGCAAGTCAGCAAAGGCTTGATTATTTGGAATTCCTCTCCGAAGTTTCACTTCCTGGGACAGATTTAGGGCTGCTAAACCCATAGTGATCAGCATCTTTAGAAGAATTAATTTTAGAAACCGAAGATCAGACATTTAAAGCTCCTGGTGAACAGGATATGTGTTATCTTGTGACATTTGGAACTAATATATCATTAGGTAACCCAGGCCATATGGGGTAGGGGCAGGATAACAATATACAGTCAGGAAATTAAAAAATTCATAGCTAGCCCCTATATAAAATGACTCGGCCAGGCTCTATATGAAGAGCTTTACATAGAGAGTTCAGTATACCCACTCTTCAGAACAGTTCCATGCTGTAGATTTTCTTGTCATTCCATTTTCCAAATGAGAAAACAAAAGCATAAAGATTCAGTAAGTTATCCTAAGATCATACAATCAGGAAGCAGCCAAACCAGTTCTGGAACCTGGATCAGTCTGGGCCCCCAACCCTGCTCCTACTTCTGTATTTTGTGAAAGAAATCAAGACAGCCTGAGTTTTGGCAGAGAGATGACAGATAAGGAGAAAAACACAGACTAAAAATATTTCTGCCACTTGCTATCTCTGCATTTACTTTGTATCTCTGAGACTCAGTTTCTCTATCTGCACACAAAACAAGAATAATAATGCCTAGGCTATATCCAGGATCTTAGTGATTTTTTCAGTTGCATGTAACATAATACCAATAATAAATGACTTAGTCAAAAAGGGTTTTTGAATTAAAAAGTATAAGAGGCATGCTTGGGTTCAGCACAGCCCATATCAGGGCTCAAATGAAGTTGTCATGAACCCATCTCCCTCTGAATCTGTTTTTTAAATATATATATACACATATTTTTTTTTAGTTGTTGATGGACCTTTATTTTATTTATTTATATGTGGTGCGTACCCAGTGCCTCACATATGCTAAGTGAGCACTCTTCCACTAAGCTACAACCCCAGCCCCTCTCTCTGAATCTCAACTGCTTCTTTTGTGTCTCTCTTATTAGCAGGCTGTTTCCACAAAAAGGCAGGAATGGCCAATTGCCAAAGAGATCACCTCCTTCCCGATACTTCCAGCAAAAATCCCAGGGTTGATTCCCATTGGCCTGGCCTGGGTCACATGTCCAGTCCGGGCACCATTATGGCTTCTCTCATTGGCCACACCTCAGTTGCATGCCTACCCCTAGCAAGGAGGCAGTTTCAGCCACTTTTAAACCACCAGGACTAGGAGTGGGTAAGGGATGAAAATCAGGGTGCTAATGAGGTATCAGTGCAGGAAAAGTAAAAACACAAAAGTCCTTTCCCTTATAGGGCTTTTGTTAGGAGCAGATAAATTCAGATGTACAAAGTGCTCAGCTGGTGCTTGGCTCTGGTAGGGGCCGGGTACTTGAGTCCCCTCCCTTCCTTCCTCCTCTAGAAAACAGGAATCAAGTCTCACCAAATCCAGGGCAACTACTTCCTTGTTCACATAGGGAAACTGAGGAAGGACCAGAAAGGAAGGTCTTACCGAAGGTATCCCACCCAATCAGCCATAGAACCCATATCCCCCCAACTCTGAAACAAATCCCACTTAATGCTAATAACTTTCAGTCTCCCACTAACCAAAGGAATTATCTTTCATTTGCACAGGGGACACTAGATAATAACAAAGCCCTAAAGACCTGGAGGAAATGAATGCCACTTACATTGGATTCCCAGGCTGTGCTCCAAACTGTGGACTGGTAGATCTGGGCAGAGTGCCCAGTCAGATCCCCACCCATCACTTCATGAAGTCAGCCAACCCCTTTGAGGACTGCACACTCTGGCACTGAGAGATCCAAAAGCTCATTTTTTAGAAATGTAGCTTTCTAAAGTAGGCAAGATAGCCCTTCTCTTGATTTATTTCCTGCTCAATTTGTGAGGGCTGGACTACATCCTTCAGGACCAAAGTGGACCAAGTGGTCAGATGGTTATTTAGTCATCAAAATTGGCTATTTCAACTTGGCCCTGGCTCAGTTCAAAGTTTTGGCCTTAAGTGGTTAGTCTGACATCTGCACGTGAAATCTGGTTACACTATATGCTGTGAAGCTTGTCTATCTATCCATCCACCCATCCATCCATCCATTTATCTATCATGCTGAGAGTAGAACCCACTGTCTCACAGATCCTAAGCAAGTGCTCTACCACTGAGCTACATTCCTAGTTCTTTATCTATTTAAAGGAAAGTGAGCAAGAAAAGTAGATGGCAAGCTGGAATGACAAGACCTGCCCCCCGTCTCCTCTTAAGTAACGTCTATACTTATGATGTGCATATTGTTAGAGAAACATACACTGATAAAATGGAGAGTAATTTATAACCAGATGTTGAGAATTTTAAAAAGGTTCAGTTCTGTTATTCCATACTTTGAGACTTTTCTCTGAGAAAATAATCATGGAACCACCAAGAAAAGCATAAAGATGTCTACTGCAGATTTTTGCGTAACAGTAAAAGACTAGAAATAATACAATACCCAATAAATTATGGCACATTGATAGAACAGACTACTAACAATATTAACCAGCTGTTAAAATCACATAAGAGAATACAGAATTATATGAAAACTTACCATGATGAGAAGGACACTTAAAAAACAAGTTATAGGGGCTTGGTAGAGCACTTATAGAGCCTAGCATGTATAAAGCCCTGGATCCAATCCCCAGCATCACCACACCAATCAAGAAAAGAGTAAGTTATGAACCAAATGTGGTGGTGTAATTCCAGTTCCTCCAGAGGCTGAGGTAAGAAAATTGCAAGATCATGGCCAGCCTTACCAATTTAGCAAGACCCTCAGCAACTTAGCGAGACCCCATCTCAAAATATAAAATAAAAGGCTGCCGATGTAGCTCAGTGGTAAAGTACTCCTGAGTGCAATCCCCAGTACCAAAAAAAGGAAGGAAGGAAGTTATAAAAGATTAGGTGTATATGAACTCACTTTGTGAAAAATTATACTTATGTATAAAAAAGCTTCAAGTATCTACATCAAGGATTGGTGGGAGGGAGAAAAGTTTGTGAGCACTTTGGGGTTTTTATTTATCTGTATTTTCTAATTTTTTAAAGTAAATTTATGTTACTTTGGTAATCAGAAAAAAATGACCAATAATTTTTATAAAAGGATTTGTGCTTGGTTTCCTTTTAGAAAAGCACTTTCATTTATTAAAAGGCCTCAACCAGAACTAAGATTAAATTGATATCTCTCTCTCTCTCTCTCTCTCTCTCTCTCTCTCTCTCTCTCTCTCTGGTTTGGATGGCTGTAAAGGAATGGGGATGTTAAAGCTGAGAAAAGCAGCAATAGCCATAGAGCACTCCAGTGACAGAAGTCTGTACTAGGAGGCTGTGCCTATTTTCTGCGGGGCCCTGGGAAAGTTACTGAATGTCTCTGTGCTTCTGACATCATATCCATAAAATGAAACGTTTGGTTTCATTATCTCTGGGGTTCTTTGAAAGGCCAAAATTTTATGAATTCAATTAATTTTATGAATTCAATAAATGTTTAGAGAACATATAATGGCCCAGAAGTGGTCTTACTTTGAATTATTTTTCTCTCTCTAGCACCATGAGATTGCTGAAAGCTCTGCTTACTCCTGGGTCTTTTTTTTTTTTTTTTTTTTGAGCTCCTGGGTCTTAGCCTCTGTTTTCTTCTGTGCTTCTCAGCCTTGTATGAACTGGCAGATTCATGGAAAAAAAAATACAAAGCATGTCAGGCTCATCTCACTGTGCTTCTCTTCACATTGGGATCTTGGCCCCTGAAGTCCTAGCTTTCTGGAGAGCATTTTGATAGCTTGTAACTGATTTTTATTTTCTTTGAAGCAGTTTCATGCAGGTGTTCCAGCTGTTTATTCAGAGTATCATCTCTACAAGCTGGCTTTTTTATAGGCAGAAGTCCCTTAGTATGTTATAAAGTGAAAATGGCTGGTTATAAACTGGTGTGTATAATGGGATTCTATTTATCTGCAAAATGTATATGTGCTTATGGAGAAGAAATACAAAAAGAGCAAAGACAGTTCACAATAGCCTTCTCTGGCGAGGCTTTCTTTCTTTAATGACATATATTTTTCAAATTTTATTTTACATTCATACATACCATGAATGTCCAAACTGGAGTTGACCTTTGAGGTCATTTATACCCATTTCACAATTAGAAAAACTGAGGTCAAGAAGATTTAAATTTCCTTCAACTGAACAACATTCGAGGTTTGCCATTGGCAGAGAACTATGTATGGTATGGACCACAGAGCAGCCAAAGAAACAACCTGTAATCACTTATTCCCCCATCTCAGGTGTCTCCAACTTGGGCTAGGATTTTGGGAGCTAAGGATGAAGATGATGAAGATGACTTTAAGATGTTGTAGTTGAGGAGAAAGCTAAATAAGCCATCCTGGGTATGACTGATACATACTAAGGCAACAATATTACTTTAGAAACTGGTTTCCTTGGGCTGGGGATGTGGTTCAAGCGGTAGCGCGCTCGCTTGGCATACGTGCGGCCCGGGTTCGATCCTCAGCCCCACATACAAATAAAGATGTTGTGTCCGCCGAGAACTAAAAAATAAATATTAAAAAAATTCTCTCTCTCTCTCTCTTTCTCTCTCTCCCACTCTCTCTTAAAAAAAAAAAAAAAGAAAGAAACTGGTTTTCTTTTAACCATCCTCCCCATATCCAACTAAAAGACTGTATTTCCCAACCTCCTTTGCAGTAAGATGTGGCCATGTGACTAAATTCTGACCAATGAGATAAAAGGGAAATTGCTGTTTCTGGGACATCTCTTTAAAGGGAATGAGCAAACTCTCCTTTTTTTCCTGCTCCTTGGAATATATGTACTGGTTGCAGCTTTAGTAGTCATTAAAGGAGAGATAAACTAGGATGGCAGAGCAGCCATGAGAAAAAAAAAATAACCTCTGTCTTGCTTATGTTACTATTGCTTTACATTTTCTCTCAAATACAGATAAAATCACAATCTTTACTTATATGAATCCTTAAAATAAAGTGCTATGGGAATAAAGAAATAAAGAGAGGGGAATGAACATTTCCTACTCGTGGCATCAGGGAAGTCAGGAGAGGTGAAGGGATATAAAGAGGTGACTGGTGAGATGGGTAGGGAAGGAGAAGGTTTAAGTAGAGGGGATCATGCAGAGCCCAGGCACAGGACTGGGAAAAGGAACATGTTCACTGGAATCAAGCAGCCTGGACTGAAATCTCACCACTGTCCTCAGCAATCACATGTATTCAGAATCCACACATCAATCTCTCCATCTGTAAAACGGAGATAACCACAGAATCAACATCACTGAGTTGTAGTGAGGGTCACTGAAGTTAATGCATGTCAAGTGCTTAGACCAATGCCTGGCACAAAGTGAGGGCTCAATAAATTTTTTGTCCCTCCCCCACACCCACCCTCTGTCAGTCAACTTTCCTTGGGGCTCAGTGCTTATCTAACAAGTGTTGTGTACACAGTCCTGCCTCCCAGGGTGGCAAAAGTGATTAACACAGTTCAGGACTTTACCCATGGTGAGTGCTAAACCAGGTAGCTCCTTCTTACCCTTCCCTGGAGGAACTTACAATCAAGGAAACTGAGGTCAAGAACATTTAAATTTCTTTCAATCAAAGAATTATTAGAGGTTTGCCATGGGCAGAAAACCATGCTATGGACCACAAAGCATCCAAAGAAATATGAATACCCATTGATTCCGGCATTTGACAGATTCCCCCCAGACCCCAAACCCTACTCTCTGTCAAGCCCTGGGACAGGAGGTCACTGATTCTGGAAGAATCAGATCTTCTCTCTGCTTTCAGCTCAAGGAGAGAAGGAAAAATACTGGAATATAAGCACAATTCAGTGTCAAAAGTGGGACTATGATCAAATTTCAGTCCACAAGCTCAGGTAAGCAAGAAAGATAATTTGATCTTTGGGTCAGTGAACTCCGTCTGTACTGTGGTCTCCCCTCACAGTGAAGAAAATCTTAATATCAGGCAAGCCAAACTTCTCCTGTACCTCTAGTGCACAGCATGGTTCTGGGGACCTCATGGGGTGCATCTGATGTACATCATCACTTAGCTACATTGGCACTTGTTAGTACATCTTTGTTCCTATCTGAGGAGGGCTCACCCTTCCACACAGGTCATTGTTTGTCCCTTATTCCTAGGTCTTAACACATCTCAAGTGCATAGGAAACACTGCTCAGCCCCAATGGCATCTGGGCCTCAGCGAGCTCTGTTATAAACATGAGATTCTTCTGCCCGGCTCCCCACAACCATTTCTCCTCTAAAACACCTGCCTAAGAGGAGGACACAGATCCATTCTACATTCAGGTTCTTTTGAACTTATCTGGAGATTCTGGGTCTCTCCTAAATCCCTTGAATATTCCCCTATCAACCATGTCATCAATGCACAAGAGCGTTTCCCTATTTCTCATAATCCCCTATTCTATAGGAATACAAAAGCCAGGGGGGAAAACACCTGACTTCTCTTTTTCTGTAGAGCCAAAAAAGGGACAGAAGCTTCAAGATGATAACCTAAAATGAAGGAATGTAAGATTCCTGAGTAACAGAATTTATCAAAACAAACAAACAAACAAAAAAACACCTTCCTGATCTCTACCAGATTGGCAGAAATCAAAAAGATTGACACCATCAAGTATTAACTAGGAAATGAAGCCACTGGAACTCCATTCATGGCTGATGGGAGTGAAAACAGTACATTACTATAGAAAACTGTTCTTCAGTTTACTAAACATATATCTATCCTATGATTCAGAAATTCCACTCTAGGGATGTCTCCAAGGAAATGGAAACATACGCCTACTAAACACTGAACATAAATCATAACAGTTTTATTCTTAATTGCCCAAACTGGAAACACTCTAGATATACACCAACAGGAGTCTTGAATAAATAAGCTGGTTAATTCACACTCTTGAGAAACTATTCAACAATAAAAACAGATAAACTATTTCTGTCCACAACAACATGGAATCATTATTTTGATTATAAAGAACACAAAAAAGTAATTTTTATACAATTCTATTTATATGAAGTTTGATAACTGGTTTTAGAAGTGTTTTCTTCTGGAATTGAAGAGATACTTTTCATGACTGGAAGAAGGTGCTGGAAGAGTTCTGTACTTTGATCTCTGGGATGGCTACATAGGTATAGATTGGTAAAAATTTTCCTATGGAGAACTACTCTTCCTTGCCCTTAGGTCATAAAACTCCTCTCGGGCTCTAGGACAGTGACTCAGAGCTGGCCAATCAGCATTTCCAGCTCTCTGGTCATGATGATTGGCTCAGGGATTGGTATATGACCCAGACTGAGGAATGAGGGCCCTGGAAATTCTGCTGAACCTGATGAGGAAGAAGTGTATCTTTCCTGCTGGGACTGTTCAGCTGGTAGAACTACAGATGGACATCTTTGCCACCAAGACAGAGCAAGCTTGGCTGACAATCAAGCCAGCACTTGAGTAAGCAGAACCAAAAGAAAGAATCATATGCCTGTGATAATTTTTAGACTTTTAGATTCAGCCATGCCTGGAGACTAACCTGGACTTTCCATTTTCATAAGCCAATGGATTATCTTCTTGGAATAGTTCTGTTGAATTGGAATTGCACAAGTGCACTTACTACTGGCCTCCCCCCTCTCTCTCTCCCCTCTTCTGTGTGTGTGTGTGTGCATGCGCACGTGTGCGTGCACATGCCTTTTATCTGAAGTATTCTCATGAATACAGGCTCCATTAAAAAGCTTTTATATGGGTACAAAGTTTCTGATCAGGATGATAAAAAAATACTGGAAATGGATAGCAGGTGATAGTTGCACAACACTGTGCACTTAATGCCATTAGGTTGTGCTCTTAAAGTGGTTAAAACGGTAAATTTTTATTTTCAATTAAAAAAATTCTGTTAAAAAGCTTTTGTGACCATACTAAGAGAGACAAGCTTTAGGTGAAGGAAACATTAAGTGACTTCCTGAAGGACATGAATTTTGAGATGGAGTTTGAAAGATGTCCTGAACAGGATCTGATGTGAAGTATTTCAGGTGGAGAGGACAGCACAAGCAAACCCTTGGAAGTGGGAAGGAAAAGGGAGCATTCAGAGAATGGTGAGTAGTCAGGCTGGCCTGGCCAACCTGGGGAATGGTGGGAGAAGAATCTGGGAGACTGGGAACCAGACTGGGAGGGCCCTGAATATCAAGGTGAGTTTATATTAATCCAACCAATGATTCCATTGACTAGAAAAGGCATCAGGAAGTTCCCACAAAAGCGGGACACACAGTGAACTCAGAGAACAGTAAACTGTCCCAGCATATAGCATAGTGGTATCCCTCGCACCCTGTCCCAAATCATACAACCTTTCCAGGCTGGGACATCTAGGGGTCTGGGACATCTAGGGGTCTTGCTCAAAAATAAGTGAAAAGAACCAATACCCTTGCCAGCCCTCTCCACACACCAGGCTAGGCACCCTTGGGTCACACATATGATCCCTCTTACTGAAAACCCTACAAAGACTTCTCATCACTTAGAAGTAAGTCCACACATCTCCAGTGGTCTACCAGGCTGTATGTTGCCTGACCCTCTTTGTCCTTGTCTCCCACCACTCCTCCCTGGGCTCGCTGCCCTCCTGCTGCCCTAAAAACACCTCAACCTTTCACCCCATCTTAGTACCTTTGTGCCTGCATATTTCTATCCTCAAAATCTTCCCAGATACCACATCATCATTTGATCTTTACTCACACGTTTCTTGTTGGAGAAGCCCTTGCTTAGTGCAGTAGGGTCCCTATCACTTTGCCTTTCTTAGTTCCCCTCACTGCCTGAAATGGTCTTTTCCATAATCTGAGTGTAAGTAACTTGTTCCCTATTATCTATCTTGTTCCCTACTGTATGCCCAGCATTTAGAACAGTGACTGGCCCACAGGAGGTGCCCAAAAAATGGTAACTGAATGAACTATTTGGATAGGTGAGGTCTTTAGAGGCAATTCTACAAATAGAAAAGCTGAATCCACAAAATATAAGAGATGTACCAAAAACATCCTGGAATCATTGTCACAGTCAGACTCAGAACCTAGGAGTCCTGGATCCAAGGTTAGTTCCTTTCCTATAATTCAACTCCAACCTTTTCTGCCAAAGAACATACCAGGATTTGGTGATTTTCTCCTCTAATATGAATATCCCAGGGAAGGAAGGGCAGTGAAGTAGAAAGAAGCTGTGAGAGCTGTGGTTCGGCCTACACATCCCCTTCAGGCTATGAGCTCCCAAGGCCAATACCTAACACACCAACAGCATAGCTGGTGCTCAGAAAAGGTTTATTAAATGAGAAAGCCACTGCTCCCATAAAGACAACAGGTGTCGGGGGCTGGGGTTGTGGCTCAGCAGTAGAGCGCTCACTAGCACGTGTGAGGCCCTGGGTTCGATCCTCAGCACCACATAAAAATAAATAAACAAAATAAAGGTATCGTGTAGAACTCAAAAATAAACATTAAAAAAAAGCAACAGGTGTCAACATGAGTTAGTGGTTGAGAGTCTAGAGTCTAGGCTTGGCAAACCTGACTTGAAATCCTGGCTGAGCAGCTGGGAGTAGTGGTGCATGCCTGTAATCCCAATAGCTTGGGAGGCTGAGGCAGAAGGATCTCGAATTCAAAGCCAGCCTTGGCAATGGTGAGATGCTAAGCAACTCAGTGAGGCCCTGTCTCTAAATAAAATATAAAATAGGGCTGGGGATGTGGCTCAGTGGTTGAGTGCCCTTGAGTCCAATCCCCGGTATCCTCCTCCCCCAAAAAAACATCCTGACTGAGCCACTTTCCAGCTGCCTTATATTGATCTTTTTTTTTTATTTTTAAAGAAAGAGAGAGAGAGAGAGAATTTTTTTAATATTTATTTTTTAGTTTTTCAGCGGACACAACTTCTTTGTTTGTATGTGGTGCTGAGGATCGAACCCGGGCCGCACGCATGCCAGGAGAGCACGCTACCGCTTGAGCCACATCCCCAGCCCCCTTATACTGAACTTAATGAAGAATGTACTTGGTATCATCTGAGGCAGCTTATCTCCAAGACGGTGACCAATGGTCTTCAACTCCCACAGTAAATCAGGGCTGACCTGCATGACCAACATCACTGCAGAATAACAGTGTGTAACTTCTGAATCTAACGTATAAAAGAGAGCGGGGCTTCCACCTTCATCTGTTACATTACCCAATGCACAAGTCAGTTTCCATGCTATGAATATACTTGGGTGGCTTGATGCAGAGGCTACAAGGCCTCCCATCAACAGCCAGCACCAGCTCAGGTGCAGGTGAGTGAGCCATTTGTGAGTAGCCCTTTCAGCAAACTCAAGCCTTCAAATGGCTGAAGTTGCAGTCCTATGAGACACCATGGGCTAGAACTGCCCAGCTATGCTGTTCCTTGAAATCCTGACTCCTGGAAACTATGAGGATAACAAATTATTGTTGTTTTAAGTCATTAAATGTTGGGGTAGTTTATTATGCAGCAATAGATAACTAACGCACTGTCCTCATGTTCATCCCCTGAAGTTGTCAAGGGTTTACTACATGGTTTTCTTTCAACCCTCTCAACAATGCTATGAGATAGGTATTCTTACTATTCCTACTTCACAGGTAAGGAAACATGTTAAAAGCAGTGAATTCTCTCCCTGCAGAGTCCCTTAAGAACTTCATAACCAGGCCTGACAGTCTCAAGTTCAGATATCTACTCCAGGGGGAATCTAGCTCAATAGGTTGGGATGGTGGTAAGAACAAAGATAGCAACCATCTCCCCTGCCCTTGAGCCCCTGACTGATCAAAGGAAACTTAGCTGCTTATGGATTACATATAATATTTCCCTGCAGGAAACACACCAATGCCTATACAGTAATGACAAAAAGTAACAACCTTCCATAGGGTCTTGTCAATTTGCCTCAATGAAACCTTACACATTTCTCACTCTATGGCAATCCACCTGATAAGTTAGCATAGCACTGTACACATCACAGATGGGGACCCTGAGGCTGGAAGAGTTGTGTGATGGTTGGAACATGCAGCCTGTTAATGGCCCATGTAAAAATCTAGCAACAGGGTGTTTTTATAAGTGTTAAGGGGACACTAGGAGGCAGGCAGGGTTCCTCTGAGGGAGGTTACTAGAAAAGGTGAGTAGGGGCAGGTTCTGAAATGGAGAGATGGCTTGGAAGAGAAAGTGGAGCATTCGAGGGTCTGAAAGGGGTCAGAGGGAGTCCCCCAGGAGGCTTCCAGATGTGTGCCAGGCAAAGAGGGGAACACTGTCAGAATAAAAGGAATGAGCAAGCCTGCGTGTGTGGAAGAGGATTGGTCAAGAAACATATGTGCTAGGTGGAGCTGCAGCTGCAGGGTGTGCACAGAATGAGAGATCTTGGGGCTGGAGCCAAAGTCAACTGCCATGCCTAGAGCGGGAAGAAGGGGCTTATCTGGCTTGCTGGATGAAAATTATCCCTATGGTTTTATTCTCCCAAGGGGATGGGTTGGGGTTTCTTCTAGCATGGGCAAATGCACTCAATCCATTATCTTTTTTCTCTGTCAGATGGGGTAGAAGCCTTTATGCCCTGTCTCAAGGTTGCCAAGTACAGCTGTGCAGGTCACTCACTGCACACAGGCACAAGGTCAAAGGTGCTAGAATCCAGCCTGCCCTTTGCTAAACCATGACTCTGTAAGGCTATACCTGCCCAGAGGGAGGGCCACTGTTTTGTTTTTTAAATTATGAGCTAAATTTTATGAAATTTTCAACTTAAAATCCACCATTGTGCCCATTTCAAAGTGTAAAATCCAGTGATTTTAGTATATTCACAGTATTGTGCAACCATCACCATTATCAGTTTCTAGAACATTTCTACTACCCCACCCCCAAACAATTCTGTAGCTCTCAATTCCCTCCTTCCTGCATCCCTTGGTGATCACTACCCTATCTGGTCCCTATCAGTTTCCTTATTCTGGGCTTTTATACAAATGGAATCCTATGATTGTGGTCTTTTGTGATTATCTTCTTTCACTTAGCATAATGTTTTCAACTTTTACCCAGGTTGCAGCATCTATTATTGCTTCATTCTTTTGTGGCTACTAATATTCTACTTTTTGCATATCCGTTCATTAGCTGATGGACATTTGGGTTATCTTCATTAGTCACTATGACTATGAGTTTGTATAAGTTTTTCTGTGAATATGTTTTCCATTCTCTGCTTGAGTGTGTATCTGGATAGACCATATGGTTATTCTGTTTAATTTTTTGACCTGCCAAATTTTTTTCCCAAAATAAATGTACCATTTTACATTAGTAAATTTGAGATTCCAATGTCTCCACATCCTTGTCAACATTCATTATTATCCATCTTTTTCACTTTAGCCTTCCTAGCAGGTTTGAAATGACATCTCCTTGTGGTTTCAATTTCCCTAATAGCCAGTGATGAACATATTTTCATGTGCTTACTGGACATTTGTATACCTTCTTTAGAGATACATCTCTTTAAATCCTTTGCCCATTTTTGAGTTGTCTTAAATATTCTGGATACTAGATCTGTATGAGGTAGGGGATTTACAAATATTTCCTCCCATTCTCTGGGGCCTGCCTTTTTCTAACTCATACCAGGACTCTTTCTGGGCTGGAGCTTCATCCCTCAGCCAGAGAACTCAACATTCTCCCACCATGAAAACAGAAACAGTCTCTCAGAGATCTCACCCAAGAGAACAATTTAATCCCTCAATACCTTTACAGCTGCCCCTCCATGTGCCAGGTACTGGCAGACAGACTCTGAAGATAATATGGGCCCTTCCCTCCTATGTTACCTATCCTCATGAATGATATCAACAATCATCCAGACACTCAAGCCAGAAACATGGACACTGCCTGGACTCCTTCCTGCTATGCTCATCACTGTAGTCCAGTGGCCGTCTATGCTCTCTCCACCTCCCACCAAACTGTGGCATGTGGATTCTTACCTGAATGGTTTCAGGAGCTCTGTAACCATCTCCAGGCCCCTGGACTTGCTCCTTCCAGTCTATTCTCCTCTCTAGCAGTGCACAATGGAATGGACATTCCATCATGGGGATGCTGACAACTTCTTAATGACTACTGTGTTGTCACTCCCATGGATGCCAGCCACTCTGTGTCATCTGGTGCAGACTGCTCTTTCCATTCCTTTTCTAGAAAAGATGCAGCTAGACTGAACCTTCTGAATTTCCCAAGTCACTCCACCTCCAAGATGTGCAGGCATCACATACTCTGAAATGAGGTAAAGTATAGAGATGCCAGTAGGGATTCCCAAAACAGGCCACAGTTGAGCAGTAAGTAGTCAGGAATGAAGTGTGGAAAGGTGAGGGGACAGTCAGTGGAGGAAGCCTCCATCCCTCATGTGCGGTAACATTCTTGGACACGCAGGCCTGCCTTGGTGCTCATCTGACTCACCTGAGAAGATGGGTCAGAGCTGAGCCTCCTGCACATGTGAATGCCTGAGTCAGCCCCAAGGGTTTAGGAAGCTGATTCAGCTGGCCCTCTTGGATCATCACAGAATCCTGAAACCCAAGTGCCAGGAAGGATTTCAGTGATCAAATGGCCACCCCCTCATCTTTTTACCTCTATATAACTCTATTTTTCCCATCTCAAAAATGAGAATAATGATGTCTTTCAGGCTGTCATGAGGATCAAAACAGATCTATGTTTGGGAAGCACATCTAGACTCTTATATTAAAAAAACACAGGCCCAAGGAGACAAATCAATAGTTTCCAACTCTGTGTTAGAATCACCAGATAAGCTGGCTAAAAATAAGGATCCCAGGAGCCTAATGCCCAGGATAGGGGCCCATTCATCAGCATGCTTTAACTTCCTACAGGTGATACCCATGGTAGGCAGGTGTGGGAATCTGGTCTGGCTCTCTTCCCAGAATCCCAAGGCATGCCTCTGACCAGATGATCACTGTGTGTGGCCAGGCCTGCTTTGCTTTCGCTGTCTGAAAGCCAAGTGCTGGCTTTCTGGCTATAGAACTGCAGAAGGACAGAAACCCCTCTGGCCACTGTGATTTGGACTTGGCTATCGAGAATATTTGGGAGAGAAGTGTTTCCTGGCATGCAGCCCTGGCCTCTGGGAGACCTGCTGACCATAGGGAAAAGGAGTATGAGGGAGGAGTAGGGAAGAAAGGGCAGATAGAACTGAAACCAAATGAAAACACAAGTCAGGTTCATTCAGGGTGGGGTGGCTGCCTCAAGGGTCACCTCCATGTCTGATTCAGGCTCCTCTGGCTCCATTCCCATCAAAACATTTTCTCCATACAGGATCTGAAACTCATCCATACAGAAGTGCAATTGCCTAATAATGTCAATTTAAAGTATAACCCTATTTCCTTCTTTCTTCTCTCTCTTTCCTTCCTTCTTCCCTCCCCCAGCAAGGTCTGCTTTATAATTTTGTATCTGATCTTGAGCTCTTAATCACAGCTGCATTTTCTCCATTTTTTCTTTCTTCACTTATTATGTTTTCCATATTTGCTCAGCCAAGCCATCACTCTGGTCATGACTCATTCTCTGTCAAACCTTCCCGTCCCCAGAAGTTGAATGTGGTTGGAGAAAAACCATGTTTTTCATATGCTTTTTTCAAAACCACCTTGACAGTGTTCATTTAAGTTTCATGACCTTGAGTTGTGCAAGAGCCCTCAATGCTGCCTGTCGACTATGGCTTCCTAGTTGCTGCCTCTCAGCTCTCCTGCTTCAACACCAATGCCTCCTCACCCATGCTCATTCTCCGCTTTCTAGTCATCAAAAAATGGAAGTGGAACATCACAGAGATCTGCCACACACACCTACTGCTATAGTTTCAATGTGTCATCCCCCCCCCACAAATTTCATGTGTTGTGGACTTTATTCACAAAGCCACAGGGTGATAGTATTTGGAAGAGGGGGTCTTTAGGAGATCATTAGGATTAGATGAAGACATGAGGGTGGGGTATCCATGATGGCTTTATAAGAAGAGAGAGACCTGACTGAGCTAGCACAACTACTCTATCTTGTTGTGTGTTATCTTCTATTAGTCTGTGATGCATCAAGGAGGCCTTTACCCAATGCTGACACTTGATTTTGGACTTCCCAGCCTCCAGAGTTAAATAAACTTCTATTCTTGATCAAAAACCTGCCTGTAGATATTCAGTTATAGCAACAGGAAACCAACTAAGATGCCGACCCTCCCACCCACATACTCTGCCTTCCTTCCCATTGCCACAGAGGAGCTTACATATCTGTACCTGTGCCCTAGATCCTTTCCTAACATCTGCTCAGGGACATCTCTCCAGAAAATGATCCTCTTTTGGCACAGCATCATTTTTTATTTTCAGCAAGCATACAAACATACTGTCATTTCTGTTATCTTTGGAGCAGCAGCTCCTCTTCCCCCTCCAACTGCCCCTTCATCTCTCTTGGTTCTGGTTAATTATTGCTATGTCACAAAGAACCCCCCATACCAAATGGCTTTCTAACAGCCACTCTCCAATGCAATGGGTTGGCAGGGGCTCAGCTGAGTGGTTATTCTGCTTTATGTGAAACTTCAATGAGCACAGTGAAAGGTTCCATTGGACTGTTCCTGAATGGCCACTGGTGTTGTTGAGGAGAGGGTTTCTAAATGTTCTCTCTGTGTGGCTTGGGCTTCTTACAGCACAATGCTTGGGGATCGAGAATGCAAAAGCCAGACCCAAGCATGGTGGTGCATACTTGTAATCCCAGTGGCTTGGGACACTGAGGTAGGAGAATTACAAGTTCAAAGCCAGCTTCAGCAACATGGCAAGGCTGTAAGCAATTTAGCGAGATCCTGTCTCTAAATAAAATGTAAGAAAGAGCTGGGGATATGGCTCAGTGACTCTGGTTCAACCTACAACCAACGTGGTGTTGCTTCCACTGTATTCTATTGGTTAAATTTCAGGGATGGCCCAGATTCAAGAGGAGGGATCTACACAAAGACTTGACTATCAGGAGGAAAGATTCATTGGGGGCTACCAAATAACAGACTAACCCATTCCCCTCTGCAGCAAAACTTCTCCAAAGAACTGTTCATCCTCTTTGCTCCCATTCATCTCTCCAATTTTCCTTAAACACATTCCAGTCAGGCATTTGCTCCCACTCCTCCACTGACATCCTTTGTCAAGTTACCAGTGGCCTCCACACAGCAAAATCCACTGTCAATTCTCAGCCTGTGTCCAGCTGGGCTTGGCACAGCTGACCACTCCTTTCTTCACTGAGTACAGAACCCCACCTTGTTTTCCTCCTATGTCCCCGCTCTCCCCTTCCCACGTTTCTTTCTGGTTCCTTCCTCTCCCCAGCCACTTAATGTCAGCATGACCCAGGGCTCAGTCCTTGATCCTCTTGTCTGTCTGTGCTCATTCTTTTGGTTATCCCACCCAATCTCACTGCTTTAAATACCATCTACAATCAGGCACCGCACAACAAGGTCCTGGTCAAGGACAGATCACATATATAGTGGTCCCATAAGATTATGATAGAGCTGAAAATGTCTTATTGCCTAGTGACACTGTAGTCATAGTAACATCAGAGCAAAATGCATTCCTCTTGTGTTCATGGATATGCTGGTATAAAGAGGCTTACTGCACTGCTAGTTGCATAAAAGTATAATATATACAACTATGTACCAATGTTCAGTAGTAGATAATGACAATAAGCAACCATGTTATTAGTTTATATATTTACTATATCTTACTTTTTATCATTAGAGCATAGTCATTCTACTTATTTAAAAAATCTATAGACCAGTAAGCCCTGGGTTTACGATCTCTCTTATTGTTGTCTGTTTGCTTTTTGTGTTTCTAGAGACTGAACCCAGGACCACAGCAAGGATAGGCAAGTGCTCTGCTCTGCCACTCTGCTGTGTCTCTTGATTACATCAAGAGGCCACATCCAGGGTTTGACAGACACCACCTAGACCTATGACAGTGCACCCTACAATGTTCTTACAACGATAACACTGCTTGAGGATGCATTTCTCAGGGAAGATCCCTGTGGTTAAGCCATGTGTGATACCCATCCATGTATGTCCAGCCTAGATTCTGATAGCCACTGTCTTCTGACATCTCCAGAGAATGTCTACTGCACACCCAAACCTCTGTGTCCAAAACCACATGCTCAGTTCCTCCACCAGCTTTCCCCATTTCAGGTGATGGCAATTTCTTTCTTACAGTTGCTTAGGTCCCAAACTCTAACAATAAACTCAACTCTTTTGCTCACATCCCATAGCCAAACCACCATGAAATTATGCTGGATATATCTTCAGACTATGTCAGACTCAGATTGCTCTTCATCATTTCTACCCTGATCTGACCCATCATCCCCTCTCAGGAGATGGCTTCTCATTACTCTACTTTCCTGATCATCTGTGGTCTATAGATTTATAAAAGGTAGCCACAGGGATCCTTCCAAAATCAAAGCCAGACTACAGGCTGACCCTTCTCTGTTTAACATGTTCTCGTGTTACTCAGTGTAAGAATCCTCATCATCCCTTCCAAGGCCCACATGACCCCACCACCCTGTGACCACTGACTCTCTTTGCTCTCTGCTCCAGCTATTCTGGCCTTTTTTACTGCCCCACAAACAGCAGGCACACTGCTACTCCAAGCCTTTCCTTTGCCTGGACTGTTCAACCTATATGTCTCTGCCAGGCACCTCCCTGACTTCTTTCAAAGTTTTGCTCAGATCATCTCAGTGAGGGTCCTCCCTGTCTCCCCACTTGTTTTTCTTTAAACCAACACTTAAAAACTGTACATATTTTTGAGGTGACATGCGATGTTTAAATATATGTATTATGTTTTAATCAGGTTACCCGTATCTATCTCCTCAAATATGTATCAGACTTTATGGTGATTCAAAGGATCCAAAATCCTTTCTTCTAGTGTTTTTGATATATAATGTATAATTGTTTTCTATAGTCACCTATGTAGAATACCAGAACTTCTTGTTCCTATTTAACTGTAACTTAATGCCCACTGACCAACATTTTCTGTCCCCACTTTCCCATCTCTGGTAACGACTATTTTGCTGTAACCACTATTTTGTTCTCATCTTCTGTGAGATCAACTTTTTTGTATTTCACATGAGTGAGGTCTTGTGGTGTTTCCCGCCCCCCATGCCAGGTTTATTTCACTAAACATAAAGCCTCCTCATTTAGAACTCCACCCAATCCCATATCCCTGGGGACCTCCCTTTCCCTTCTTCCTTTTCTCAATATTTTCTAACTCTCTAACGTACTCTATAACTTATTTGCTATATTTATTGTTTATCTGATGCTGCCAAAATGTAAAGTTCACATGGAAAAGAATCTATCTCTGGCTCATTGATTTACATAATCTAAGTACCCAAAATGGAGGGGGCCAGGTATTATTTTTTACTTTTACTATAAGTATATCAAAATATTTGAACTATCTCAAATCATTTTCATGCAAGGCAAAGCAAAGACAAATTCATTCTTGCACCCACCTATCCATCCATCCACATCTATCTGTTTATCCCACCCAGGCACCCATTCATATCTGTCTATCTAACTGTCCATCTGTCTTTTTGCTATTGTTGTTGTTGTTTGCAGTGCTGGAGATGGAACCCAGGACCTCACATATGCTGGCTAAGTGCTCTATCACTGAGCTACGCTCCCACCCTTGTCCATATGTGTCCCATTCAACATGTGTCCAAACAATCTTTGAACAAACATTTTTGGGGCATCAACCCTTGGCCAAGCAACATGCTAGGTTCTACAGTCAGATCTACAACAATAAGACCCAGACCCATGGGTGGTGGGAGAGGGAGACGTGAAAACAATATCTTCCCCAGTATACTGATAATAACTGTTGCAGAATGCTTATATAAGGAAAATGGAGAGGTGGGAGGAGGGAGGTAACAGGACCTAGCATCTAGCACCTGGGGCAACTATTCTACTTCTCTTGAGGTCTCCAAGTCCCAGTGCAAATGAAATAGTAGTGCTCAAGTGACAAAATCAGTTAAAGCAGACACAAAACTTCTTGTATTGGTGATTTCTAAACTTAGCTGCTCACCCTATTCTCCCCCAGGGAAGCTGATGCCCAGGCTTCACCTCCCAACAGTCAAATCTGAATCTCAAGGCTGCTTTGAAGAAGCTCCTAGGGGATCTGGTAAGCAGGCAGGCTTGTGCATCAGCTGAGCTACAGTAGTTCAATCCATGCACCTTATCTATGTCATTGATCTTGAATACTGCACCCGAAGAAAAGCAGATTTAATTAGAGGAGGTCAGACATCTGTACAGATGTGGATGACAATGTCTAGACATTTTCAAGGGCTTCATAAGTTGTGTACTTCTTCTAATCTTAGTCTTACTTGTTTTTAATTTAGCTATGTCATGGGAAAAAAACTGCATGGTCATAAGGCTAATTTTCAGAGGGGAAAGTTACTTGTGGGAGAAAAAAAGGAAGTAAGAGGTGAAGAGAAATTCTCAAAGGCGGAGACGCAGAAGTAAGAGAAAAAAGATAAAGAGGGAGACGGAAGGAGGGTAGAGGAAGAGAGGGGAAGTACTGGAGAGGGAGGGTGAGACTGGCACTGGCTGAATGGTATTTTCTGTGTTAAACTGGGCAACAGTAAATGGAAAAATAACAAAGAAAGATCTGTGGGTATATAGGAGAACTGGCCAGAGATTGGATTCCTGGGCTACTACTGTGGGCCACGGAGGAGTGGGCTGGGCAGCGCTGCTTCCTTACAGAGGAAAATCTAATACCTTGGCAGGAATAAGGGAAACAGACTCAATATACTATTTCACAGCCCTACTGCCATGAAGAGAACATCAGTTTGGATCCTTCAAGTTGCGGTTGCAAGATGACAGACTTACAAGGGATTTATTGGGGGAGGCTCCATAAGGAATGAAGGGGAGAGGGGGCAGAGCCCATGGAAGCTCTGAAGACTGAATTGCAAGTGATGGCTGTTTGTCACCTGAGAAGGAAAGAGAAGGAAAGGACTGCCTAAGAAGAGCCTCAAACTATAGTACAGTGCTGCAGAAGTCTTGGCCACACTGAGGGGAGCCTCAAAGCAAAAGCTGACCATCAGAGGAGACCCAGTGGAAGGGAAATGCTGAGTTCTGGTGTGGCACTCAACTGAGTCATTAGCTGGGAGAAGTCTAGGGTAGTGCACCATGAAAGGACAGCTGTCAGCCAAGGACAGGGGATCTGAATGGGGCAGCTCTACAGTCACCTTAGGCATTTAAAAAATAACCAAAATATTCATTCACTCAACCAGTTATTGAGCTCCTACTTTATATAAAGCCAAGTGCTAGGCCTTATGGATATATTAGGGAACAAGACAGGCATGTCCCTGTCCTCCAGAAGCTAGGGACAGACAGAACCATGTATCAGTCACAAATATGAGATGCAATAAGAATAAGATGTGAGGTAAGCATATGATTTGCCATCTAAATCTGTACCCTATTTGAGAGTGAAAGTGGCCATTAACAATTGTGCCTAGACAACTGGCAAGCACTGGGGCTACCCAGGACACATTGAGATATGTAGGGATCCTGAAAAAGAAAAATGTAGTCTCATCCTGGAAATAAGGGCGAGCTTCCTTGAGAAGTGACTTGTGAGTTAAGATCTGATGCATCTAAAGGAGTGGACTAGCTGCTCAGACCCTCCTACCCCCACCACATGCATGTTCTCAGGGTCTGCTGACCCTGCTGGATGGCTGTCCTCATGGGGGTTGGCTGACTGTTCCATGGCTGTTCCATGGTTAGCTCTCACTGATGCAAGGACTCCCACATGGGAGAATGTCACTCTTGTCTGAGAAGGCCCTGTGCCTGGGATACCTGTCATGGCACTGAAATGTAATCATAGGTCACCTAGAGTGTCTGTCAAAGGCTTTCCTCTTGCCTTCTACCATGTTATTCAAGACAAGAAATAAGGGCCCCTGGTGACATAGCCCTCATAAACCAAAACCACTTTTAACTTTTTTTTTTTAAGAGAGAAATTTATGGACCTGTTCCCCCCTCCTTTTTTGGGGGGCAATTATACATGATATAAACTTCACCGTTTTAAACATTTTTAAGTGCCCAGCTCAGTGGCATTAAGCACATTCCCACTGTGTGCAGCCATCACCACAACATTCCATCTTCCCCAACTAAATAACATTTCCCATTTCCCCTTCCTCATTCACCACTCTGCTTTCTGTCTCTATGAATTTGACTACTCTAGTGGGATGGCATAGTACTTGGTCTTTTGTGACTGGCTTATATCAAGTAGCATAATATTTCCATCCAGATTGTAGCACATGTCACAATTCCTTCCTTTTTAAGGCTGACTACTGTTCCTTCATTTTTAAGGTTGAATACTATTCCATTGTGCGTAGAGACCACGTTTTGCTTATCCATTCATCCATTGATGGACTCTGGGACTGCTTCCACTTTTTTCTAGTATGAATAACAATACAATGAATATGCATATACAAACATCTGTTTGAGTCCCTGCTTTCAATTTTTTTGTAAATAAAACTTAAATAGAATTGCTGAATCATATGATAACTCTATGAGGAAATTCCAGAATGTTCTCCATAGTCCCTGCACCATTTTACAATCCCACCCACAAAGTACAAGAGTTCCAATTTCTCCACATCTTCACTAGCGCTTTTTATTTTCTCCTTTAATTTTTTTAGTGACTTTTTTTTTTAGAGTTTTGCTACTTGTAAGAAACACTATGGAGAGTCCACATACTCTCCAACCATTTTCCACAGACAGTACAATGTTCTCACCAGGATATAGATACAATCCACTAACCTTACTCAGATTTCATCCGTTGTACATGCACTCATTTCTGTGTGTCTGTACATGTGTAGTTTTTGCCATTTTGTCATAAGCATAGATTCATAGGATCACTATTATAGTCAAAATACAGAAAAATTCCATCACAAGGATTTCCAAAAGAGATTTTTATAAAATAGCCCATATATTTATTTGAGGAAAATTTGAACTACACAAAAGTAAAGAGCATAGTGCAATAAACAATCACATACTGCTACCCAATATCAATTCTAACTATCCTGTTTAATTTCCTCCGTAGCCTCACTTACTCTCATATTTTTCAATAACTCTAAGGCTTTTTATCATTTTATCCATAAGTGTTTCAGAATGTAACCCTAAAAAGACAAGGGTACCTACTTTTAGGCAGAACCAATATACTATCATTATGGTTTTCCCCTACTCCCAAGCAAAGATAAACCCCAAAGAGACTTCTCAGGGAAAGTGGAAACATTGTAAGTTCTTCACCAACAAGAAGCAAGCCGGAATCCCAGAAAGGGTGCACACAGGCTGTAAATAAATTGCATTAGGATATCAGACAAGAGTCATAATTTATTTTTCTCTCACACCCTACAGACAACCTATCAGAAAATCCTCTGCTTTCAAAATAGAATCACTATCCAGACACATATTATTCCCTCACCCCTATGGCTCCTGTCTCAGCCTTGACCATTTCTCACCTGGACTGCTACAGCAGCCTCCTCTGTGGCCTCCCTGCTCCACCTCTGCCTTGCTGTAGCCTGCTCTGCACTACAGTCAGGGACCTTGTTAACCCCAACTCAGATCATGCCCTTCTTGTTCAGAGTTTCCCACCTCATTCAGCTGGCCCTGCTACCTTCTGATGTAATCCTCTCCCCTGCCGTGGACATTGCAGTGTGGCATCCTCCCACCTGGGGGCCTCTGCCCAGTCTCTTCCCTCTGCCTGGGATATTCTGCAAATGTCCATTTGACCTGCTCCTTGCCTCCTTCAGGTCGAGGCATGTCACATGGGAGTCCAGTGTCCAGAATCCACAGGGATCTATTCCAAGACCTCTCTGGACACCAAAATCTGCAGATGTTCATGTCCCTTATAAAATGTGTTGTCATATTTGCATAGAACTTTTGTACCTTCTTCTGTATAAGTTAAATTACCTCTACATGACTTATGTCAAATACTATGTAAATGTTATGGATTTATGGCATTACATTTTTAAAAATATTTATTTTTTAATTGTAGCTGGACACAATACCTTTATTTTATTTATTATTTTTATGTGGTGCTGAGGATCAAACCCAGGGCCTGGCACATGCTAGGCAAGTGCTCTACCGCTGAGCCACAACCCCAGCCCAGCATTACATTTTTAAAGGGAATAATGTCAAGAAAAAAGGCTACACATGTTCAATAGAGATGCAATTTTTATTCCCCAAATTTTTAGTCTATAGGTGGCTGAATCTGTGATGTGAACCCTGTGGGTATATGGGCTGAATGTATCTTGTGTTTGCCCACCTGGATCCACTCAGCACCCTGCTCTGTTCCCCAGGGACTGACTAGAGGCACAAAATCAATGACTTCCTTCTCCCTCTGGCTAACATTGGGTTCAGGCAATGAGAGGACCATGTGTGGATTGATGAGTGGGCAGAGGAGTGATGCTGAATTATTTATTCCCTGGCTCCCTCCAAGGACCCTGCTGTGGCCCTCCAAGAAGCCTCTCTACACATCCTCTCTCTGTGTAGTGTGTCATGCATCTTCCCCTCTGACCACAATGCGACATCGCTGTAGTTTCCCTCCATCTTGCCCACACTGCTGTAAACAGTCCTTCTGCTAACTTCTCCAATGACCCACTTTCAGCTAGGACCCTGACTGGTGTGACTTCCTTGCTGAGCTGCACTTGGCTGCGCTATCCAACACTGCACTCTTCCTGTGTTTCCCTGCTTTATACTCATCATTTATCATCATTTAATATGGTATATGTTATTTGTTATATACCCTCCACCTGGGGTAGCCATAACCTGCTGCAAATGCTGTGCATTGCATAACCTCAGAAGTCACCATATCATATATATAGATATACTATATCACATGGATAGAGTTGTACAGTAGAGTGGCCTTGCTCCCAATGGTAACATAAGCCCCTTTTTTCTAAGTGCTTAGGAAAGTACTTGGCACATAGTAGGTTCTCATTAAATTTTCTTTAGTGACTATTAATTCCTTTTATTTCCCATGAAAAGTGAAAATCCTTATATGGTTTTGTCAGGAGGTCTTAGGTTTTTTGTTTGTTTGTTTTAATATTTTTTTAGTTGTTGATGGACTTTTTTTATTTATATGCGGTGCTGAGAATCGAACCCAGTGCCTCACACATGCCAGGCAAGTGCTCTACCACTGAGCCCCAGCCCCAGCCCCAGGTCTTAGTTTTTTGAGGGTTTCCTTTGATACACTAACCACCACCCTTTAAGAATAATTTGTTTTCTTGCTAGGGTTGCTGTCAGTGGCCCTCTCAGTTCTGAGAATTACGTTTGGCCAAATGGAAGCCCTGTTGCTTGGGAGGTCCTGCCTTTCACACCAAATAGGACCAACTCAGTGGAGCCTACTTGTGGGACCAGGCTGAAGCCAGCCTCTGGTGGAAACTGCATCCTCACTTAGCTCCCATCCCCATACAACACATAATTATGATCCTCCATGCCTGGCCTATGGCCTCACACACAGTAGGTGTCCAGAAGGTATTTTAGAGTGAATGAATCAGTCAGTATGAGTTGTCTTTCCAGCTTTGCACCCACAGGCCACATAAGTGACCAAGTTGGTCTTGATCCTGAGCCTCAGTTTCCCAAAAGGGGGACAATCCTGTTCTTCCAGATGATCCTGCAGGATTGTGAGAGACCCACACTAGGTGTGAGCATTGACAACACACCAGGCTGAATGTGAGGAGCTTTCATATCCCTCACTCACTTGGCTTTTCCAACAACCCTGTGAGGCGGGTGCAGCCAGCCCCCTCACCCTTCCCTGCATGGCTCTTTTGTTCTTGTCAGAATGTTCAGCCGTGTCTGGCCACATCACTTGTTATCTCCTGGTGGAGTGGCTTTTTGTCTCATGCCCTCTTTCCCTAGAGGCCAGGGCTCAGAGGTGCTTTGTGGATGCTCTTGCTTGATTGAAAGTGTTTTGGGAAACAGGAAGGACTTCAGAGAGACAGCAATGAGAAGGAGCCATTAGGTACTAATGCCACCTGCCATCACTGCAGTGCCAGACTGGCTTCCCTTGGGTCAGCCGGGTTGGGGTTAATTAGCTTCTGGACTTCTTAGCTGTGGGGTGTCTCTTTAATCATCCACCACCCCGCCCCAGCTTAGCCCTGGCAGGAGAGAGGCCTCTAGAAGCATCAATTGACAGAGGACCAGTTTTCAGAGGGAGAGCCCTGCAGGGCTATGATCATGCTCACTGACCACTGTTCTCACCTGCCTATTTCTCTTAAGGCAATGAAGGTACCCAGAGGTCAGGACTGACCCAAGTAAGACTGAGCCAGTGGTCAGAACTGACCCCCCTCAGCAAATGGTAGAGCTAAGATTAGAGCTCCAGTTTCCTGTATCAGAGTCTGGGCTCTGCTCGCTTCAGAATCCCTCCATCTATTCTACAAATAATTCCTTTGTGTCCCAGCATGGGAGACTGAGCCTTTACAGATGATGAGAGGCAGAACCTCCTCTCTTGGGTCTTACCCTGCAGTGGAGGGATCTCCCATCAACAGGCAAGCAAGCAAACGAACTGATGATGGCAAATTGTAGAAAGGGCCACGGGGGAAGCAAACAGTACAATGAAAGAGACTGCTGTGCACTGCTGTATCCAGGGTGCCAAAACTCAAGTTGAGATTGGATTGCTAATGTCACAGTGCTGAGAAGTGGTGGGGTCTTTAGGAGGTGTTATGTCACAGGAGCTTTGCTTTTGTGAATGCATTAATGTCTTTCTCCTGGAGCAAGCATGTTCTCTCCAGGCTGGATTGGTCTTGGTGGGAATGGATTACTGTCATGACAGCAGGTTATTATACAGACAGCCTGGCATCCCCCTTGGTCTCTCTGGTGCACATGCTCCTCTTCTGCATGGACCAGTTTGTCCTTATGCTTTCTTGCCATGCCTGGAGCTACAAAAGCCCTCACCAGAAGCTAAACACATGTGGCTCCCTGATCTTGGACTCACTGCCTCCAGAACTGTGAGCTAAATATATACCATTTCTTCAATACATTATCCATTCTCAGATATTTTGTTAGAATCACACAAAAATAGACTAAGACATAGGGACATCAGGGAAAACCTCTCTAAAGAGGGGTCTTAATTTCCCTAAGATAACGATCTTTTCTTTATAGCATGGTAGCTAATAAAAAGATAATAGAATTTCATAGTTTTGCAACCCCCATGGATTAATGCAGGCTTTTGGCATCAGAGGCTGCAAATGTCACAGAAAGTTCCTCCTTGTGGAAGAACACAATGTCACTTTTAAAGAAGTCTTGCTAGAAAACTGAATCTAATCTGATCAAGTCTTTAGCCTGGACCTATTAAAAGAAACACACACAAATGATAATTATACCAGTCACATAGGTAATTTCAAATTTTCTAGAAACATGTGAAAGTAAAAATAGAAGTGAAAAATCATTTAAATTAAATATTTTGTTTAATCCAAAATATCCAAAATATTATCATTGATATAAAAATAACCAAAAGTCTCCATTCTTTTTCTTTCATATGAGATCTTTGAAACCTGGGGTATACTTCACATTCAAAGCACATCTCAGTTTGGATCAGCCACATTTCAAGTGCTAGTGGCCACTGTATTGAATAGCAGAGTTCTAGATCAACTTCAGGTGGCAGGGAATTCAGAGATATGTTAAACACCACCACAGGAGCACAATCAGCAAAATTCAGACTGTGGGGAACTCTACAGGAAAATCGACCAGGTTTTCCCCCCCTTTTTAAGAACAACATTTGTAAGGGGAAAAACGTATCTAGCAAGTAGTCATAATGCTGGACCTTACTTGATTCCTGGCTGAAACCAGGCATTTCTAATGTTTATGTAAGACACTGAAATTTTAACATTGAATATTTGATGATATTGATGTGATACTGGTATTTGTGGTTATACTTTTAAAAGTCATGATCTTTTAGAGGGACATAATGAAATATTTATGAAAACATACTGAAATAATATGAAGTCTGGAATTTGCTCCTAAATAATGTAGGAGGGGAGAAGTGGGTGGGGATAAAATGAAACAAGATCAATAATGGGTGATGCTGAGTGATGAGTACATAGGTGTGTACTATTCTGTTTACTTTTGTATTTTGAAGTATTCTACAGTAAAAAAAAAAAAAAAAAAAATTAAGGAAGTAGCTGGGTATAGCTCAGTTGGTAGAGTGCTTGCCTCCCATGCCCAAGGCTCTGGGTTCACTCCCCAGCACCACCCCCCCAAAAAAAAAAATTAAGGGAAATTGGGATGCCTATGAAAAGGGAAACAATAGTGGAGGCCACAACAGAAGAAATTCCAAAAGGAAAAGGAAGTCTCTGCCTAATTCATCACTGTTTCAGAGCAAATTACACAGACATGACAAATGGTGAGTACTTGCTATTATTTGAATTTGGATAGGGTCTTCCAAAAGCTTCATCTGTAAAGCCTTGGTCCACAGGATGGCACTATTCAGAGGTGCTATGGACCTCTAGGAGGTAGGTCCTAGTCACTGTGCCCTCAAAGGGGAATGTGGGACCCTGGTCTCTTCTCTCTCTGCTTCCTGGAATTTGATCCTAAATAATGTGGGAGGGAAGAAGTGGGTGGGGATAAAATCAAACAAGATCAATAATGGGTGATGCTGGTGAGTACCTGCTATTGACAAGTACTCCTGCCATGAAGCACCACCCTTGCGAGAGGCTCAAAAAATGGGGGCTTCCCAATCACAAATTTGAACCTCCAAACTTTGCACTAAATACAATTGTAATACTGTTTCCTAAAAATTTTTCTTCATGTGGATAGTCTTTGTGAGTCCATTTATTTCATTTTTAAAATTTTTTGTGCTTTTTAAAAAAACTTTGACTGTACTTTATAAATGCTTAAACTATTTGGATGGTTCCCAACTGAAATCTACAAAACAGGATGAATATAAAAAGAATCTAATTTAAATTCCTGATGATTTCCTTTTGAGAACTTACCCCCACCCTTTGGCTTTCACTACCAGGAGTGGAGTCAGGGGGCCTCCTTGCAATTGAAGAGTTGACCCATGACCCACCTACTAGCTAACTGGTCATTCCTCCTTGGAATTTGAAACTCAGAAGAGCCAAGAGATACAAGTGGTTGAATTTTTCTCATCAGGGGGTGGTCACTAACCAGACTACCCTTGCTGTGGTGCCACTCTTCTGGTCCCTCTGACACTGCTCTCATCCTGCCTTGGTCCCAACCAGATTCTACAGTCTTTCCTCAGTTCTAAAACACATATGCATCCACTAAATTTCCTTTGGCTTCCATAGCCTGGGTCTGTTTCTGTTGCCGCATCCTGAGAATCCTAAATAAAGCATAGGGCTTTCACAACAAATTGCACAATTAATGACTGAATCCTATTCTGGTAGGATAAGCTTAGAAAGCCAAGAAAGGCAAGCACCACCTTAGCAGAGAAGGGAACTCTGAGAAAGCCCCAAGTCAGGCAAGCTGAAAAGGTGGCCTTAGAGAAACAGCTGGGATACTTGTGGGAGTCTTGGCTGCAGTGATCCATGTTCCTGAAGCTCTATGCCTGGTGATTTCACTTGAGGATCCCCAGAACATATGTCTAGGATGGAGCTCCCTTCATACTCCTCCCTGCTTTCATACCCTTTTTTCATGACATGACATTCTCAGAGTTGAAGGCTTCTGATTTCCAATACAACTCAATTTTTTTAACTATTCTGAGGAAAAATTTTGAGGTTCTGGTCCTTTTTTCTTAACCTATATTTAGACCTCTTGACTCTTCTACTGGGCAGTTGATTAAAATACCTAGAAGGGTCAGGCTGGTGTAGAATAGGGAATGGTGAAGACTGAAAAGAGTTTGAGGATGCTGATGTTGTGTCCCAGCTTTCTCTCCAAGGCTATACTTGCCTCTTCAGCTTGCCTGACACAAGGCTTTCTGAGTTCCTTTCTCTGCTTAACGTGGTGCTGAGTTGTCTTTGTGCCCTAGGCTTGTCCTACCATAACTGGGAATTGCCTTGTGAGAAAGGAAGCTCAGCTAATATATCTCCTGATTTTTTCATGAGAACCTGAAAATCAGAAAATTTATATTTAAAAAGCCAAACAATATATCAATGGGCTAAATTCACCCCATAGGCCATCAGGATGAACCTCCCTGAGCTACCATTCATACCATGTTCTTCCTTCTTTTTAAATGTTTGTATTAGTGCAATACAGTAATACATAATAGTGGGGTTCATTTTGACATTCATACATGCATGGAATATAATTTGCTCCATTTCAATCTCCAAGACCTCTCCTTTCCCTCTCCTCCTCCCTTCCCGACTCCTCTTCCTCTCTTCTCTGCTGGTCTTTCTTCTGTTTATTGTTTCTTTCAGTGTTTTATAGATATACATAAGGGTAGAAGTCTCTATGGAATACTCATATGTACATAGCATAATTTGGCCAATTTTATTTTTTCATATCACTCCTCCCTCTTCCTCAATCCCTTTCCTCTACTTCACTGATTGACCTTATATTTTCATGAGATACCCTTTTAATTTCCTTATTTCTCTCTAGCTTCCACATATGAGAGAAAACATTCAACTTTTGCCTTTCTGAGTCATATTTATTTCACTTAGCATGATGGTCTCTAGTTTCATTCATTTACAGAGCAAATACCATAATTTTACTCATCTTTATGGCTTGAATGAAACTCCATTGTGTGTATCTACCACATTTTCTTTACCCATTCATCTGATGAAGGGCACCTGGGTACATTCTATAACTTGGCTATCGTGAACTGGCTGCTCTAAACATTGATGTACTGTATCACTGTAGTACACCAACTTTAGATCTTTTGGATAAATACCAAGGCATGAAATAACTGGATCATATGGTGGTTCCATTTCTAGTCTTTTGAGGAATCTCCATACTGCTTTCCAAAATGGTTATACTAAATTACAACGCTATCAACAATTTGAGTGTACCTACCTCCCACATCGTCACCAGCACTATTATTTGTATTTTTGATGACTGCCATTCTAACCAGAGTGAGAGGAAATCTCAATGTAGTTTTGATTTTCATTTTCCTGATTGCTAGAGATGTTGAAAACTTTTTCATATATTGTTGACCATTTATTTGTATTTCTTCTTTTGAGAAATGTCTATTGAGTTCTTTTACACATTTGTTGATTGGGTTATTTGAGAGTGGGTTTTTGTGTGTATAAGTGAATCATCTTTATCTGCATAGTCATTACTTGCTTCTATGTTTGCTTGTCCAGAAGACTCTCAGTTTTGATAAGGCTGATATCATGATTCTTTTGCCTAGTTCACTTTGGGGCATACAGCAGAGCTTGATATGTGTGTGGATGGGTGGATGAACAGATGGATAAATGGATGGATGGATTAACAGACAGATGGATGGATGGACAAATGGAAAGAAAGTCGGATAGATTGATGAGTGGGGGCATAGATGGGTGAGTGGGTGAGGAGATGGATTGAAGGATGGACAGATGGATGAGGAACTCAACATTCATGGAGGATGACAATGCACAGATATGAATCAATATCATATCAAGCAAAAAGAGGATTAGAAGAGAGGTGACTTGTTTTCTTAGCCTGGGTGGTTATGACAAATTCCATTAGCAAATTTTTTGTGGAGTACAACAGGCCAAATCTATTCTTTATGAAGCTGCCAGACTATGTGCTTGACATGGTGATTCTGGAGCACTCATTCCACCCATGCTATGTCTTCTTTGGTCCACAAAGCTTTCTGTGTGCAGTTACTCAGAGCTGAGAGTCTGATGGCCATGGTCTCCCTGTGCTCCCCTCAATATCTAGCCTCTCAACACATCTCTTATCCCAGAGCAACAGGCTGTCTGATCTCTGCTGGTCCCACCTAGAGTATGGAAGTCATGGTTTCCAAGCCAAGATGAGGAAAGGAGATAGGGCTTCTCTGATTGTGAGGGGTTTTCCTTTAAGTCTTTGACTCTGTTAGCTTCCTGCAGCTTCTTTTGAGGGCTGGGAAGGGCTTCCCCCTCCCTCGCTCCACAACCCATTTTACTGTAAGGACACAAAAAGGTCTATCCAGTTGCTGTAACCATACCCATTGCACTTAGTTGGGCTGTTTATTCCATCTTGGATAATGTCTCTGCCTTCTGAGTGACCAATATCCTTTAAGCTGGCAGGCTGAGAACTGGGCTTGAGCAATCATCTGTAGTACTAGCTGTAGTGGTGGTGGTGTCACTTTAAGCTGCAATTTACTGAATGTCCATTGTGTGTCACATCTCAAGTAACACTTTGCAAGCAGGATCTCATTTAGCCCTCACAGTAACACTATGAGATAAGAAAATATTGCTCTCAAATTATGGGTAAGGGAAAAGCTGTTATGATTTCATTTTAGAGTAGAACTCTGGAACCATATTCACTAGCTCAAGTCCTGGCTCTGCTAGATACTAACCAAGGGACATTTCTTAATGCCTCAGTATCCTCATCTGTAAAATGGAGTAAAAATATTGCCTAGAATAGTGTCTCCTACATGTCAAGTGTTTGTCTTGGTTACCCCAGAAGCAGACCCTAAGTCAAAGATACCAGTGTAAATATTTTTTTTTCAGAGTAGAGTTGAGATAGGGAAGAAAACGTAACCAATAATTACCACTATAGGCACAGTAGGAGTCAGTACAACACCTCAGAGTTATTCTACCTGAAGGAGCATTGGAGCTGGGCTCTTTATCCACCAACTCCCATCAGCCACTGGATAAAGGTCACTCCTTGATGGGGCTGAATTAATTACCCACTATTCTGTCCTAGTCTATGGGCTCTGAATAGTCAGCTCTGGTACCTGGAACAAGTCTTAGGGAAGGAGAGGCGGGTGGGAAGCTAGGCTATGCAGCAAGGAAAGGGCAGGAAAGGGTATGCAGGATACCAACCTTGTCTGCTGCAAAGCTAATATTTGTTGGATAAATGAGCAAAGGAAAGGATACCATGGAAGGCAGAATGGCTTGGTCCCTAGCTTGTAGCTATCAGTTCACTGGGAGAGACCTTGAAGGAGACAGTGAGAATGAAGCCCTTCCCTTTCTCTTTTTTTTCTTCCTGGTCACTATGAGGTGACCAGTTTGCTCCATAATGTGCTCCCTGCTATGATGTACTATTTTAGGACAGGTCTAAAAGCAATGGGTCTACCCAACTTGGACCAAAACCTCCAAAACTGTGACCTGAAACTTTTCTCTTCATAAGCTTATTGTCTCAGGAATTTTGTTACAGTAACAGAAAACTGACTAATACAAGAAGCATACCTCAAAATAACAAAGGCTGTATATGACAAACCCACTGCTAACATCATGCTTAACCATGAAGATTTGAAAGCTTTTCCTTTAACATCAGGAATAAGACAAGGATGCCCACTATAAACACTTGTATTCAACACAGTACTGGAAGCCATAGACAAATCAATAGGCGAAAGAAATAATCATATTCAAATTGGAAAAGAAGTTAAATTATACCTGCTTTCAGACCACCTAATTTTATATGTAAAAAAACCCTAAATACTCCAATAAAAAACTTTCAGAATAAATGAATTCAGAAGTCACAGGATATAAAGTCAACATGGAAAAATTAGTAGTCTTTCTGACACTAACAAAGAACTATCTGAAAAAGAAATCCCATGAACAATAACTACAACAATTAAGTAAAATAGGAATAAATTTAATCAAGGTGAAGGACCAGGGTACTAAAAACAATTATTAAAGAAATTAAATAAGACATGAATAAATGGAAAAACACATGTGCTCATGGATTCAAAAAATTAATACTGTTAAACTTTCCTTCCTATCCAAAACAATCTACAGAGTCAATTCCTAAAACTATTCCAAATAATATTTTTCACAGATGTGAATGCATTGTTGTGATTGACTTTTGTTTGTTTGTTTGTTTTTGCAGTACTAGGGATTAAACCCAGAGGTGCTCTAACACTGAGCTACATCTCCATTCATTTTTAGTGTTTAGAGACAGGGTCTTGCTAAGTTGCACATGCTGATCTCAAATTTGCCATCCTCCTGCCTTAGCTTTTCAGTCACTGGTATTATAGGAATGTGCTACTGAACCCAGCACAATTTCCAAAGTTACATGTAACCACAAAACATTCTGAATAGTCAAAGTACTCTTCACCAAAAAGAATAAAGCAGGAGGCATTACACTACTTAACTTCAATATGTTTCCAGGTATAGTGATCAAAACAGCATGGTACTGGAATAAAAACAAGACACACAGATCCATGGAACACAATAGAGAGCTCAGAAAACATGCTTTCAGGGCCAACTGATTTTTGACCAAGGTGCCAAGAACACACAATGGGGGAAAGACAGTCTCTTCAATAAATGGTGTTGGTAATCTATACTCACAAGAATGAAATTAGACCCTATCTAATACCATATGAAAATCAATCAAAATGGATTAAAGACATAAATGTAGGCTGAGAACTATAAAACTCCTAGAAAAAAAATTCTCAATGGGAAAGGGGCACATTCCAACTTATCACCCTAAAACATTTTGCTTACATACAAAACTATGTAAATGTATGGAATAATCTCAAAGCTACATAATAACAGTTCTCAAAGATATAAAATAAGGATGCTTTATAATTGAAACACCAGCCTTAACAATATCCTTTTTTATTTATTTTTTGAGAGAGAGAGAGAGAGAGAAAATTTCAATATTTATTTTTCACTTTTCAGCAGACACAACATCTTTGTTTGTATGTGGTGCTGAGGATCGAACCCCAGGCCACATGCATGCCAGGCGAGTGTGCTACTGCTTGAGCCACATCCCCAGCCCAACAATATCCTTTTTTAATTAATGCAAGTCTTCAACAAAATACTAATAAACAGAATCAAATAACCCATGAAAATGATTACACACTATAACCAAGTGAGATTTAGCCTAGGAACACAGGATCAGTTCAACATTTAAAAGTCAAGTGATCTAGTATATCATATCAATAGAATAAAAAACAAAAATCAAAAAATCATCTCAATAGATGCAGAAAAGTACTTTGACAAAACCAAACATCCTTGCATGATAAAAAAATATCCAACAAAGAATAGAAATTAACATCCTTGACATAATACAGCACATCTATGAAAACATCACAGCTAACAACATATTTGTAGGTAAAAGACAAACCTTAACCCTCAAGTTAATGAACACATCCAGGTGTCTGCTCAACACTTCTATTCAACATTTTGCTTTAGATTTGAACCAGGAAAAGTAAACAAGGAAAAAATGCATCTAAATTGAAAAGAAAGAAAATTATAATGCATACGACACTATTTTGTACATGGAAAATCCTAAGCAATCCACAAAAAAAAAAGGAAGAGCTGGTTGCAAATGACACAACCTGTAATTCCAGTGACTTTTGTGCTTCAAAAGCTACCACTCAAGGAAGTGTAGAAACACCCCCCACAGAATGGGAGAAAATATTTGCAAATCATATATAAAATAAAGGTGTAGTTTCCAGAATACTTAAGGAATGCTTACAATTCACCAATAAAAAGACAAATTACCCAATTTAAAAATGGACAAAGAATTTGAATAGGCATTGCTCCAGAGAAGATATACAAATGGCTAATATGCACATGAAAAGATGCTTAACATTATTTGTCATTTGGGAAATGCAAATCAAACTACAATGAGATACCACTGCACATCTCCTATGACTGCTGTAACAAAAGGAAAAAAAAAACAGTTGACAAGGATGTGGAAAATGTGGAATACTTATATACTGCCAGTAGGAATGTGAAACGGCACAGCTGCTATAGCAAAGTTTGTTAGCTCCTCCAAAAGTTATACAAGAGCTTCCTTAAGACCCAACAATTCTGCTCCTGGGTACCTGAAAATGAAAAAACTTGTATATAATTGTTGTATACACACAAAAACTTGTATAAAATTGTTCACTATAGCATTATTTACAGGAGCCAAAGAGCAGAAACAACCCAAATGTCTACCAGCTGAGGAAAGGTTAAACAAAACATAGTCTGTCTACACAATGGTTATTATTTAACCATAAAAAGGAATAAAGTACTGAAAGATGCTACAACATGAATGAACCTTGAAAACATTATGCTAAATAAAAGAAGCCAGATGCAAAAGATCACCTAGTGCATGATTCATAATATGAAACAAGCAGAAGAGACAATCTATAGGGATGGTAAATAGACTAATGGTTGTCAGGAGTTGTGGCAAGAGAATTGGGAGTGAATGGTATTTGGAATGGGATTTCTTCTGGGGTGATTAAAGTGTTCTGAAACAAGATGCTGGTGGTGGTCACATAATCATGAATATACTTAAAATTGAATTATACACTTTAAAAGGGTGAATGTTATGGTGTATGATATCTTTCAATAAAACTATTATATACCTCAACAAGATAATGAAAAGGACAAAGCATGCACAGCATTTATGTTAGGAGGCTTTTAGCTATAGAAAAGAAAAATAATATAACCTCCATTACTTTAATCAATAAGAAAACTGTATTGACTCATAACACTTGGGAGTCCAGAGGGAGAAGGAGCTTCCGGGATTGATTGATCAAGTAACTGAGTGTTGGTGTCAAGATCCAAGGTTTTTTAATCCCTCTGCTTTATAGTTCTGTCAGATTCATCTTTAAGCCAGTAGTGAGATATCTCAGATGATTCCAGGCATCACATTTAGACAAAACAATATCCTTTGGAAGAAAAAAGAATTAATCTTTGTGTTTCCTTAAGAAAAAGGAAATTTACCCCCAAATCCTTTATTCTGATGTCCAAATTGGTTACTATGCCCATCCTCAGTCAATCACTGCAAATAAGAATAGGACTACTTTCAGACCATTGAGGCCCAGCCTAGATCTCGGGTGGTATAAGCCTTCCATGTAGCAATTGCTGAGTGAGAAAGGAGAGGATATGGAGCAAAGTAAGAACTAACAAGAGAAGTGGATGCTGGAGAGGAAACCAATAGGTTAATTACAATAGAATATGACTGATCCTGGTTTTATAGATTTAATTATTTGATATTAAATGTATAATCAATGAACTAGGAATAAGTATGGGCAATATAAATGCAGTAATAGTCCTAAGCTGAATTAGTACTGCTCAAGGATGCACCATGATTTCCATCCTTAGGATGCCAATTTCCTGGGAAGGTTCCATCTTTCAGTAACTAAACATCTCCTAGCAAGAGACACTATCTACAGAGCAATAAAATCCCACCTTGAAACACATTATATGTATCCCAGCAGCACAAATAAATTAATTTTTAATCATTCCTTTTTAAGAAAGGATGATTTATAGAATATTTCACTTCTACTTGCAAATGGAAAAATAGTTAACAATGAATAAATCATATAACTATTTTTAAATGAGAAAACTTGAAGAGATGCTTCATAGAATAATGTATACCAATGGCCCAAGAATAACTGAAAAAGTGCTCAACTTCATAAATCATCGGGGAAATGCCATTTCTAAAATTAAAATCACCAGAAATCCAAATGTTTGTGAGGATACAAAGCACCACCAGTTGTTAAATATCTATCATTGAAGCAGAAAATGGTAGACTCATTTTAGAGGACAGATTGCTAGTTTCTTACAAAGTTAAACAATGCCCACCCTATGACCTTAGATTCCCTTCTAGGGTTTTTTGTTGTTGTTGGTGGTGGTGGTGCTGCTGCTGCTGGGGATTGAACCCAGGGCCTTGTATGTGTAAGGCAAGCACTCTACCAACTGACCTATATTTCCAGCTATATCCCACTTCTGTTTATTAATCAACAAGAAATTAAAAGTATATCCACAGAAAGGCTTGTTCAAGAATGCTCATACCAGCCTCACTCATTAAACCAAAACAAAGAAACAACCAAAGTGTCAAAAGAGGAATAGATCTACAAATTGTGCTGGATTCACATGATGGGATACCACTCCAATCAGAGGGAACAAGTCACCACTACAGACCCAACGTTGATAAATCTCACAGACACAATGTTGAGTGAAAGAAGTCAGGCCCCAACCCTCAGGCACTATGGATTAAACCCAGGGCCTCATGAATGCAAGGCAAGTGCTCTGCCATTGAACAGACCTGAAGCCAGACCTAGAAAGGAACATACTGTGTGATTCCAGTTATATCATGTGGAAAAACAGGTACATCTAACTCAAGGTGATAAAAATTAGGACAATGATTGCCTAAAGGGTTTAATAGGAAAGAAACCGAAAACCTTCTAGGGGTAATGGAGATGTCCTATATGCTGAAAAAAATACATAAAATATGCACACCAATTTGTACAAGTAAGATTAGTGCATCTCGGCATATATAAATTTTGTTTCACTTCTAAAAAACTGAAAACATGAGATGCAGAGGTAATAACAGAAGGGCAGATATCTGAAGCCCAATCAGAAGAACTGGTAATTCAGGGCTGAATAGTTTGACAATCTAGGACACTAGGTCGCCACAAGAGGTGTTTGAACAAGAAGGACTGGCTTTGCCACATGTCCCTGGGACATTGTCTGTGACTCCCTCAACCTCACTGTTGCCACTTTGGTGGCTGAATCAGCTTAGTTCCCAGTATCTGGGCGTTCTCATCTGCCTCATTTTTCCTGAAAAATACCTTGAAATTTTGTCCCCAAGAGAGGCTCAGCTGGAAGCCAAGCAACTGGGCCTCTCTAGCTCCAGCCCCCCTCCCCCACTCAGGACACTGGGAGTAGGGAAGTGCCACCCCCACAACCCCTACTTCCTGAGAAGAGCAGGACTGAGAAATCTCATTTCAAGTGTCAGGCGGCAGCCCAGACTGAGCTCCAGGGATTCTCTGAACAGCAAGGAAGATGACTCATGCCAGAGGCGGGGGCCACAGAACACTCTGCCAGGGAAGGCAGTGGCTGCAGCAGCAGTGGGAGGTGAGCTGCCCATCCCTGCACACACTCAGGATTTCTATTCCTGACCAGTCTGTTGTCCATTCTGTCCAGGATGAAGGGGCAGAAAGAGTTTGAACTTTGGGGACAGACCAAGCAAGGCTTATTATTTAAGCCTCAGTTTCCTCTTCTGCAAAATGAAATTTGGGTGTCTTTGGGACTTGGGTACACAGGTCATTGGGTGATTGCAATTTTTTGAATGAGTGGCAAGAAATACTGGACAGGAATAGGGAAGAGGGAAGAACTGAGGGAGGGTGTGGCCTCACCTAAGTCCAACACTGGCCTGAACCACCAGGTACTATGGAAGTGAAGTTGCTCCTGCCTCTAGCTGAGATGGAGGGCCTGGGTAGTGTTCTATACCCCTCTGTCAGTCACAGATTCTGGGATGCTCTTGGATATAGCCACCTGTGGAGGGTCCTGTCAAATGAAGGCAATTCTGTGGAGCAGAGGTGCTGCTGTGAACTCTTGGCAGCCACAGACTCATAGCTGAAGGATGGGAATGCTGCCTTACCCCAAGGATCAAAATGACCACTATCTAGCACTCTTCTGAGTTCATATCATAGGTCATGAAGAAATAGTAATAATTTTCTTCCTGCATGAGAAACAGCATCTAGCAGCATAAATGTGTGAGCCCTGTCTAGTGCAGATTCAACATTTTCAGGGACCAGAGTAAGGTGAGAATCCAAAGTTTCTGTAGTAACAATATCAAAAGTACCTAGCCAGATGCTGGCAGAACAGCTGGATCCTTAAGGCTCTTTAATCCCTTGATCATAGGAAGGTTTGGGTTGACCCAAGAAGGTGGTTGGGGAAGTGGTGATTATTCCTGTAGGGACTTGGGGCAGTAGTGACCCACCATCTGCTCTCTCCAGCTTACCATATCACTCTGCTTTCCTTCAGATATTCATGCACATTGACCATGGCCCAGGCCATGTGTCTTAAGGTGCCACCACTCACTGATCCCCATCTGCAACATTTATTACATGAATCTATGAACCTGAGAATAGAGCACTGGGCATCACCTGATTCATCCAACCCAGGACTTTGCTTTTTTTGTTTTGTTAGGTATATACTATAGCAGAATGAATTTTGATTCATTGTACACAACTGCAGCACAACTTTACATTTCTATGGTTGTACACAATGTAGTGTCACATGATATGTGCGGTCATACATGTACCTAAGGTAATAATGTCGATCTCATTCCACCATCTTTTCTGCCCCCATATACCCTTCCAACCTTTCCTCCCCATTGGAAGAACCTTGATAGGACTCTGCTTTAATGGGGCTTTCCAGAAACAGCGAGTGAGAAACAAACCCATCATGTTCATATCTCCATGGAAGAAAAGAACACTGATTTTAAGTCCGTCAGACCTGAGTCTGAATCCAGTTCTGTTTTCTGTTAGTTATGCAATCTTGTTCAAGTTGCCTTCCCTCTCTGAGCCTCAGCTTCCCCCTCTCTAAAACATACACTAGTGTGCCTGCTTAAAATGGTACTGGAGGATTAAGAGCCTTCACACACGCTGTGCATAGCAGCACAAAGTAGGCACTTGACAAATGGGAGCTTTTCCTCCCTTTTCTGGAATGATTTTATATCTGCAGATCCTGCCATCTCTGGGCAGCAGCTTTCACAGGTTCATCACTGTACTACAGGGTCAGGCTTAACCTGCCATGTGTCCTTGGGGACCTCTTCACGCTCTTAGCAGAGGTCCCCTGTGCTATCAGTTTCTGTTCTGTCTCCTGATCCAGCAACTGACCCCACAAAGGCTCACTTATTTCCTCTCAGTTGTTTCGTATGTGTGCCAGATCCTCGGGTCTTTTGTGAGTACCCTCTAGTATCCCCATCCAGCTGTGCTTTCCTTGAAAAGCTGGTTTGGCTGAGACACAGACTTTGCCAGTAAACTCTGTCCTTTGTTTGGAACCCTGGTAAGTTGGTGAGGAGCCTACTTGGAACCTGGCATCATGGACAAGAACTTCAAAGGAGCTGGTGGTGGACACAAGGTGGGGCTCAGTTTGAAAGCAATGGGCAGATGGCTCCAGGTGGCTCTCAGGAGCCAGAGGCTAGGCAGGGCCTGAGACCAGATACATCAGGCACATCTCTCTGCTTCCCTTAAGGGGAAGCTTTTAGCTGTGCCAAGGAGGACAGGGCTGGGTTGTGTTGCCACCAAATCCAAACCACAGATCTCCCCGCCAGTGGGGGCTGCCAGCACGTTCCTGTCTCTATGCCACATGGCAAAGCTGGCACTCCCTTGGGCCTTAAACACTTCCTCCAATCCTTGTCTCATGACAAGAGGACATTTTCTAATGCTTGACCACACCAAAAACATTTCTTATCAAGAGGGGCCAGGTCATTTCTCTTCCTTTCAAAGCAGGATTACCCCCAAGGGGTAGACTTAGTCAATTGTTTTAGGAAAACTTGGCATTTGGAGATTTCCTAATATTTTGTTATTGTTCATAATTCCAGAAACAACACACATACATGTACATACTTTTATATACTAGGATTTATGTATTTCTATATTAATAGTATTTGAATTATAATTAATTAAAGACTCAGGTCTGTCAGACTTAAGAGCCTGGCAAAATAGATTACTTTTTACCTATTCATATTGTTGTAACTCCCACCCAAAGAGTGCATTTCCATTTTCCCAAAAAACTCCCTGTGCAACTTTTTAGTCAATAACCAAAACCTCATTCCACCTTCCCCAAAGCAGCTACTGTTCAACATTTATCACTACAGTTATATTTTTTCCTATTTTTTGGACTTTGTATAATGGAATCAGTCAGTCAGTAGTCTTTAGTGTCTACTTTCTCTCACTCAAAAATAATAATTTTGAGATTCAGCCCTGTTATTACATTTGTCTGCAGCCATTATTTCTCATTGCTGAGTAGTATTCCACTAACTGCCATTTACTTAAATAGTTTCCAGTTGATGGACAAGAGCCATATTATTTTAAGCACAATAGATTCAGGTCATGTTGAATTTCAGGAATAGGTAGAATGAACCTCAGAAATCATGTTTCAACTTTCTTATTTTATGTATGAAGCTCAGTAAGGAAAGTGACTAGCCCAAGATCACATAGCTTTGTCAGGACAGACCTAAGGCCAAATTAAATCTTCTATTTCTCTGGCCAGTTGGGTTTTTGTTTTTGTTTTGTTTGTTTACTCCCCATGTCACTATATCTCTTAAACAGATGTGAAAACCCTTTTGTTCCTAAAAGGATTTTAACAGTTTTCTATATACAGTCTCTTAGGAGCATATAATAGAATTCACTTCCAAGGTATCAAAAACTTGCCTGTTACGAAGTAAGATAGTTCTATAAATGTTCATAAAAGAGAAAAGCCGATGATTCACAAGGAACAACCTCTTTGCAGCAAGGTCCATCATGCTGAAAAATACCACAAGGGGAGGCATTTTTCAGCAAGTTTTGTAGAAGCAGCAGAAGCCCATCAGCCCACAGGTCCCCCAGGAAGGATTTCTTTCATCTGTTTCTACCTTTTACTGCCATAGAAAAAGAAAAAACCAGAAAGTCAGATAGATCTGGGTTCACATCTTGCCACAGGCCCCTTGGCAGCTATGTTACCTTAGAAAAGCCTCGGTTTCTCCCTCTGCAAACTGGACATGATCATAGCATGTGTCTCACAATGGTGCCAGGGAGCACATTTCCTAGCATACAGTAGTTACACAATACAACCTCCTGGGGTCCAAATTTGAGTTTACAGACAGGGATTCCTTGGGAGGACAGGGCAAGGGTCTGACAGAAGCAAAGATAAGGAGTGGGAACTTGGGCTATAGTATGAGGCTATTTCTCCCATAAATTTTGACATTCTCCTTGGCAAGAGTTCTATGCTTTTCAACTTTCTGGCGCCTGGTCTTGTTTATCTTCTTAGTTTTCCCTGGGGTCCCATCTCAGAAACAGAGACCAGGAAAAGGGCAATGTTTGTGTGGTCTGGGATACAAGGCCAAGAGCTTGGCCTTGTTGATCACAAAGGCATGGTGGAGCCCCAGCCTGGCACTATGCCAGGGGAGGGCTGAGGAGCAGGGAGAAAGAGAAAAGTTCCTAGTAGAGAACTGTGATGTGACTTTTCACACTTTGAGACCCTCAATAAGAGGGCCTCAAAATTTGGGAGGTTTGGAGCACAGGAAAAGCCAGCTCGCCAGACAGGCCTGGTTAGGATCCCTGCTCCCTCATGGACTAGGTGAGCTTTCCTCTCTGAGCCTCAGTTTATTCCTCTGCAAGATGAGGATTCATTTTTATTGGGGGGCTGCAAGGATCCAATGAGCCCACCATGGCAGAATGGTGATGATCTTTCCCCCAATATCTAGCTAATGGTTGAGAAGTTTCTAGGCCAGGTAAACCTAATGACCTACTAAGTTGCTGAAGCCTTCCCACCCCAGATCCAGGGCAAGCTAGGCAGCTTCCACAGGTATCTCCACAATGCACCCCATGTCCAGCCCTAGGACAAGGAGACAATCTCAGTAGACATAATGGAAGAACACAGTTGCAATTATTCCAGGAAAAACCAGCGCTGTGTCTATGAGTCTTGCCTGGTAGACAGACGGTGTTTGCCAAGATTTCCTGGACAATGACTTACTCTCCCAGTTTCCACTGCTTTAACTGTACAATGGAATAAATGTCGCTGTGCTGGAAGAGCATTATGAGAATTAAATAAAGTAATGACTGCAAAGCACTTCATGACAGAGCACAATTAAGTTCAGTAGCTAAACGAATGGGTTCAGGAATCCAGCTGGGTTTCCATCCCATCTTCATAAATTCCTAGCTGTGTTAACTTGGTAAAGTGCTTAAGCTTTGGGCCTCAGTTTCCTCATCTGTAAAATGAGGCTATGACTAGAACCCATCTGGCAGAGCAGTTAGTTGAGTAGCACCAAGATAACAGATTGGAAAGTGACAAAAGTTAAACAGAAAACAGGCATCATCTGGGGGGAGTGACTGTGGTCAAGAAGTCACTATTCATCAATTTCCCTGTCTACCAATCAGGGCAATAGAATTGAGCTTTAATCAGTTCAAGCAATATAACTGCATTTCAGGCATACTAAAGCAGCCTCTTTTCTGGAATGGGACACATGGCAACTAGAAAGAATATGGACTCAGACTGAACAAAGAATGGTGATTCAGTCACAGAGCAGCCATGTGATCCTAGGCAAGTCACTTCCTCTCTTTGGACATCTCTTTCCTTCTTTGTAAAATGGAGACAATTATGCCGACATTTCTTGGTCCCCTTGGGGATGAGATGAGATGGGGTCGGGGCATAACCCATAGTGCACCCTGTGGCCCAGGACCAGCTTCTCAGACTATGGTTTCCGGGCACGTGTTTATGTTCAATGTTACCACATTGCCATGGCAGTAACATTTTGGCTCAAGTGCATTCTGACAAATCCCTGCCAGTAATGAACTTCTGGTGTTTGCTTATTGTTCTATGGACTTTCATTCTGCACGTGGAGCCCAAGTTCCAGGAAATAATCCGGATTCCCAGATCCTTGGTCTTTCTCTGGCCGTCTGGAGACCTGGCCTGCTGGAGGGAAACAAAAGACGTCTGGCCTTTGATGTCAGACAGACCTGAGCTTGTATCTCAGTCTTGCTAATTTTGAGATGCGTGTCTTTCGGAAATTGACTTTATCTTCTTTATCCTCAGTTTCCCCATGTGTGAAATGGCAATAACAATAGCCCTTACCTTGAAGGCATACTGCACTGCTGTGCTTGTGCACAGTAAATGATACTGTTGTTAAAGATAAAGTTGGCCCTGAAATAGGGTTTGTTGCCTGAATAATGAAGGCCCTGGCAGAGAGCAGAGCAAAGATTTCCTAGACAATGTCTTCTCCTTCACAACTCTAGTGAGCATGGTAGGACCCAGGTAAACATAGGGATATCTGATAAACCTGACCAACCAAGTGCTTGACACACAGTATTTGCTCAATGAATGATAATCCATACTTCCCTGCCCCTCAGGCAGGTCTGAAAAGACTCAAGAACTTCCATACACTTCAATACAGTTGTCACTGCCTCCCATTCAGTCTTTGTAGAAACTCAAATATTTTCAAGTAGTCCTGCAGGGCCTACATGCAGGGAAGGAAACTCAAGAGACAAAAGAGAGACTTTTGGTGGCTTCATCAATGTGACAAAGATGGTATGTGATAACAACTATGCCCATTCCATGTGTTTCCCATACACAATTCATTTATTTAACCAGTATTTATTAAGCACCTACTATGCTCTGAGTGATAAACAGAATAGATTTGTCACTGTTAGTGGAGTTTGTAGTCCAGTTGGGGAAGAGGCATAAATCAATAATGGTACCAAAAATGTTTTTATTACAGGGGTGATAAATATGGTATTATTCCATTCCAAGGCTGGGTAACTTATAAAGAATAGGTTTCTTTAGCTCACAATTATGGAAGTCCATGGACATACTGCTGACTTCTGGTTAGCTCTAGGGAGGGACTCCTGGCTGATGGAATCGCAAAGGTGAAAAAGCATGCACAAGAGACTGCATGGTCACACAGGAAGCTCATTTATAACAAGTCAGTCTCAGGAGAAATAAACACGGTCTCATGAGAGGGAACCACATCATTCCTTTCTGAAGGCAGCACGCCCAATGATCTGATTAACTTTACACTAAACCCTTCTCTTAAAGATCTCATCGCTTCTTATACTCCACACTGGGACCAAATCTCCAACACAGGAACCCTTGGGGGACACACCATATATACACCATAGCAAATGCTATAAGCAAGAAATCCCAGATGGTAGAAGAAGGTGACCAGCCTCCTCAGAGATGAGGAAGTCCTCCCCAAGGAGGGTCTCAGAAGAAGCTCTTCTTAGGTGTGAGAAGTCTATGTGGCAGGGGTGTTAAGTAGGGGAGTGAAGCAGGGAGGGAGCAAGGAGGGAAAACCAATAGAAAGGTGTACTATTGAGGTCATTACTGTGGGCAACTGTGCCACCTACCCTAGAACCACTTCAGGGTCCAGAGAGCCTCTGGGTAGTGTCTACCTAAAGGGAGGAGGTACATTACCCTGTGTGAAGCCCAGCTGGCTCTACCACTAAAGGAGCCTAAGGGCAGCTGTCCAGCCCAAACCAACTGGGCCACAGTTCAGAACTAGATGGTTTGCTGCAGCAGATAGTACTATCCAAGAAGTTGGAAGGCTTTAGGGGACTATGTCAGTGGTTAGACAGCTTGAGGTTCACCAGCCTGTCAGAGGGCCAGCTCGTGTGCCACAGCCCAGTCCTTGGTGATTCTGCTAGGCTCACTCTGTATTAGAGTGAAAGAATTTACAGGAATGTACATCTTCCCAAAGTCCACCCACTCACCCACCCAAGCCTGCTTTCTCAGGGTGTCCAGCCACAGGGCTTTCTCCATCATGGCCTCCTCTAACCGGTCCAGCAGAGAAGGGCAAGGTATCTTGGTGTGAAGTGGATTTATTCCTTTCCCTTTCCTCTGGTCTCCTTGTCTCCCAGACTCTTACAATCTTTACAAGGAAGAAATTCCCAGAAAAGCCATGGAACAGAGAGATGCCTGGGTCTGGGGTTTGAGTCATGGAGAAGAAGCTCTGAAAATTACTTTGATGGCTCCAGAAACCTATCTTTATCTCTAATGGAATTCTGGAAGCAGTAGCCACCCTGTCTGATTCTCTTCACCATCCCATTTGCTAGGCTGATGGCTTCTGGCTGTAGGTCCAGTGGTGGAGATGAATGAAGACACCTTCTGGAAAGTGGCAGAGCTGCCTCTCAGCCCCTCCCAACTACATGTGCATAGATATGTCCTGGGAGTTAGGAGACCCAGTAACTCTTTGGGCTATTATTATAAAGAGATCAAAGACAATATGAAAGGCACAGCTCTAGGCTCTCTTTGGTGGCTTGTGGGGAGCCAGCAATTAGGAGAGAGGAAGGATTTGCTGGTACCCCACAATCTGTTAGGTTACTATACAACCAGGCCATGGACAGAATTCTGTCTCTACAAAGACATTTATTAAGCAACTGTTATGAGCTAGTAGTCCCCAAACAGGACATGCAACATGTTATTAAATTCATTTAAATGTAAGGCATAAACAGAATATTCTAGAGTCATATTCTGTAAGTCACAGGCCAGATCAGGTGATCGGAATTACCTTTAGCCAATGGCTGGATGCAGATCTATTAGGCGCCATCACTACAGCTTACAAGATTCTTACACCTTGTTCATGACAGAGGAGGGAGGGTCTCTAATGTATTCTAACCAAGCCACATATTCTGAATCCCACTAATTTTACCAACTGCCTGTTTCTAGCATCCATTACACTGTCAAATATGTCACCAATTTCACCTCTGAAAACTTTTTTTTAACAGTCATTATACTACTCAGCAAAGATTCTGGTACTGATCAGCATTAAAGATAAACAAAACCCTTTTTGTGACTTCAGAGCTCTGGTGAGGGCTTCCTGGAAAGGATTCTGGTTGGGTACCCCTGGACTGAGTTCCAAGCAGCTGCCTGCCCTGGAGTTGTTGCTAAAATCAACAACACACAAATAGAGCACAATATTATCTTCTCTGAAGTACCAGAATTCTCTCTTTGGACTCCCGGTGGTACCTTCCAATAGTCAATTGTGCCACTGAGTCTCAGTGTCCCTATCTATGAAGTGCCTGGCACCTCACACCCTTGCATAGCTTCCTGCTCTAGGCTAGAATGTGGCACAAAGCTGTCCTGGGTTTCCCATGGTCACTCTTGAATGCCACCCTTTGTTGAAAGGAATTAGACTACCTTGTCCTGATAATCCTTGAGCCCCACATTTTCCTCTTAGAAAATGTGCCTGGTTGCTGCTGACAAAACCAGTCCTTCTTTTTCCCTAAACATGTTCTGTTCAACCAATCATCCATTTGTTCATTAACAACATTTTGGTGTTTTCAATACCTGGGCTAGTTTACTTTTTTGTTTCCCTGTTAGACTATAAAGGAAAGCCCTGTGTGCAGTGTCGGCACTTAGTAAATACTGTTGTCTCAGGACCCCCATGGATAACAAAAGCTGTGGATTCTAAAGTCTAGCACATAATGTGATGCAATATTTGTGTATAACCGAAGCAATGCTCCCATATACTTTAAATCATCTATAGATAATTTATAAAACCAAATACAATTAATGCTATGAAAATAATTGTTCTGCTCTACTGTTTAGGGAATAATGACAAGGAAAAAGGCCTACCTGTGCTTAGTACAGATGCTAAAAAATACATATTTATTTCTTTTTATTTATTTATTCATTCTAATTTGTTATATACGACAGAATTCATTTCAATTCATAGTACACATATAGAGCACAATTTTTCATGTCTCTGGTTGTACAAAGTTGAGCCACACCATCCACGTCTTCATACATGTACATTGGGGTAATGATGTCTTTCTCATTTCACTGTCTTTCCTACACCCTGCCCCCTCCCTTCCTCTCCTTCCCCTTTGCCTTTTCTAAAGTTCCTCCATTCCTCCATGTTCTTCCCTCCCCATTATGGATGATACTAGAGAAAACATTTGGCATTTGGTTTTTGGGGATTGGCTTACTTCTCTTAGCATAATATTCTCCAACTCCATCCATTTACCTGCAAATACCATGATTTTATTCTCTTTGGATGCTGAGTAATATTCCATTGTGTGTGTGGGTGTGTGTTAAATAGAAGTGGAACAAGAGGGCATCCCTGTCTGTTCCAGTTTCTAGAGAGAATGCCTTCAATTTTTCTCCATTAGAATGATTTTGGCCTGGGGCTTAGCATAGATAGCTTTTACAATGTTGAGATACGTTCCTGTTATCCCTAGTTTTTCTAGTGTTTTGAACATGAAGGGGTGCTGTATTTTGTTGAATGATTTTTCTGCATTTATTGAGATGATCATATGATTTGTATCTTTAAGTCTACTGATGTGATGACATACATTTATTGATTTCCGCATGTTGAACCAACCTTACATCTCTGGGATGAACGCCTCTTGATCATGGTGCACTCTTTTTGATATGTTTTTGTATCTGATTTGCCAGAATTTTATTGAGAATTTTTGCATCTATGTTCATCAGAGATATTGGTCTGAAGTTTTCTTTCTTTGATGTATCTTTGCCTGGTTTTGGAATCAAGGTGATATTGAACTCATAGAATAAGTTTGGAAATATTCCCTCGTTTTCTATTTCATGAAATAATTTGAGGAGTACTGGTATTAGGTCTTCTTTAAAGGTGTTGTAGAACTCAGTTGTATATCCATCTGGTTCTGGGCTTTTCTTGGTTGGTAGGCTTCTCTGGCATCTTCTATTTCATTGCTTGAAACTGATCTGTTTAACTTATGATATCATTCTGATTCAGTTTCAGCAAATCATATGAATTTAGAAATTTGTTGATGCCTTCAATATTTTCTATTTTATTGGAGTACAAATTTCCAAAATAATTTCTAATTATCTTCTGTATTTCTGTAGTGTCCATCATGATACTTCCTTTTTCATCATGGATGTTAATAATTTGAGTTCTCTCTCTCCTTCTCTTCATCAGTATGGCTAAGGGTTTATCAATTTTTTTCAATTGTTTCTTTTGTTTCAATTTCATTGATTTCAGCTCTGATTTTTTAATTATTTCCTGTCTTCTACTGCTTTTGGTGTTGATATGTTCTTCCTTTTCTAGGGCTTTGGAGATGTAATGTTAGGTCATTTATTTGTTGACTTTTTCTTCTTTTAAGGAATGAACTCCATGCAATGAACTTTCCTCTTAGTTCTGCCTTCATAGTGTCCCAGAGATGTGGATATGTTGTATCAATGTTCTCATTTACATCTAAGAAATTTTTAAATCTCCTCTTTAATGTCTTTTTAAAAAAAATATTAATTATTTTTTAGTTGTAGTTGCACACAACACCTTTATTTCACTTGTTTATTTTTGTATATGGTGCTGAGGATCTAACCCAGGGTCCTGCACGTGCAAGGCGAGCGCTATACCACTGAGCCACAACCCCAGCCCTAATGTCTTTTGTAACCCATTGTTGGAATAGCTTCTATTTTTTATTTTATCACTGGTTTCTAATTTAATTCCATTATGATCTCATAGAATACAGAGTAGTATCTCTAATTTTTTCTGTATTCACTGAGTTGCTTTGTGGCATAATAGATGGTCTATTTTAGAGAAGGATCCATGTGCTTCTGAGAAGAAAGTGTATTTGCTCGTTGATGGATGAAATATTCTATATATGTCTGTTGAGTCTAAGTTATTGATTATATTATTGAGTAATAGTTTTTTTGTTCAGCTTTTGTTTGGAAGATCTATCCAGTAGTGAAAGAGCTATGTTAAAGCCACCCAGAATTATTATGTTGTAGTCTATTTGACTTGAACTCGAGAATAATTTGTTTGATGAATGTAGATGCTCCATTGTTTTGGGCATATATATTTGTAATTGTTATGTCCTGTTGATGTATGCTTCCTTTAAGCAGTATGAAATATCCTTCTTTATCCCTTTTGGTTAACTTTGTCTTAAAGTCTGCTTTATTTGATATGAGGATGGAAATCCCTGCTTGTTTCCACAGTCCCTGTGAGTGGTATATTTTTTTTTCCAACTTTTCACCTTCAGCCTGTGGATGTCTTTCTTATAACATGAGTCTCTTGAAGGCAGCATATTGTTGTCTTTTTCTAATCTGCCAGTCTATGGCTTTTGATTGACAAGTTTAGGCCATTAATATGCAGAGTTATTATTGAGACATGATTTGTATTCGTGGTCATATTCATTTATTTTTGGTATTTAACTTGACTTAGTTTCTCCTTTGATTACTATTTTCTTTAGTGTAATACTTCCCTTTGCTGATTTTTATTGTTGTTTTTTGTTTCTTCCTCAGGGAATATTTTGCCAAGTATGTTCTGTAGTGCAGGGTTTCTAGCTGTTAAGTTCTTTTAATTTTTGTTTATCATGGAAGGTTTTTATTTTATCATCAAATCTAAAGCTTAATTTTACTGGATATAAAACTCTTGGTTGGCATCCATTTTCTTTCAGAGCTTGATATATGCTGTTCCAGAATCTTCTAACTTTCAGGATCTGGGTTGAGAAATCTGTAGATATCCTAATTGGTTTCTCCCACATCTCCCTATATGTAATCTGATTCCTTTCTCTTGTGACTTTTAAAATTCTCTTCTTATTCCGTAAGCCAGGTTTTTTCATTATAATGTGATATGGTATGGATCTGTTGTGATTTTGTACATTTGGTGTCCTGTAAGCCTTTTGTATTTGATTTTCCAATTCATTCTTCATGTTCGAAAAATGTTCTGATACTATTTTGAATAGATTGTTCATTCTTTTGGTTTGGAACTCTAGGTACTCTTCAATCCTGAAAATTCTTAAATTTGGTCTTTTTATGTTATACCATAATTCTTGAATGTTCTGCTCCTGGTTTCTTACCATCTTCACTGTGTTGTCAATGTTCTTTTCAAGATTATATATTTTATCTTTATTATCTGAGGTCCTGTCTTCCTAGTGATCTAATCTGTTGGTGATGCTTTCTATTAAGCTTTTAATTTGGTTTATTGTTTATTTCAAGAACTTGTTTTTTCAGAATCTCTATCTCCCTATTGAAGTAATCTTTGTTTCCTGTATTTGCTTATGTAAGTTCTTTATTGAAAAGATCTTTTGCTGCCTATATTTCCTCTCTTATATTATCCTTTAATTCACAGAATATTTTAATTATGTACATCCTGAATTCCTCTGTCATTTCTTCTGTTGTGCTGGCCATAGCTTCTAATAATGTAGTATCTTGATTTGTCTGGGGCACATTCTTCCCTTGTCTTTTCATGTTGTTCATGTGTCTTCCTTTCTAGCACTGCAGATCCAAGGCTTTACATTATTTACCCTATATGCGTATAGTGTCCCTGCAGGTTTCCAATATCTCTTCTTCAAGGGGGAGCACAACGTAAACAGATCCCAATAAAAACAATATACACACTTAAACCAAATAGCTGCTATTTAGACGTTTATACTTTTGTTACAAGATACAGAAATGGTGAGTTCAATTATTATCTACAATTTAAACTGTACATTTGCAAAAGGGTCTAAAGTTTCTGATGGTGGACAAGGAACTGGGAGTGAGGTGTAAATGAAATGTTGAGTGGGTAGGATGTGAGGTTATAGAGTTATTAGATCTTACAAAGCATGAAAGAGGGGCTGGGGATGTGGCTCAAGTGGTAGCGCGCTTGCCTGGCATGCGTGCGGCCCGGGGTTCAATCCTCAACACCACATGCAAACAAAGATGTTGTGTCCGCCGATAACTAAAAAATTAAAAAAACATTAAAATTCTTTCTCTCTCTCTCTCTCTCTCTCTCTCTCACTCTCTCTTAAAAAAAAAACAAAGCATAAAACAGGAAATAAGTTGGTTAGGAGCAGAAGAAAGAGAAAGTGATTTTAGGAAGACAGTAGAGTACAAAAAAACAAACAGAAATATTAAGAAAAAGTAAAAAATGTAAAAATAGGAGATAAAAGAATATACAATACCACTGTATCAGACATCCCAGTCCGTGGTAGCCTAATTCATTAAAGTAGTGGGTTTCAAAAATGTTGGGGATGTGAGGATGGGAGGAGAGAGGAAAAAGAAAATCTTGAAGGAAGATACAAGGATTATTTTTGTTGGAGATGAGGATCTTTCCAGCTTCCCTTCTCATCCAATAGGTCGGGTTGTCTGTTGTTTGCTGATATCTCCACCCTCAAGATGGTGATAGTTAGGGTGGGAGGGTTGGTCCAGGGATCTCCTCTGGCACTCACTCATGTGATGTGAGCACATGGTCTTATCTCTTATATTTCCTGTAGACCTCGAAATTCCTAGTCTCTAATTTAGTCTCTAAACTGTATCTCACTCACCCCCTCCCTTTCTACTTACCAATCAGGAACCTTTCTCTCCCAAGGTTTGTGAGCTGCACTCTTGGGGCTGCATACCTGTCCTGGAGAACTGTTCAGGACCCGGTTTTGCGAGCTACAGACCGGCCACATAGTCACAAGCACTGTGCAGGGTTGAGGGGGGAGTTAGCGACTTTCGGTACCTTGATATTGCTTCTAAGCCCCAGCCAGTGTTCCAACTGGGAGCTGGCCGAACTAAAGATGGTGACAAACGTGTCCCAAGATGGAGGTGGCTGCTTTCAGCAATGGGATGTCAGGTCGGGCAGCGGCACTGAATGATGTGTTCAGAGATGCAACTCTGTGGCGTGCAATATTGTGGCTGGTGGCTGCCTCTGGACCCAGTGCAGAGTCTCCAGGTACAGGCTACTGTGTAGAGGACTGTGGCAGTGGTTGCAATGCTCCAAGATGGGGGTCCACACAGGAGTAATGGCTATAGTTCCTGTGCATGAGCAGTGGCTGGGTATCCTGCGTGGGAGCCATGGCTGGGATTCCTGTACAGGTGCCAGTGGTCCTCCTCAAGTACCCCAAGGACCTGTGTGGACAAGTGGCCAGGAGTCACAACTATTTTTCCAAATATTTAAAAAAATTTTTTTTAGTTGCAGACAGACACAATACCTTTATTTTATTTATTTATTTTTATGTAGTGCTGAGGATAGAACCCAGTGCCTCACATGTGTCAGGCAAGTGCTATACCACAGAGCCACAACCCCAGCCCCTCCGAATATTTTTGATCTGCTATTGTTTGAATCTGTGAAAGTGAAACCCACAGATACAGAGGACTAACTGGACTGAGTGTCAAAGTCCAGAAGTTAATACAACTCCCACTGTGAGGATGAGCTGATTGCACAAAGGAACCCGCCAGTGACATTATCACTACCCCCTCCCCCCAGGGTAAATGAACAAATGAAAGGAAGGGAAAGGGGTGTGTAAGTGTCCTTGAGATGCAGCCTGATTGGTGGAGCTGGTCCTTCTGGGTGCCCCTAGTCACTCCAGCTTAATTTTCTTCCCAGACTTTTAGGAGAGGCTGAAGTTTCACAGACAGAAGGGATAAAAGAAAAAACAGCATGGCAAACTGGAAGAATTACAGCCTGTTGGTATGGCTGAGCACACAATCCACACTAAGCACACTCCTGAGCCCTGCAGATTGCATGGTAAGTAAAGAATCAGGCTCTGATGTCATGCATCTAACACTCTAAAAATGGGGCCAGTAAGTTAGAATCTATTTTATTTATTTGTATATGGTACTGAGAATCATACCCAGTGCCTCACACATGCTAGGGAAATGCTCTACCACTGAGCCACAATCCCAGCCCCTGCTCATTCCTTTTAGTGTTGTCTGGGGTTGATTTCATTCACTAACTGAGTTGGGGAATTGCAACAAGGACTGTATATGTCCTCCAAAATCCAAAATACTTGCAATCCAGATCTTTATGGGAAAAGCTTGCTGATTCTGATATAGAGGACAAGCAGACACAAAGAGGATGAGAAGCAAAGAGGAGTACAGCAGGTAAAAATACACACAGGGAGAAACTAAGGCAGAGAGGAGCCCTCACACCTGTGCAAGGTGAAAAGACTGTTTCTATGGTTTGAATGTCTCCACCAAAATTCATGTTGACATTTAATTCCCATTGTGGGGTATTAAGAAGAATGGAAACATAATCCAATGATAGTATGTGGAGATGGGATAGAGGGAACAGAGGAGAAGGAAACAAGACAGTCATAGAAAATCAGAGCCTCCTAAAATGGGCCTCATTTAAATAAAGCCATAAATTGGGGGCCCTAACTAACGGAACTTAAGAGGAGGAGGAGAGGGCTGACGCTGTAGTCCAGTGGCACAGTACTTGTCTACCATGTGTGAGGCCCTGGGTTTCATCCTCAGCACTAGGAAAAGAAAAGAGAGAGAGAAGAGGAGGAGGAGGAGAAGCAGGAAGAGGAGGAGGAGGAGAGAATTGCTCTAGGTTACTCACCATGTGATGCCTGACCCTCCTTGGAGAATCCCCACACAACAGAAGAAAGACCCTGAAAACTCTGGTCATTGACCTTGGGCTTTCCAACCTCCAAGACTTTTGTAAAGCATAAATATCTTTTTGGTATAAATTATTCAAATTTCTGGTACTCTTGCAGCAACAGAAAAAACACAAAATGGCTGCAGATCCCATAATTATTTCCATTTGTCACCATGTCAAAATTTTACCATCAGCAGTTTCTTCCAGGGGGATAAGCCTTGTTTTTAAATCTCCCCAGGGTAGTTACTTCTCCTTGCTACATGCCTGGGTGTAGACAAGCTTATGAGTTTTCACCGGAAACAGACAAGGCTGCTGGAAATTTCCAGAAACTAGGAAGAAGGGAGTGGAAAGGCTGGGCTTTAAAAGACAAGAAGTATCTGTGGTCCAGGGTAAGAAGAGAAAAGCAGAACTGTAAACAAAAGCAATTTTGCTGAGTCGTCCTAGAGCTCATACTTATGACCAAAGAAGTCTCTTGCCTTATAAGAGCAGAGCTGGGGCTGGGGATGTGGCTCAAGTGGTAGTGCGCTCGCCTGGCATGCGGGCGTCGCGGGGTTCGATCCTCAGCACCACATACAAATAAAGATGTTGTGTCCGCCGAAAACTAAAAATAAATATTAAATTCTCTCTCTCTCTCTCTCTCTCTTAAAAAAAAAGAGGAGAGCTGATTCTTCTTCTCATGTCTAACACTGGAGAGTGTCTGTTTTGGGGGATGTTCCGGTATGTGTATGCACAGTGGTCTTAAGCACTGTGTGTATCAGGATGGATCTGAATTTTTTAGGGAAGGAAGGTCAAGTTTATACAATTTGGGGGACTCCCTTTAAGAAAAAGACTTCAGAAGTATCAATGCAAATTTATTTATATATATATGAATATTCAGATTTTTTAAATCACAATGTTTCAAGATTATACAAAGCTGGCAAGTAACAGTAACATCACAAATCCAAGAAAATAATGAATGCTTTAACTTTCTGATAGCTTCTGAAATGCATTTCCTATTTTTTGTTGTATACTTTTTATTTGGAATTTTTATATTTTAATATCTTCAATGGAAAAGGAAGAATGATAAATCAGTCTCTCCCCTGGCATGGTTGAGTGACATTTATTTTTACCAAGAGCTGGGATGTATAAGATGTGTGACTTTATACACATACTTGCTGCTTATAGGACAACTTCAGGTCTGGGTCCCTCTGGCAAGGAATTCTAATGAACTATTTTATGTTTTCCATCACAAAAGAAGAAAAGCAAGGTGTGTTTATAATAGAATATGTTGCACGACTGGGGATATGTTACACTATCCAACATGTTCAAGTTGAAAAAAATTTTTTGACTAGGCAGTGACAGGAACAGAATCCAATTATGATTTTATGCTCCTGATGATTAATTTTCCATTTCCATTTCCAAAACAAACTTGGCAATGTCCACTTTCAATCTTGTTTCTCTCCTATGACCCACTGGCACTGGACATCAGACCACTCATTGAAATAATTCAGCACAACTTCAGGTTGTGCTGCTTTGTATCAGGACCCAGGAAAAGTTGGCCCCAGAATAGTAGGGAAGCCAATGCTAGATCAGGATAGATAATAATAACCTATATATGGCAGGGACAATGAACAACATCTGTACATCACACTGGTTTCACACTAAACCTACCCCCAAACAACTTTCCCCAAATGCCAAAATCACAAGGGAAGTGTTACAGCAAATAAGTCAGAGTAGAATGAGTTATCAGTCCTGACAATGGTAAGAATGTATTGCTTTTCCCAAATGCCCATCATCTGTGAATGGACAGACAAAATGTGGCATATACATAAGATGGTCTATTATCCATCCATAAAAAGAAATGAAGTGATAACACCTGCTACCACATGGATGCACCTTGAAAATATTATGCTAAGTGAAAGTAGTGAGAACAAGAGGCAACCTGTTGTATGATTCCATTTATATAAAATGCTCTGAACAGGCAAAATCTTTTGAGTCAGAATGTGGATTACCAACTGCCAAGGGCTGAGTAGAAGGGAGTAGGGAGTAACTACTAATGAGCATGGGAGTTTTCTTTTTGGGATGATGAAAAATTCTGGAATTAAATGATGGTGAGGGCTGTATAACTGTGAAAATGCTAAAAGCCACTGCATTGTACATTTAACAGGATGAATCTTATAGTATATGAGATATAGCTCAATGAAGCTGTTATTTAAGAGAGAATAATACTTTTACACATCTTACAAAACCATATGGCCTAATGAACACATTGCTTAGGCCTCTTTCCATGATAAATTCCCCACTGGTATATATGTGTATCAGTTATTTATTGGTAAAGTGACATTGTATAACAACAAACATAAACCCTCATTACCACATTACTATAAATATGAATTTGGCTCATGACTCAGTCTGGCTCATGACTCAACTGTGCAGTTCTCGTTTTAGTCAGTCTTACTCTTCTGGTGGTTGGCCATAGATTGACTGATTTAGGATGGCCTCCCTGGGATACACTGGGTGACTTGGTTCTGTACCTTCTATCCCTTCCTTAACACCCTAGGCAGGATCTCACATGAAGAAGGCAAAGATCAGGAAAGAAGCAGAGCCACAGGATCATTTTTTCAAGGTGTCTGCTAACATTGCGTTGGCCAGAGCAAGTCACGTGGCCAAGACCAGATTCAGAGGCTGGGGGACTAGATGCCCCTCTCAGAGAATGGTGCTACAAAGTCACATGACAAAAGAGGAGAGTCAGTCTGGGTTGTAGCTCAGTGGTAGAGCACTTGCCTCACATGTATGAGGTACTGGGTTCGATACTCAGCACCACATATAAATAAATAAAGCTTTAAAAGATACATCTTAAAATAAATAAATAATTTAATGTGTTCAGCTACAACTAAAAACATGAAAAAAAAAGGGAAATAGTCATTAAGGCAATCAATTTATGTCTGTTTCCATGTTTGGACAGGTATATATGCCCGATGATGTATTCACAGCTGCTTGCATATCTGGATATGAACATACGTACATTCAGGCATAGGTATCTGCATGTGAGACTGTTGTATGAACACTTTCTTTTGGTATATACACATGTGCTACATATGTGCATGCATGGGCGTATTTTGGAAGCTTTTCTGCTTGTGAGTCTTCCTAGAGAGGTAGGTGCCAGGTTTAGTGGGCCAATATATGTACCCCAATCTCCCAGCACCAATGGGATCCTTGCTCTGAGTCCTCCTCTGACACTTCCCCAGGGCAGGCAACTATCAGAGAAGTATGAGCACAGGCTTAGAAACCACAAAGTCTGATTCCAAAACCAGTTCTGCCACCAACTGGCATGGCAGGTGACTCTAGCCCCATTTTCAGCTTTGTAAAAATGCAAATACCACTTCTTAGTTTCCTGTGAGTTCTCTGGAAGGTATAGCCTGTGAAAGAGCTTTGTAACATACAACTACGTGCAGCTTTGTGAACTATGGAGATGTGGGGAGCAGGAGAGTGATCTTCTCTTCCCATTCCTGCCCCAAAGCTTGACTCCTTTCCAGATGAGAAGACCGGAAGTGGCTTCATAGCTCTTAATATGTTGCTATAGTAACCCTGTCTTCTGCTCTCCTGCAGTGTGGGATGGGTCTATCGCCCCCTCATTGCTGGCCAGAGGGATATGGTGGAGGAGGGGCAGGCTCACAGGAAGTTCCTTTCCTTCTGTGGTGGGGCAAGAAGGATGGAGTGAGGCTTTTACCTTTGTTATAGCCAACTTGGTTCTCTTGCCATCCTCCAGTTCAGGGAGGCCCTGGAACAGTCAGTTCAAAAGTCAGCACACTTCAAAATCATCTGGATAGCTTTAAACAATGCAGGCTCCTGTGCTTCACCCAGAAAGCTGGATGTGGCAGGTCTAAGGTGGATAACAGGGGTGCTTAACCATTGAGCCACATCCCCAGCCCTTTTCTATATTTTATTTAGACATAGGGTCTTTCTGAGTTGCTAAGTGTCTTGCTAATCTGCTGAGACTGGCTTTGAACTCACAATCCTCCTGCCTCAGCCTCCCAAACTGCTGGGATTACAGGCGTGTGCCACCACACCTGGCTTGGGTCTACATTTTATTACTTTCTCCAAGACAGTCTGATGGTGAATGACCAGGAATCCCAGCTGGAGAAGCCCTGCACTAAGGGTGCAAGAGCTGGGAAACCTACTGACTGATGCTTCTGGTTCCCACAACACACTAGCCTCTTCATTCACTCACCAGCTCATTCATCTACTTATTCATTCATTGACATATTTGCTTATTCATTCAAGTGATACTTCCACTCCCATTTAAATAATCATTCCCTCATTTATTTACTCATTTATTTAAGCAAACATTTATTACTATCTTAAGCTCTGGGAAATGGAAAGATAATTATGGACTTAGTCCCAACCACCTAGGCAGATTTTTTTTAACTTAGTAAAATCATGTTAATGGATGGACTAGCATGTTCTTAAAAAATACCAGAATTAACTATAATAGAAAATATTAATGTGCAGGCAGCAAGATGGGGGTCAAGGAGCATGGAAGTAGATAATATGGTCTTTTAATATCTGAAGGGGACTGGTTCCAGGATCCCCACTGATACCAAAATCCATGAACACTAAAATCCCTTATGTAAAATGGGGTTACATTTGCGTATATCCTAGGTACATCCTCTGTATATTTTAAATCATCTCTAGATTACCTAAAATACCAAATCCAATGTAAATGCTGTGTAAATGCTTGTTATATACTACTGTTCAGGGAACAATGACAAGAAAAAGAAATATGTATTTGTTTAGTACAAAAGAAATTTTTTCAGTGCTGGGGATTGAACTTGGGGCCTCATGCTTGCTAGGCAAGTGCTCAAAAGCAATCCCCCCCCCAGTATTTTCTTTTTAAAAAAATATTTATTTTTAGTTTTAGGTGGACACAATATCTTTATTTTATTTTTTTATGTGGTGCTGAGGACCGAACCCAGGGCCTCACGCATGCTAGGCGAGCACACTATCATTTGAGCCACATCCCCAGCCCCACCCCTCCCAGTATTTTCTATCTGCAATTTTTCTATCTTCAAATCCATGAAGACAGAACCTGCATATTCGGAGTGGCAGCTGTTAAACATGCTGGTGCCATACTGAAGATATGTTTAGAAGAGTCTAGTCCCTCTGTCAAAGCAACATCAATATAGTATCACATAGAAGCTGCATTTAAACTGGGTCTTGAACAATGAACACAAGTTTTTCCACTAAAGATAGGAAACAGGTGGCAGGCAGAAGGAACAGCACGTGAGAAAGTTTAAAGGGACAAGCTAAGAAAAGAGCAGAGCAGCCAGCAGACCTGGAGCACAGGAGATATACCTGGAAATGGTAGGGGGATGCTGAGGGGTGAGAGGCTGGGTCCCAAAGTGCCTTTGCATTAGTCCATTTTCTGTTGCCCATAACAAACCACCATAGAATGGGTTGGTGTTACGTTGTCTGTATAACCACATAGAGAAAGCAGTTCATTCCATGTCATGATTCTGGAAGACCAAGGCCAAGGAGCTGCATCTGATGATGATTGTCATAGTTTAGATCTGGAATGTCCTCTAAAAATTCACTTGTTGGAAGCTTGATTCTACATGCACCTCGAGTTAGAGGGGGTCTTCAGGCAATGATTGGATCATGAGGGCTCTAACTTCGTGAATGGGTGGCGAACGTGGGACCTATTTACAGGAATTAGGTCTCTGGGAGCATGTCTTGGAAGGTTTATTTTTTTTCACAGGGCCCATAGATCCTCCCTTCTCTCTCCCCCCTCTCTTTGATTCCAACTACCATGAGTTGAGCTGCTTTCCTCCATCATGCCCCTTTTTTAAAAATTTTTTTATAGTTGTAGAAGGACAGCATGCCTTTATTTGTTTCATTTTTTATATGGTGCTAAGGATAGAAGCCAGTGCCTCACACATGCTAGGCAAGTGCTCTGCCACTGAGCCCCAGCCCCAGCCCCTCCTCATCATACCCTTCTGCCATGATGTTCTGCCTCAACTCAGGCCCAGGCAATGAAGATGGCCAACCATGGACTGAGATCTCTGAAACTATAAGCCCCAAATTAATTTTGACCTGTTCCCCTTCTGCCATGATGTTCTGCCTCAACTCAGGCCCAGGGCAATGAAGATGGCCAACCATGGACTGAGATCTCTGAAACTATAAGCCCCAAATTAATTTTGACCTGTTCCTGTCAGGTATGTTGCTCACAGTGACAAAAAGCTGACTAACACAACAACCTAACTGGTAGAGTCTCAAGGTGGTGCAGGGCATCACAGGGCAAGACACAAAGAAGCACAAATATATTTTTTATCTGTCTGGTCTGTCTCCCCCTTTTAATTAAGCCACCAGGATCCAATCAAGAGGGTTCCTTTCTGATGACCTTTTCTCATTCTAAGGCCCCAGCCCCAGACATCAAGGTGAGATTCAGTTTACACCGTCTTATATCTCACAATGGGGATTCAATTCCAACACATGCAGCCTTGGGAGACATGTTCAAACCATTCCAGTCTTGAATACCAAGTAAAGTGCTGAGCTATATTTTGATACTACATGGAGCCACAGGAGAGAAAGCAGAGATGTGACATGGTCACAGTGGCCATGTGGACAGACCATAACAGCATTCCCTCATTTATTTACTTATAGAGAATGTGACTGCTTTGTGCTGAGGAATGGTGATAATCAGAGCAAAGTATGGTCTCCAGTGGGGTTGCAAGCTAAGGATCTCCTTGAGAGGTAGGTTTTTTTTTGTTTGCTTATTGTTTTTATTTTGTTTTGCTTTGTTCTGTGGATTGAACCCAGCAGTGCTTTACCACTGAGCTGTATTCCCCAGTCTTATTTTATTTTGAGACAGGATCTCACTAAGTTACTGAGGCTGGCCTCAAACTTGCAATCCTCCTGCCTCAGCCTCCCAAATCACCAGCATAATAGGTGTGTGCCACCATGCCCAACTTAAGATGTGTTTTAACAGGTAAAGTAAAAAGAAGTAATGGCTGGACATGGGGAGGGAGGACGTCCACCATAATGCCCAGGTTCCTGATGTAGGAAGCTGAGTTGGAGGGAGAAGCTGTTAACTAAAATTAGGGACCATTGATTCTATTCTTTTTCAGGGTCCCCTCCTGATATGAACACATCCTTTCCCCTCTAGGAAGCAGAGGTAATTAGCAGCCCTCCAAATGTGAGAAGAAGTTTAAAACCCTTATAATTTATGTTCTTTAAAAAATTAGGCCAGTTCAGCAGAATAGAGCAAGCAGATGAGGAAGGGAGAGGGAGGAAAAAGGAAGGTACTGGGGAACGAGATGATCAAATTGTATTATGTACATATACAAATATGGCATAAGGAATTCCATTATTATATAAAATTATAATGCACCAATAAAAATAAAAATATTAAGTCAGTAATAGAGGCTGATTTTGGATATTCTAAAACCAGTATTGCATTCATCAGATTTTCTTTGAGTGCCTGGAGGCTTGTGGTTCCCTTTCCTCTTAGAGCCAGGTGTGGGCCTGTGATGAATTCTGGCTGGTGACATACATATGAGAGGCAGTGATATACATCACTCCCAACCACAAGCATTAGTTGCTGCTCCTCAGATTCTCATCACCCTCTTCCCCTGGCTTAAAACCTCAGGTGAGAAATATCAGAATCCTAATCTGGTGGCCCCTCTATTAGCTGGACCCCTAGGGAAGGGCCAGACCTTTGTTGGACATATAATATGGGCACGATATTAACCTTTGTTGCTTTAAGTCACTGAGATGGGTTATTATTTGCCACAACAGTATAACCCAGGCAATCCAGATGGCTATAAAAACTTATAGTTTATTGAACATCTACTTTGTGCCAGAACAACTAGAATCCTATTACTATACAAGTCAGAGTCATATCTAACACTATCGCTCCAACGGTTCTTAGCTTCCCACCTCCACAGAGGCAAAGCCTAGTTGCCTCCACCACGATCTACGGTTGTGCCCACACTGAGCTCACCCCCCTCCTACCTTCCTCTGCTCATTCTTACTGGCCTCCTTGCTATAACTCCAGCCTAGAATATGGCTCTCTGTGAATCCTTGTGATTTTCCTTCTCATCCCCTCAGCTGTGACATTTTCAGCAAAGCCTTTCTTGGCACCTAACTCTAAATGCCCAACACCCAGAAAACACATTCTCACTGACCTTCTCTGCTTCATTCTTTCTTCCTCAACACCTTCACCTAACATAATACACCCTTGATTTTCCTTGTTTACTTGGTGTCAAAACAGAGCTCCTCCAGGAGGCTGTACAGTTGCATAAGCTACCCGCCTCCCCCACCCTTCTGCCCAAATCCCAGAGTTTGGCAAATATTAAGTTTCTAAGAAATACTGTAGAATAAATGACACTGATACACAAGCTCATGCAATCATGCCAACCACTTCTGAGGAAGGGATGTATAGACCCGTCTTCAGAGCAGGAAGTGAGACATCATTTGGCCAGGGATCACACCATTAGAAGTGACCCACAGGATTATGATTGCTGTATGTATATAGGTGACTATATGACCAATGTGATTCTGCAATCTGTACAATCAGAAAAAATGAGAAATTATACCCCAATTGATTCAAATGTATGAAGTGCCAAGATCATTGTAATGTCATGTGTAGCTAATAAAAGAAAGAAAGTAAGTAAGTAAGTAAGTGACCCACAGGGCTGAGAATCGAAAGCTGCACTGTCCCACTGCAGCACAAGAGCAAGAGTGTGAGACTTTTCACCTTTAAAGCTTCCCACCCAGGTCTCCCCAAAGCCTTCAGGCCTGGGCTGCCAGACTGTCCTGCTCTGGTGCCTGGATTGGGCAGCAGTGCCACCTGCTGGGCACATGACCAACTTACATGAAGGGAAACAAATACACACCTTGAGACCCTTAGAGATGGAGTGTGTGTCCGTGGGGTGGGAGCCTAGAGACTCCACCATGCCTTACTTGTGCACAGCATGGCTAGGAACTCCAAGAATGATCTCTCACAGACCTGGGTTCAATTCCTGCCTTGACCACTTCCTAACTGTGTGACACTTACCTATCCCCTGTCTTGGATGCCTCATCTATAAAACAGAGATATAGTACCCACCTCTTAGGTTGTCATGATGATTAAACAAGTAAGGCTCAAATATCACCTCCTCAGTGAAGTCCCCCATAAGATTGTTTCCATCCAAAGAGCCCCCTCTTCTACCAAGTCACTCTCTACCCTTTTATTTATTTATTTTTTAATAGCACATTCTACCATTTGACATTTTAAAATTCCCTGTTTACTGGCTCTCCCACAAAAATGCCTGCTCTGTCATGGCAGAAGCTTTGCTCACTGTTATATCCCAAGAGCCTCAAGCAGTGGCTGCCACAGAGCAGAGCTTAATAAAAACACTTATCTCTTGAAACACATTGCACAATGACTGGCATGTACTAAGGATTCAAGAAATGCTGTCATTACCATCATTATGTATGAATTTATTCACTTATACATTTATTTATTTACTTATCTCTTAGTAAATTCACATTTCTATTTTGGTAAAATATACATCACAAAATCTACCGTTTGAACCATTTTGAAGTGTGCATTCTATGGCTTTAAGTGCATTCACACTGTTGAAGGCCATCACCACCATCATTCTCTATGGAGCTTTTGATCCTCCTAAACTGAATCTCCCTATCCATTAAACACTAGCTCCCCTTGCCCTTCTCCAGTCACTGGTATTTGCCATTCCACTCTTGGTGTCTGCATTTTACTGCTCTAGAGACCTCATATAAAAATGGAATCATAGATTATTTGTCCTTTTATCACCTATACTTCTTGAGCATCTATTACACTTAGGGAGTAGGTTTTGTAGAGACAAAGTGAGGACAGAACAAGAGCAATTCAGGTAAAGAACAGGGCCAGTCACAGAGGAAGAGCCGAGATGAAATGGGTCCCATTCTCTGCACCCTCCTCTCTAAGGCTGCACCACCTTGGGCAGGGAAGTAGCTGCTATACTCTACAGAGACACCAGATGGCAGCCTCGTACCACAGAGATGCCCTTGACTACTGTCAGCAGAGGGGAGCAGAGAGATGCCAGGGAAAGAAAGGGCCTCTATGGGGGCTCCAGGGACAGCAGGAAAGGCTTATGAAGGCTCCTGGGATTGGGATAGAGAAGCCTCGGTCCTTCAGGGTTTGAATTGTATGCAGGCAGCAAGGTCAAACAAAAAGGAAGAGGACAGGAAGGGCAATATGTTGCAGCAGAGAACAGAGGTTGTCCCTGGACATATGTGGGTGTTCTCCTGTTCAGCTTGGCCACTTTTCTGCTATGTGGCATTGAATGAATTTCTTAACCCTTCTGAATCTCTGGAAGGTTGTTGGGAAGAATAAGTGAAAGGCATGCTAAAGCTTCCGGCACACAGTAAGCCCTCCATGTTGACTGACAGCAAAGACAATCAGGCTTCACCTGTGACCATTCCAGAGCCAAGAGGTAAGAAGGATCTTCCCTCCTCACTGTTCAGTAAAGGTCACTCCAGCTCCTACTTATTACCATCATTCTAAGCTCATTTCTATTCTCCTTCTGCACCTCTGGAGTCCTCTTACCCACTCCTCAGACCCACCTGCTCCTGGGAGTTCTTTTTGTCATCTAAACAGGAGCAGGTAGGCAGAGACTGCCAGATTCCCATTTCACAGATTCCTCTCTTGACCTCAGAAAAACTAGATTTTACTGCCTAAGTCTGGTTTAAGCAGCCAGATTATACAAAAGGTCACATATTATCTGATTACATTTTTATGAAATCACATATTATCTGATTACATTTTTATGAAATGTCCAGAAAGAACAGATAGTGGAGACAAGAAACAGAGTGGTTACCAGGGCATGTGGGAGGAGAGACAGGGGAGTAACTCCTTTAATGGGGTTTCTACTAGAAATGATGGAAATGTTTCAAACTATATAGAGTTGGTGATTTTACAACATTGTGAATAAACTCAATGCTTTTGAATTATTTCACTTTAAAATAGTTAACTTTATGTCAATTTCCTCTTTCAAATATATCACTGCTTTTGAGACCACTGGGAATGAGGGCAGGTATAGTAGCCTTCCAAACCTTGAAATCCAAAAACTGAAGCTTTTCTCCCTATGATGAGAAAGGAACGGCATTTGCCCATCTGTCTGTGTCCAATCATTCCCATGCTCATCTACCCATCCTTCTATTATTTATCTATTAGCCTACAAATTCTCCTATTATTCATTCATCAATCTATCATTCCTTCTGTCTATTCACCTACCTGTCCACCCATCCATTCACCCATCTACCCACCCACCCACCCATCTACTTCTCTATTCATCCATCCATCCACCCACCTAGCAGATCCTTTCTTTCCCTCTTTGCCTCATGCACCATACACCACGATTTTAATATTAAACAACTCTAACTCAGTCCCTATCCTTTAGGACGCCCCTATGTCCAAGAGAAGACAAATGCTCTTAACTAAGACAACATCATATGATATGCACTCAGTGACTTAGAGTTGGAGAGTGTTGGGGAAGTTCCCACAGGGAAGCTATGTCGGAATATAAATGTGAAGACTACACAAGAGAAAACCAGCCAGGCACCAGTGGTGCATGTCTGTAATCCTAACAGGTCAGGAGGCTGGGGCAGGAAGATCACAAGTTCAAAGTTTGGACTCTTTGGGGGACAAGAGGGAGTCACAGGGGGGTTTTATCCCAGAGAATGACCTCATCAGATCTGCATTTCAGACAGTTTCCTCCATGGCTGGATTGGAAGGGGTGAGGCAGGAGGCAGGAAATGGGGAGGAGGCAGGTGCAAGAAGAAGGGGCCCTGGCAATTTTACATCAGGACTGAGATGGCCCCAGCAATGGGTGATCTTACTGGTCCCTTCCAATCTCCAGCTGCCTTAAAAGGGACCCCTTTCCTGCCACCTGAAGTCCAAGTTTGCTGGGATCTGTTGCCCTTGGAGACTCCTACTTCATCACTTAGCATTAGGTGATGGCTGTGAGCTGTGGCTCCTTGCCTCCAGAGGCAGGGGTCCAGGATCCACAGGGGACAGACCTTCTCCTGGTGTTCCATTCTCACCTTACATCCTCTTCCACAGACATTTCTTGCATCTCTTACTCTTTTGCTGCTCTAGGAAAGGACCAGGACAGGATTATTAATTTATTTCACAGATGAATAAGTGGGAGCAGAGAGAAGCAAAGTGACTTGTCCAAAGGCACCAGCCAGGAAAGCTGAGGAACTAAGGCCTGAACTCAGGTGAACCTGATCCCTGAGCCCACTCCCTTAATATCTGCCATCTTAAAGAACTTTGCTACAAAGCACAGCACACCTGTGTCCACATCTGCATATCCATATCAGGAAGCAGAATAAAATAATGGCCAATCATGTGAGCTATAAAAGCCATAGGGCCCAGGGTTGAATCCTGGCTCCTCTTACTAAGAACTGTGTGACCTTGGACAAGTTACTTAACCTCTGTGCCTCTGGTTTTGCATGTACCAAAAAGGATGATGAAGGCAATTATCACATGGGATATTGGGATGGATTAATGAGAGAAACTCTATAAAAACTGTGTTTTAACAACTGCTATATTCACTGAGTGCTGGCCACCCTCACAACAGCATGGGATTGGTCAGCTCTGCACCACTAGAATGACACAGACTATTCATGAACTACAGAGGTGTACTTTAGTTTCGCATTTCTGGAGGTTCAAGTCCAAGATTGGGCAGCCCCAAATGATAGGCCTCTGGAAAACCAGGAATAGAGAGGGGAAAGTCAGTACTAGGGTCCCAGGATCCCCTTCAAGGGTATGGCCCCAATGACCTAAGGACATCCCACTAGACCCAACCTCTTAAAGGTGCCCAAGCCTTGAACACACAGACCTCTAGAGGCACTATCCATATTCAAACAGTAGTAGCAAGCATCACTATTATCTCCATTTTACAGAATAGGCCAAGGGGAAAATTAGATTGCCATCAACCACCCAGGAAGGAGATAGTAGAAGTAGGTTTACACCCACAAAGACCAAGCTCCAAAGTTCAGGTCCTTAGGATGCACCCAGAAGCAGCAGTTATGAGCAACAGATGCTGGCTACAGCAACTACTACCAGTCACCCATCTCCTGGGAACCTCCAGTTCTGTTGCCAGGGAGCCATGTGAGCCACAAACAAAAGCTAAGTCCTTCCCTGTTCTGGGCTGTAGGACTGTGAGAAGATGGCTCAGGAGAAGCCAGCAGGGTCCTTCTTCCTTCTTTCTGAACAGGCTGGTCCTTGGAACAGACGTAAGGTAGCTCTACAGAGCCAACCCAGAGCCCCATTTCCAAACTTGATCTGCACACATGCTCCCTTCCACTCCACTTTAACAACTAGTGTTAGCACAGTCCTGACCGGGTACAGCAGCCTTCTCAGGGGTCCTGGATTCTAATTACCAGGGCCATCTGACATCAACCGCCCTTCCTCAGTACAATTAGCAGACTCTAGTCCTGCAGGGGCCTAATGAGAAACACAGGGGTGGGAGGGTGGCTCCCTCCCCACACTCTGCCAGCCCTGTTCTACCCACCCCTTTTCTCTCAAGGACACCTCCCTGGCCACCCTCCGTCTCATCAGAAAGGGGTTTTAGCGCTGCCTTGATTCTCACTTTAATTAAAAGAAAATGTCCTCCTGGAGCTTTTGGGCTGGATTTTCTTTCCCTCCTTGGAACATTTGTTCAGCCTCTGAGCTGAAGCCTGGTGCTTGGTTAATTGAAAGTTACAGATGAGCAAGGACATGGCCCTCTTGGGAGAGAACGAAGAGAAACACAAGCTGGTGCTGGCCCGGAGCTTCTCCGGTGCAGAGGGGCGCCATACCCCAGGCTGCTGGGGAGAAGGTGGGACAGGGGTGGAGAAATGCCACCCCCAATCAGAGAAGGACCCCTCTAGTCACTGCAGAGACTCTAATGGAAACCCCAGGTGACAAACACACCCAAATTCTAAATAACTCATGTGCTTTCTACAGAAAAATGACACAAAGGAATAAAATGAAGAGCCTGGAGTGTGACTGTCCTCCTGCCAGCTGGAAATAATCATTGCTAACACCTGGGGATATACAGCCTTCCGGAACTTTTATGACAGTTTGCACAAACAAATGATTTTCATTGCCTCCTCCCGCATCCCGATTATAAAAGTTATAAATGCTCACTGAAAACAGCCTGAAAAGAGTTTTTAAAAGTATGCAAACATTCTGAACTATATACTCATAATGTCATGCCCCCAGACTGTGTGACAGTGGCAGAGTAATAAGAGGTGTGGGTATAAGCAAGGGATCTGGAGCCAGACAGTCCTATCCTAGGCACAGACGTCAGTCAGCTTCACATTACTATAAGGAATACCTGAGATAATCAACACAAGAAAAGACTAATTTTGGCTCAGTTTTGGAGATTTCAGTCCATGATTGATAAGAAACATTGCTTTCAGGCCTCTGATGGGAACAACATGTTATGGCAGGAGCATGTGGTGGAGCAAAGCCATCTCATGGTCAGGAAGCAAAATAAAGCAAGAGGAAGGGGTTGGGCTCCCAACATCCCCTTGAAGGGCAGGCTCCCAGTGACTATCTTCCTCCCACTAGACCCTACCTCCTAAAGATTCCACCCCCTCCCAATAGTGTCAAGCTGGGGATCAAGATTTTAACACATGAGCCTTTGAGGGGCATTCCTGGTCCATACTATAGCAGTAAGAAACTCAATTTCCTGTGCCTTGGTGGTCCCATATGAGGAACAGGAACCAAGCAACAGCAGCTATGCCAGACTGTTTATGAACATTATTATAAAATGGCATTATAATGCATCTTTCCTACCTGGCATTGCTGCACACACTGATAAACCCTGGGGCTTTCCTTCTAGGTATATATTAATATGATAAGATATAGTACATTATACTACATATTTTATATATATATATATAATCTATCATTATAGATTATACTGTGGTCCATCCTAACTTGAAAATACTGTAAGTTAAAAATGCATGGTCTGTAATTCCAGCGGTTCAGGAGGCTGAGGCAGGAGGATCCCAAGTTCAAAGTCAGCCTCAGCAATTTAGCAAGGTACTAAGCAACTCATTGAGACCCTGTCTTTCAATAAAATACAAAAAAGGACTGGGGATGTGTGGCCCCGAGAAAGAGGACCTCAAGGCTTCAAAGGGTGCTCCCATCCAGCACAGTAGCCTCACCTGGCAATGTGTTGGACACACAAATGATCAGGCCCATTCTGAGCTCCTGAATGAGGTGATTACAAATGTTTCTCCTGACATTTTACCAAAAGAGAGGTTATTTCAGGAGTGGGAATATACAAGGTGGGAGAGGTCTCAGATCACAGCCATGTGTCCTTTCCTACACCCCATCCTATATGGCTCTCTTCCACAAAGATGATATCCAAGTTCTCTCAGATTGTCATGAGTTTAAGTAATGCCAGATTTAGAAGCTGCAAAAAGTAGACTGAATTTCTGTATTCTTTCTACCAGAATCCTCAAAATGGCATTTTTCCATATTTGCCTGTTTTATCATTCTCTTCCTCACTCCCTACACACAACATATATATGTGTTTACTTGTTTCTGAGTCACTGGATATTAAGTTGTAATAACATGATATTATGTTATTCCTTGCTCTTGTACACCTCAGCATGCACTTCCTAAACACACATTCTCTCACATAACCACAGTACACTGATCAAAATCAGAAAATTAACATTGATAGGATATTGTTATCTCATCTACATATCTTATTCAAATTTCACCTATTATTCCACCAAAGCCTTTGAGAGCAAAAGAAAAAATTCCCCCATGATCCAATTCAGAAACATGCATTATACTCATTGGTCATGTCTCTTTAATCTGAATAATTCTTCAATCTTTGTCTTTTAGGACCTTGACATTTTTCAAGAGCACAGGTCAGTTGTCATGCTGAACCATCCCTCAATTTGAGTTTCTGGATTGATCTAAACAGCACTTCTGGATGTGATGGGTGGCTGAATCTCCCTCAAAGGCTTGGGAGTTGTTAGAATGCAACTTCTGGCCTTCCGCCCAGACTTCCTGCATCTCAATGACTGGGGTGGGACCTTGGGACTGCTTCCCACTCTCTCATTCTCACATGCACTGCTGACTTGAAGCTTTCTTCTTCTGAAGACACAGCTAAGATTCTTCATGCTCTGGCCTCTGACCTGGTGCTTTCTGGCCTGGTCCTAGTGAAGTCCCTGTGCATTTTTATTCTGGCAACCCCTGAAGGCTTGCTTAGTCAGCTCAGGCCCTCCAGAGGGGTTGGCAGAAGAGGTGGGTTTCATCCCAGAGGCTCTGAAGGAAAAGGAGTAAAAGCCCTTAGGACCATGCCATGAGCTTTTTTGATCTCCCTCACCTTAAACTCTGGCTGGTGATAGCTCTTCACTTTGTACACTGTGCTTTATCTCTACCCACAGAGGCAAGTGGGATGTCAAGGAAAGATCTGGACTCAGGCATCCAGTCCCATGACTGGCAGTTGTATGTCCTTGGGGGCGTTACTTTCCCCATGTGAGCCTGAGGATACTCATCCATTAAAGAAAAGAATAATGTATAACTTTTACAGGTTTGTGGGAGTTAACAATATTACATGAAAAAGTCCTGGGCACATTTAATTTAGGAAATGTACTAGGACCTGCATATTCTCCAGGGTGACAGCCCTTTAATGACAGTATTTGCACCAGGGGTCCACACTGGTCTAGCTGAGAATGTCTCAGCACTGAACTTTGTTCTAAGGGTCTTCCTACCCAAGGTCCCTCCTTCTCCTTTCACAGGCACTCAATGAAATGGCTGATACCTCCCTGTTCACTCCTGTCCCTTATTTCCTTTGTCATTAAAGTCATCCATGCAACAAATCTCTTGCAATACTACCTCTATCTTCTGCAGTCCCCAGTGAACAAGAAGTGATAGCAAACTCAAGCAAAACACCAAGACATTCTCTTGAAAACATCAGGTGAAAAACACCCAGTGGAAACATGGCTGGAACCCTGGATCTCTACTGAGACATGTTAGATATTATTAGAGTTGTCCATCATGATTGGTCTCCCAACTCACATCCCATTTGCATTTTTTATCACCAGAAAACTTTCCTCCAAAAGCAAAATAGGCACAGTCTTAATTGTATGTGCATTGTAATGAGACATTCTTGTCAGTAAATTGTCCTCCTCCACAGTGGCAAGCCTGTGAGACTTTGTGGGGTTTATTTTTTTTAAAATATAATTTATCATGTATTTCTCATTACAAAAATAATACCCATGTCTGTGACAGACAGAGATGCTGAATATATATCAGAATGTTCACCAGGAACCAGTGTGTACAAAAAATGAAAATAGAGAAGAAACTGAGGGGATATCGCTAGAGTGGTAACCTGAGGGCTGTCTATACCCCAAGGGCTATCCAAGGGTTACCGAGGAAATGCTTGGGAAATGGTTGGTGCAGGGCCTCAAACCTAGAAGAGCCTCAAGAATAGTTGTTATCGGTATCACTGTCATGACTACTACCGTTACTCCAGTACCCCACATCTTCAAGCAGCTCTGACAAAAGTTTAGTGAGCCTGAAGTGTGTCCCAGGGAAGGTTCTAAGAGCATAACGAACAGGCTGGTTTGTGATAACAGAGGAGTGAGCAGATGTCACTATTCTGATGTCACAAAAGTTGTCAAAAAGGCCCAATCTGAGCATTCACTGTATACCAGGCCCTGTTCAAGCATATGACACTTGCTAGGCCTGTCAGGGAAATGCAACAAGTAGCAGCAGGACTCCCACATTTCCCACTACCAACACAAGATTGGAAAAGAAGATGGCTAGAAATTTTGAACCACTGAACTCAAAATCCATGTCAAACTGGAAAGGAGATGAAGCTAGAAAAGCCAAAAACTGGGAAAAGACAACACGGGTATACATGAAATACATATGCACATGCATCATACATGTACATATGCATCCTATAAATTTTTACCTAAGATTTAGTATGTATTTTTCAACATACATAAAATGTTAATTTCCTCAGTATATGATACAGTTTGGATCTGGAGAGTCCCAGAAAGGCCCATGAGTTGAAGGCTTGGTCTCAGCCTGTGGTGCTAAAGGAGGTGTTAGAACCTTTAAGAGGTGAGGCCTAGTTAAAGAGAGTTAGATCATTGGTGACATGCCCTTGAAGGGATACTGGGACCTGGACCCTTCCTGCTCTTAGTTTCCCAGCTGCCATGAGGTGACAGGTTTCCTCCACCACACACTCCTCCCACTATGTACTATGCCACCACAGGCCAACCATGGACTAAAACCTCTGAAAACGTGGGACAAGATAAACCTTTATGTTAATTATCTTAATGAAACATACAAAAAACAAGATATCTATGAGCTATAAACTCAACAAATAAAAAGAGCAGAAAGTACATGACAAAAATCCATTATCAGTAAACTTCAAAGAACTATAAGTTCACATTTAAGATATCTTTAGCTATGCAACTGAAAAAGATTTTTCGAAATAAGATCTGGTTTGGAAAAGGCATAGGGGAAATTATCTCTGCCTTATATTTCTGGGGGAGTAAAAATAAACATAAACTTTATTGAAGGCAACTCATTACTAAGTATGAATGAACTTAAAAACCACAGACTTTCAGACTCGGTGATTCTGCCACTGCAAGCTTATCTGAAAGAGATAGAGAAGTGTGCAAAATCTGAGCTTTAAGACTACGAGGCATTTTTATGATCTTTTCTGTTAGGTGGATCAAGAACTGTGGTCACCTGTCCCTAGAAAATGTCTGTCCCTCAAAGCAATCTACATGGCTTTGATTTTAAAGAGCAGTAATATTAAATCTTTAGTCAAACATATTCTTTTAATGTTTCTTTTAGTTGTAGATGACACAATACCTTATTTATTTATTTTTATGTGGTGCTGAGGATTGAACACAGTGCCTCACATGTGCTAGGCAAGTGCTATACCACTGAGCCACAGCCACAACCCTAATCAAACATTTTGTGAGCTGACAGAACTATAGATCCTACCTAAGGTCCCAGATCTCTGAGAGTCCCTGGAGAGCTCAATAGGGTATCTGGAACCTCCTTTTCTTTTCTTTTTTTTTTTTTGGTATTAGAAAGCCCAGAGGAAATCACATAACTACTTGCTATCAGGGAAAGCTGAGAGCCCAAAATGCCATATTTCTTTGCTTTTGCCTGGAATGATATCAACTCAGTGCTGTCACCCTGGTTACCTCATGCTAATCAGAAGCTCTAATTAGCAGGCACATCTGATTAATAATAAGGGGGAAAAACAGCTTAATTATTAAGTGACAGTTTGACAGACAAAATCCTTCAAACCATGGGGCCCTGAGTGGGGGATGAACACGATTACAGAGGAATATTTCAGAAAGTGCTGCTATAATAGCACCTGCTATTTCCCAATACTGGGCTGGGGTCAGGCACTATGCTATGTACTTTCCTACTTTTAGCACACTGAACTCTTTTAACAATTTTGTGAGGATGCTGGGGTGCCAAGAGATTTAAGTAATGTGTTCAGAGTAGCAGACAGTGTGTGGCAAAGCCAAAACTCACATGGAGGGTTGCCTGACTCCAGAGCCATGGCCTTGATAGCTGTCACACTGCCATTTCCTGTCTGCCCACTCATCCATTCATCCCTGCACTTACCAATCCATCTACCCACCATGCATCCATCCACCCACTCACCTTTCCACCCACCTGCCAATCCATCCCACTAACTACCATCCTTCCATCCATCATCTATCCCTCTCTCCATCCATTCACCATCTATCCATCTTTATTGAACTCCTACTACATCAGGAACACCAAGGATAAAGGCCCAAGACCTCCCTAAAGAGCCAGTACGCAATGCTCAGACCCCTGTGTTTCAAGCCCCTGCATTTCTGTTTACCCTCTCTGTTTCTCTTATCAACCCTTCCTCATCCTTTAGCTGTGGGAAGGATTGGGACCACATTTTGACTAAAATTCCTATGACGAAGTCATCCTTTGGTTCCTAACACAGGTGGCTCCTTCTTCACCAAGTCATTCTGACCTTCCAGGTCTGGCCATTCAGTACATTCTATCCTCCCAAACTTATACATTTGGAGATGGGCATGTGTCATAGGCTGTTTGAATGAGACCCAATCTTAGAAGTGTTACAGGCCGTATTAGGGGCAAAATACTTACGGCTTAAACCTGTTCTAAGCTCTTTTGTTTTCCCCAACATTAAAAGTAAAGACAATCTAAGGGTAAATTCAGGGAAGAGAAAAGCATAACTGAGAGGTGGAGAGAGAGAGAGATTCCCAAAGCCATCCTTTGAGTACCTGGATTCAGCTGTATCTGAAGCCAGCATCTTCAGAAATTTTCATGAGTTGACAAACTCTCTTTTATGCTTTACAGTCTGAGTTAAAGATTCTGACAGTTTCCTAAGCAGGTGGTAAATTCCCTGTGAGTATTTAAGAGACTGAATGCCTTTCTTTGGATCTTTGTTATGCAAAGTTCAAATAAAGGACCATCAGCAACACCTGAGCACCCATTAGAAATGCAGAATTTCAGATCTCATCTCCCACCTAGGGAATTAAAATCTGCATTTAGACAAGCTCCCCAGGAGATACTAATGCACATTGCAATTGGAGAAATACTTCCTTAAAAACAATTTAAGCTTCAAACAGAAATAGATGTCTTTTAAGATTTCTCCCTAGCCTGATCCCTCTAACCTGTTTCCAACTTTCCTATGAAAAGCTGAAAAGGATGGACGTTGGGAAGAAGTGTGCAGAAAGCACCTTGGGTAAGACAGAGTGGCCCTAAATGAAACCATTATACTCCTGTGGTGTGAGGCTCCCGCTTCAGATTTCCTTTAAAGTTGGAGCTATAAGTACTTATGAAAAAGATCTTTCAGGGGAGAAAGTGCAGGAGAAAGAAAGAAAAAGAAATAGCCAGAGAGAGAATGAAAGATAGCTTGCCTACCTTCCTTGAGGTATTCAACCCTTTGTTTGAGGGTGCAATTCTGTTTTTTTTTTTTTTTTTTTTTTTCCTTCTTTTTTGAAATGGCCACAACCATGTTCTGGTTTTTGTTTCAGGTAAGAGCAGAGAGTAGTAGAAAGAGATGCCTTGCTGTTTTTCATTCAGAGGAAGGGCTGAGTTGCCAGACTAATCCTTGTTGAGTTTGTGAGGCTGGTTGTATCAACTCTGCCGGGCAGGTAATAAGTGCTAAAAAATATCTGCCCTTCAGGGCTGGGCTTGTGACTCAGTGGTAGAGCACATTTGTGAAGCATTGGGTTTGATTGATATCAGCACCGCATAAAAATAAAGGTATTGTGTCCATCTACACCTAAAAAAAAAAAAAAAAAAAATCTGCCCAGGACCAGAGTAACTCTGTATGATGTTCAACCACAAGAATGGGATCCTAATTAGAATAATTTATATTCCATGTATGTGTTGTTGGATCAGCAGCCTTCTCTTCCTCCTCCCCTTCCATGGCAGCACTTGAGGCCTTACATACTACCTTGGGAAGGCCTCTTCGACCATCCCTTGTCAGCACCAGACTTAACAATTTTTGTAGATGGAAGCTCAACTGTCAGGCCAGACAATCGCCACAGAGCAGCCTGTGCAGTGGTTACTGCTTCCACAATCTTGGAGGCCAGCCACCTCACTGAAGTTACAACCTCTCAAAAGGCAGAGCTCTTTGCCTTCATACAAGCTCTCTACCTTTTAAAAGGCAAGTCACTTAACATCTATACTGACTCCATATGCCTTGCTTATTGCACATTCTTACACAGCCATCTGGAAGAAGAGGATTCCTTACTACCAAAGGCTCCCCTATAGTTAAGGCCTCTCATCTCTAAACTACCTGAGGCACTCCCTCTCCCTTCCCAAGTTGCTATTATATACTGCCGGGGTCATCAAACCACTTCCGACCCCATAACCAAGGGAAATAACAAGGCTGATGCAGTGGCTAGAAGCTTAACCAGCGAGCTGCCCACGGCTCCCATTCTCTTTCTCTTACACCCTCCAAACTGGCTTACACCCAGCAGGAACAGACCGACCTCCTGGCAAGGGGGCCAGATAAGAGATAACAGCTAAATCTTCCAGGTGGACAAAATTGCCCTTCCTCAACTCCAAACCCAAGATATCCACTCCGATATCCACAAGTCACTTCACATCGGTCCCTAGCTTCTCTTACAATTCTCCCAACCTCTCTTTTACCTACCTGGCATGCATGACTTAATTCAGCAGGTCCATTCCACATGTTCCATATGTCCCTCTGTTTCACCTCAAGCGGGGGGTATGACCCAAAGTCCCTACTCATCAGATGCGAGGACACCAACCATGCAAAGATTGGCAGTAGATTTCACTCACATGCCCAAACACAAAAAGTTGTGATACCTACTCACCCTGGTAGATACCTTTTTAGGATGGACTGAGGCTTTTCCAACCTCTGGAGAAACAGCGGACACTGTGGCCTCAGTCCTCATTGAGCAGATCATCCCCAGGTTCAGCCTTCCCACATCAACCCAGTCAGACAAGGACCTGCCTTCACTTCTAATTCAACAGGTCTCAGAAAGCCTCAACTGCTCCTGGAAACTTCACATTCCTTACAGGCCACAGTCCTTGGGTAAGGTTGAGCGGGCCCATGGGATTCTCAAGGATCACCTTACAAAACTCTCAATCGAGCTTCGAATCTCCTGGCCCAATACCCGAATCCAAGCTGCCCCTAGGGATCCCACAGGATTTAGCTCTTCGAACTACTCTAAGGCCACCCCTTCCTGATTAATCACAACCTTCCCATCCAACCCCCACTCCTGGCCTCATATTTACCTTATCTCACTCCACAATCCCCTCCAAGAACACAAGGACCACCATCTTCCTTCCCCAACTAGCACCTTCTGAGGGTCCACTCCAACAAGGAGACTCTGTCCTCTTAAAGGAAATCCTTCCTTCCTCAGTCACTCCAACCATACTGGATGGGTCCCCATATGATGATTCTCACCACCCCCAAATCAGCCAAACTACTAGGCCACGCCCCGTGGTATCATGTTTCTCGCCTCAAGCTTGCCCCAGATCTTAAGTCCTGGTCATCCCAATTGGTGGGCCTCCCACTTCTTCTCCTCTTGAGTCTGTTCCTACAGGTGCCCCTGACCAGAATGAGGCTGCCTAATCCCTACCACTGGAGTTTCCACATACAAGGGATCTGGGATGGTACGACTGGACATTAGGAACCAGCGATTGCCAACCTTCTGATTACCAAACAACTATCCCCATTCTATTAACCGGCCTCAGTCTTTCTGGCCAAGCACCTATCCTCTGCTTTCTCTATGACCATACCAAGGAGTACTACAAATCCCAACCAGATTATCTATGGAAGATGCCCTCACTCCTCCTGCAATATGTACAAGGCCAAAGAGACCACCCAAACCCAATTTCTGTAAAATTATTGTGGAGGTAGCACCTACCTGAACATCAGAGATCATTGGGACAACTGCTGGGCAGCAGGAGTGGAGGGAAAGCTGTACACCTGGTCCTGGAACAGTTCCCCGCCCAGAACTCTAAGATTTTCCACACCTATACCTGAGTGATTCCTCAGCTCCACCAAGAAATCCTCCAGGAAAAAACTGCCCTCACTCACCAACTAGGGGCACACGAGATAAAGATGGGCGACCATTTTCATGGCCGGCCCTTGTACACCAGAGGTTACAACTCCTACACTACTCCAGGGTCAATAATATTTCTGATTGTTTTCCATGTGCTACTCTGGATTGCCCCCCACTCGTTAACGGCAGTCCCTCTGACCTTTCCCCTTAACACCTTCCAAGGGGGTGATGCCTCCCTACCTCTGATGGGGATTCCCCTCTTTGACAATCCCCTGCAGCAGCAACAAAATCTTTCAATCTGTTATACCTCCCAAGCCTACCCCAGATACATGGTCCTCCCAAGTCCATGCACCCCCAGGATTTTTCTTTTTGGTGTAATGGGACATGTCAAAAGTCATCAATTCCTCTACTGCCACTCTTTTCTGCACCTGTTACCCTAGTTCCTCAACTAACACTCTATGGACAGGCTGAGTTTCTCTCATTGAGACTCCACCCACTAGATCTAAATAGGCTGTCCTTCTTCCAGTGGTTGTGGGTATTTCCCTTGCCTCAACCCTGGTTGCCTTGGGCATCAGGGCCGGGGCTTTGGGTCATAGCTTAACTATAACTAAAGAGCTTGAAGAAAAATTACAGCTAGCTGTTGAAGTCTCTGTCTACTCCCTGGCATCTCTCCAAAGACAAATACTATCGCTTGCAGGAGTCACTCTCCAAAACAGGTGGGCCCTTGGTCTACTCACTGCTGATAAAGGTGGTACCTATCTGTTCCTCAGGGAAGAATGTTGCTATTACATCAACGAAACCGGCCTAGTAGAAGAAAATATCGATGTGCTGCATTGGCTGAGTGAAGAACTGAAATGAAGGCAGCAGCAGTCCACCTCACTCCTCCCAGGATGGTGGAACTCTGCTCTTGCTGCTTGGTTAGGTCCAATTATTGGCCCCGTCCTTATAATTTATGTCTTGCTAATGACTGCTCCTTGTCTCCTCAGATTTATCCAAAACCGCAGCAGCAAAGTCTCAAGGGTGATGGTAAATCAGATGTTCCTCCACCCCTATGCCTTCCCAATGGGCCCCCAACTCCTGACCTTCCCCAAATGATGCCCCCTACCAGCAGGAAGAAGCAGATGACAACAGGGCCCATAACATCAAAGAGGTTGGAATGTTGGGTTGGTAGCCTTCCCTTCCCCTTCCCCTTCCCCTTCCCCTTCCACAGGGACTTTCCACCTGGCTGAGGAGACCTGAAATGGCCAATCAGAAGCTGACACAGGGGGCTAGGGATATAGCTCAATTGGCAGAGTGCTGCCCCAGCATCACAAAAAAATTTTTTTTACATTCCAACCAAAAAAAAAAAGAAGTTGATACAGTAATAGACCTGAACAACCAAGGGTTCCCACCGCCTGAAGCAATCACCCTGCCAACTCTTATCAGTCCGGACCAACCAGGGACAGACACGATGCCCCTAAACTTGGCCCAGCCGACCCGCTGTCAATAGCAGCAATTTAGATGGCCTAGGCCCTCTGGCCTCCGGCTATCCTTATAAGTACTGTGCTTGCCTTTCCTGCATGCGACTTCTCCAGCCCTCACCCTTTTGCAGACCAGTGAACCTCATCAGGGAGTCCCCCTGATAAATCTTTTTGCGGTGCCTTATTCTTGTTCCTTGGTTCCTGATCTCGCACACCTTTTCTGCTTTTCATGTGTAATATGTCAAAATACACTCTACTGTCAGGTATATCTAAAAAGAACAAATAAAACTTAAAAAAATGTATCTGCTGAGGGACACAATATCTTGGTGCAATCTGTGATACTGGATCAAACACATCACTACAACGGACTTTACTAAGACAATTTTTAAAAATTGGATGTAGCAGTTTGAGATTCCCTGCATTTGCCAACCTATCATAGTTATGTAAGGGAACGTCCTTGCTTGGAGAAGACATGTTCATTTTAAGAGGTTCAGATTCAAGTATCAGCAAGTGGTTCTCGGATGGCTTAGCAAAACAGTAACAATAAAATTTCTGCTGTGCCAGCATAGGATAGCTAGAAAAGCAAGACTAAGATTAAAACTGCATTTCCGAACTGAGTGCAGTTCACCACCTGTAATCCAAGTGGCATGGAGCTTGAGGCAAGAGTATGGCAACTTTAAGACCAGACTGGGCAATGGAGGGAGGGATAGAGGGAGGGAGGAAGGACGGAAGGAAGAAAAAAGACACCACACACACACAGAAAGGCTTGGGGGTGTAGCCAAAGCTCCCCTGCTTCAATCCCCAGCATCCTCCCACCCGACCCCATGCCACGCCCCAAAGGAAATATTTCCCAGAATGCCCTTCTCTGTAGGTGAGAATAACCACGAGTAAACTTTGCCCACACTCTGGACCCTGGACCGCAAAATTGAAACAGAAACCCAGCTCAGGAGATCTCGGGAGTCCTATGCAGGGAAAAACATGTGCCCACTGAGACGGGAGAGCGGTCCGGCCTACCCCTGCTGGCCCCTGCTCTGTGGTCTTCTGACGTGTGGCGGTGTTAGCTACACAGAGCCCTGCCTACCTTAACTTCCCACCGCTGAGACAAAAATACCTAAAACTGTCAACATAAAGGAGGAAAAGTGTGTTTTGACTTACGGTTTCAGAGGTTTCAGAACTACTGCCACTTTGGGCCTCGGGCAAGGCAGCACAACATGGCGGCAGCATAAGGCGGAGACAAGTCGCGTGCCTTCAGGCAGGAAGAAGAGAGCAGGACAGGAAGGGGCGGGTCCTGATGGCTGGCAAGGACCCGCCCCCAGTGACCTCATTTCCTTCCACTAGGCCCTGCCTTTTAAAGATTCCACCACTAGCATCAGCGGTTGGGGACCAATCTTTAGTATGTGACACTGGAAGACCTGAAAGATTGGAACTATATACTCTTCTCCAGGTCAGCTACAGCAATTGCAGTATGCAGGGGAAAAGGAAAGTGCAGGGCATCTTGTTTCAAAAGCAGGAAAAAAAAAAAATGCTGTTACAGGTGACCAAATACAAAACTTTCTTCTGTGGTCTTTCTTTCCACTGAGTTTACTGTTTATTTGCTATTTAATGTTCTAAATAAGGGAAAACTTAAATTGGTATCATAAAGTTTCCTGTTCATCTTTACAATATGCAAATGCAGATATGAGAGCATTCAAACTGCATGTGAAATTACAGGATACATATTTCAAAGCTTGAACATGAATGTGTATTTCATTCTTAGGAGAGCCATGAAACCCTACATAAAATAAAATTGTTTCTCTCTCTCTCTCTCTCTCTCTCTCTCTCTCTCTGTAGTTATAGATGGGCAGCATATCTTTATTTTATTTCAGTTGTCGATAGACCTTTATTTATTTTTACACAGTGCTGAAAATCAAACCCAGAGCCTCATACATGCTGTGAAAGCACTCTGCCACTGAGCCATAGCCATAGCCCAAGTTTCTCTTTGTGCAAACACTCATTACCTTTGGCTAATTGATAAGTAAGAAAAATAAAGTATGGGTGGCCATGTCTTTCCCTCTCCTTCCTTGACATGCCATCATTTTCTGTGTAAAAGCTACACAGAAGTAACTTGCTGTTTTATGGTGTTTTCTTGCTATAATAAAGTACCTGAAGCTAAGTAACTTATAAAGAAAAGAGATTTAGTTAGCTCACAGTTTTGGAGGCCAAAAGTCCAAACAGCATGGTGTCGGTTCTAGTAAGGGATTCATGGCAGTGGGCATCACGGTAGGAGCAGGTAAGAGAGGACAGATCACACAGCGAGATTAGAAGCCAGAAACTGAGAAGGGGCCAGCCCCTTGCTCTTTTATAACAACCCTCTTGGAAGAAATAATTGGGTTCCCACGAGAACAACATTAATTCCTTTTGAAAAGGGTGATATTCCCAATGACCTAGCACCTTCCAATAGGCTCCACCTCTTCACACTGGGGGACCAAGGTTCTAGTCCATGGACCTTTGGGTGTACACTCTAACCATAACCAAACCATAGCACTTGCATACAAAAGGATGAGAGGGTTCTCTGGTTGTTATGTTTCTTCTTGGATTACCCTCTTTCTGGCAAGTTGGAATCGAGTTCTTAATCCAATGGAGAGTATGACCTCTCAGGATTCTGGGAGACCCTGATAACTCACTGTGGACATAAGATGCTTCCCACGTACTGATTTGTGTCTCACTCAACCCCCATGCATTGTGGACCCAGTGGCATTCTATATTGGTTCAGCATCTTGAAGGTCCTATGGACGAGAGGTGGCAAGGAACACAGGGGACATTTGCTCTGATGCCCCCAATTCCCCTTTCAGATCTTTATGTCCCAATCTCACGATTGCCTAAGGTCTTGACTCTGTAACAAATCCCTGTTCCATAATATTCATAGCAGTTCCCCTTTCCAGACTGAACCCTGTCTGATAAGAGTCAGAGAGGAGAGAGGGTTTAATCAATGTGGCAACGAATCTGGGTGAAGCATAGACAGGCATCCATTGAACTATTCTTATGACCCCTCTGTAGAACTCACATTTTTCTAAATGAGATTGGAAAAAAAAATTAAAAAGTTTGAGGAATGAGTCCATGAGTGAATGAATGTCATTGTTAACTAAACAAGCTGCTGCCATCCTTCAGTTTTAGATCTTTATTGAGTTGACCAAATGCCCCTCCTTTTCATAGCTCAGGCTCATTTTCTATTCATTCTAAGACTGGGAAAGTCCAGCTCCATTTCACTGAATTTTGCACCCAAATCTCTCCCTGTTAGGGGGGAAAAAAACAGTTTTGTATGTTCGTGCTGTTGCTTTGACAAAAGAGGCTATCCTGCCCACCCCCAAAAGAATTGAAGGTCTGACGTTGGATATCATAGAACCTTTATTATTTTTCCTCTAAATTCTTAGAAGCGTACATAACGCCCGTGCTCTGGTTATGACACCATTTATAGACATTTAAAATGTATCTTCATTTATAAATATTTTACATTTGGTCCATAGAACAGATAATTTTACTAAATAATACTGTAATTTTTTTTAAAACAGGCTCTGTATATACTTTGAATATGTATATATTACATATATTTTTTATATAGAGATAGATTTACTTGGTGTTCTGAGAATAAATCCTTATTGCAAAAAAGAAAAGCATATATGATAATACAATATCTTTTTTCCCCTCCCTGGGCAAATACTAAAAAAAAAAAAAGAAAAAAAGAAAAAAAGAAAAGAAAGGAAAAAAGTTACACATATTCACAGTTCTCACAGTAAATGTACGACACTTACACTATTGTGCTCTATAAGGTAAGTTTGGATGGAAATCAGTTAGGGGATTTCTTGCCAAACATCTCAGTTAGAATTGCTTACAAACATTAAATATACTTAGAAAGACTTGATCTCGGTTTCACATTGAAGAACAAAGAGGAAGTTAGAAGGCTCCTTGCTCTTATTCTAAAGGAACTCACACACGGATGGGGATGGGATGGGACCAGGAGACACAGTGCAGGGTCCTTTCATTCTAAACCTAGGACTTAATACATATGCAGCTTGAACATGGCTTTGCCACTTGGCATCGGGGATGCCTTAGCAATGAGACTATTTTTTTTACAGGCAACCTCGGGAGAAGGTTGTAGATTTCCTACACAATATCACATGGGACCCTTTGTGCCACACGTGAGAATGAGTGTGCATGTGTGTGCATTTCTAGGTGCATTACATATTATTTATTCTCTACGATAATGTGCTTAATACTCTGAGGGTAATACCTTATTGCAAGAACTGGTATGCTGGTCACTTTCAGCTGAGAATGACAAGAGATTAAAAAAAAAAACCTCACAGTCACAGTTATTTATCATAGTTATTAAGGATTAGTCATAATAAAACACAGTTTGTGAGCTAACGAGCTAAGGAGCTACGGGGGGCACGACATACAGCTTTGCTACATGGGAACCCATCTTCCTGGCCAATGCAAAAGGTACTGAGCTCCTGGAACTTTCGAGACACTGTCTTTACCCGCTTCGTTGCTGCCAGCACCATGGAGCCCGATTCCAGAGAGGAATAAGTAACACTTCCCCAGTGAAGCACTTTGAAATCTCCGGAAGCACATCATCATCGTCTGGGCATCTGGGGGTGGAGTAGGGGTGGAGTCTCTGGATTCATACTGGTTCCTGGGTTGGGTAGATTTGAGTGGCAGTGAGGAGACCCCTGCAGTGAGGAGATTCCAGGAAAGGGACTGGGTGGGGTTGGGGGGTGGCAGCTTGGAATGGGGTTGGCAGTGAGAGAGATTAAGAGGGAAACAGAAGGATAATTGGAATGGTCTGGACCCTCCGACACACACCGTCCACCTTGATTTCAACTCTGCAGTGGTTTTGTGCTCTGAAAAAACTGGGCTGCTTGCGACAAACTAGAGACCCTAACTGGGGAATGTCCCCCAGGGGGCCCTGAGGTTCCTTAGGAACGCTGATCAAAAGAAATGAATTGTGCTTGTGGCATTTTAAGCCCTTCTGGGCCTAGATGGTCTCCAATCAGAAGGGCCCTCGGGCTGGCAAAGATGGGGATAGAGACACGGAGCTGCAGAGGTGTCCATTCCCTGGGGAAACAAAGGATGCTATGCGTGCTGCTTGTGAAACAGCTCTGGGAACACACACAGACTGAGGTCTTTGGGGGTTGTTTTGTCCAGCTGCCTCGGGAAGGAGAAAATTTAAAAAAAAAAAAAAAAGAAAAGAAAAGTCAGAGCTCCCCGCGGGCTCCCTGCCACCTCGAGTAAACTGTCCCTGGCAGTCCCCACCGTATACAAAACGCCCTTGTCCTTTGTCCAGAGCAGTGTCCGGCGGAACCACCGACCTTCCTGCAAAGTCCAAGATAACAGTCACAGGGTTCGGCAAGAAAACAGTCAAGAATACGACTAAAAGCCAGGAGTGTGTGTGTGTGTGTGTGTGTGTGTGTGTGTGTGGCCTGGCCGGGTCACAGGGTCACACTCGCTGGCGGGATATAAATGAGCTACCACGGCAGTTACGAATGTCAACGGACCGCTTGATGCTTATGGGGCCCCCCCATGAGAAAGGTCACCAGCCCGCCGGATGCTGGAAGCCACTGGGTTACATGGCCCCCCCAGGAGGGCCCCCCCCAGGGGTCTGACTGCCCCCCCACCTCCCCTCTCTTTGTGTGATGTTGGAATCTGGACTCGCCACTTGAGGTAGGTGGAGATAGAAGGTTATCTTCAGTCATCAAGTGGTGGTCGCCTTCAACCAGGTTGGGGGGGGTGACAGTGTTGGGTCGGCGAGCGGCCCCGCGCCCCTAGATGTAGGCCTCTTTGGTGGCTGAGCTGCTGGCCTGGGGCTGCTCTGGACCATTCTCCGGGCGGACAATGTCTTCGCTGGGCTGGATCATCACTTGGATGCGCTGTGGGTACCAGTGGGGAGGTATGAGGCTGGGTGGTGGAGGATGGGTTGCTCCCTTCTTCCCTGCTCCATCCTCACTCATCCTCCAGCCACACCATTCTTCACATAAACCAGGCATGCTCCTGCCTCAGGGCCTTTGCACACACTCTCTCCTCTACCAGGCACATCCTTCCTTCCAGATAGTCCCACAGCATGCTCTCTATCTCCTTAGGTCTGAGCTCAAGTGTCTGATCTTCTCAGTGAGGTTTTGTCCTGTACTCCCCAACCCCCTACTTTATTTTTTTCTCCATGGTACTTACTCCCATGTTATTTCTACTTATTTTATTAACGTTCATCTTTCCTCTGCTAGACTGGAAGCTCCATGAGGGCAGAGCTTCTGTTTGTTTTGCTCATGGCAGTGTCCCCAGCACTGACAGTAGTGTCTGCCACATTGCAGATTTGCTGAGTGGATGAATCCCTGGCTACCTTTACTACACACATCCTCTGTGACTCTGCTCTGTCAGCTTTGACTCCCTGACCCTCTGCCTTTTCCACCGCTGGGCCTTTGCATGGGCTGCGTTCTCTGATGCCCTCCCTCTGCTTCTCTGCCACTTCAAGACCCAACTGCCCTTTGGGGCTCTGCAGCGGATCATGGAAAACAAAAGCTTTGGACTTGGAGTCACAAGAAAGGGCTGCATGCCCTGGCGCTGTTAATAACTTACTGCAAAGGCTGGGTAAGCAGCTTCCCAGCTTGGGGCCTCAGTTTCTCCATCTGTGAAAGGGGGAGGCTGGCCCAGTAGCCCAGGGTCTGGAAGCAACTACCCATCACTCATCTTCTCCAAGCCTTAGACCTTGGAGCTCCCCCTTCTGGCTGCAATTGTCAAATACATCTTCAAGGAGAACCACTTGACCTTGGCCTTGCAGGGGACGCCCTGCCCTCTACAGTCTGCTTGTCTCCCCTCCTTGGTGGAGTGATCTCTGCCTGCATGTATCCCACCAGTGTCTCTTTTCCCTGTGCACCTCCAGCAGTGCCTTGCTTCATGCAGGAATTCAATGCAATTCAACAAAGACCACCCAGCAGGGACCAGGTTGCACTTGTCTGAAAATCTGAAATCGGAAATTCTCCCAAACTTGAAGCTTTTGGAGCATTGATGTGACACAACAAGTAGAAAATTCCACACTTGAATTCATGTGACAGGTCAAAGTCAAAGCAGAGGTGCATTTAAAATATTGTATAAAATCACCTTCAGGTTCTGTCCATGAATACGTATATAGGAAACATACATGAATTTCACATTTAGACTTGGGTCCCAACACCAAGATATCTCATTATATATATGCAAATGTCCCAAAATCCGATCCCCTCCTCAAATCTCTAAAATGCAAAACACTTCTATTTCCAAGCATTTTGGATAAAGGATCCTCAACTGGTATATAATGATGGGGCGATGTACCTTTCCAAGAGAGTCAGACCACATTTCCTATATATATCAATCCCATGAATGAGATCTAGAGAAACACCGCAATAAACCTGATCCCACCCTTCGTCTGCTCCAAACCCCTACAGGCTCCTCATAACTCTCAGGATGAAGTGTAAAGTTCTTGTCCTGATTTTCAAAGACCTTCATGATCTGACCTGGTTTTCATACATCCCCAACCTCATCTCTTATTGCTCCCCTCTACCCCTCCTCATTCTTTCCTCCTGCTACACTGATGTCCCTTCAGTTCACCAAATGCAGTTTATACCCCTGGACTTTGGCACATGCCTCTTATCTTCTCCTCCCTCCCCTTCCCCTTCTAGAAACATTCTTTCTGCTTCTATCACTAAGTTTAGTTTATCTTCAGGCCTCCCCTCTTCCAGGAAGGCTTCTCGAATCCTGCTCAGCCTAGGAAGGGCTAAGACAGGGTTACTTGCTCCCATCTCCTCCCCATTTCATTCCCCAACGATGCCCCTCTAACACTCGTATGTCACTGGCTGCTGACTTCTCTGGGCTCCCCAGCTAGTCCTTGTGCTCCACAAGGCCTGGGACAGTGTCCAGCACAGTGGGAGAAGAGGACTAGCAATGGATTCCAAGTGTAGGAAAGCACTTGCCTGCTTCAGGGAGCCCTTTAAGGTGAGGAACATGTAGGCCATGTACCCGGGGATGAGGACCATGGAAGACAGAGCCATGAGCCAGCCCACGCCCTGGCCCCACTTGGGGAAAACGTAGCTTCCCATGGTGAGAGGAGTCATCTGCACAGCGCTGAAAATGAACACCCCCTGCAGAGAGTAGAGGAGAGGGAGCAGTCAGTCACCCGGACCAGACAACAAAGGTCTCCCTAGACACTCCACCCTCCTCCCAAGGCTGTCCCTTACGAAGGCCCAGCATCCCCGGAGTCTTGTACCCAAAGCCACTGCTGGCACATAAGATTCCTCTGTGCATAATAGAAAATGCACCTCTCTGGGGAGGCCTGCAGGAAGCCATCTCCTCTGACAAGATCCATTAGAAAAGGGGCTCCCTCCCTCCAGAGCAAGGGTTAGGTGTCAGCTCCCTGCAGGCCACAGGCTAGGTGCCCTTGTGCAGGACACAGTGGGCACAGTAGCCCAGCCTCCTCTTCAAGGACCTGTGGTGGCTTCTTTCAGGCCACCTGGACGTCACCTCCTCCTTGTGGGAGGGAATGAGAGTCGCTGAGGGCAACAAGCTTCCTGGTGCCGAGAGCTTGGGCTTCTGGGTCAGGCTGAGCTGCTTCGAACCTCAGCACTAACTTGCCGAGTGAGGCTGGCTGGGTGAGCCCCGGTTCCCTCCGTGGTGGAGTGAGATAATAATGCCTGTTCCACGGAGGATGTGAAGGGAATGTCACATGAGCAGGTCCCACGGCAGGAGCTCAGCAAATGGTAGAGAGAAGTATTATTAAGGGACAGGGATCCCGGGGTCCCTTCCTCCTGTCTTTGCCTCCAGAAGTTTCTCTATGGAGCCGAGTAGTCGCCAGACCCAGGCCAGCCTCATCCTGATGGGCTGATCAAACCTTATCCTTACCGCCACAATGATGGGGGTGAAGAAAGACCAGCAGAGTTTCCACCAGATGCAGGGTCTGGAGCCAACCATCTCTTGGATATTGTCATAGAATCGGTTGACACCTGTGATATCCAGAGCAAGGGCGGGAGGGGTGGGTGAGCTGTAGGGACCACAGGTTCAAAGCCCAACTCCACTACTTTCTTGCATTGTGACCAGAAGCCAATTACCTAACTTCTCTGAGCTTCGGTTTCCTTGTCTGGAACATGGAACTGACACTATTGTTATTGAAGCATTTTTCAAGAGCCAAATCCCTACAGCAAGTAAGAAAGCAAGATACCTGAATGGTGAAGCTTTATACTAAGAAAAGGATACTTAGAAAATGTGTCTTCCAGGGGTTGGGGATAGAGCTCAGTTGGTAGAGTGCTTGACTTGCATATACAAGGCCCTGAGTTCAATCCCCAGCACCACCAAAAAGAAAGAAAGAAAGAAGATGTATCTTTCAGCCAGGCACAGTGGCAAAAGCCTGTAATCTCAGCGGTTTGGGAGGATGAGGCAGGATGTCTGAAAGTTTGAGGCCAGCCTCAGCAACTTAGAGAGGCCCTTTCTAAATAAATAAAGCACCCCTGGGTGCAATCCCTGGTACCAAAAATATAAAGAAAGAAGGAAAGAAAATGTGTCTTCCCTACTCCTAATGCCCCCCCCACACACACACACCTGACATCCCTCCTAGCCATTTCTTCCATGGCTTTGCTAGAAGGAGAAATGTTGGCTTGTGTTAGAAATGAATTTATTTGGCTGTTCTTTTCAAATCTACTAAACATGGAGGCCTCCTGTGTTAATCTCACTGAATGGTTGTGGAGACTAAATAAATTACTGTGGGGGAAAGGGATTTGGTGTTCAAACTGCATTGTTGAGAGATGACTGAAGAAAGGAATGAATGAATGAATGAATGAATGAATGAGAGAAGACGGATGGTGCTCACCGTAAAACCAGGAAATGGAGACACATTCAAAGAACACGAGGAACAGCAGGCTCATGCCACTGGCAGAGTAGTAATCGAAAAGTTTGAAGACATAAATACCCCCCTGCAAGAGGAAAAGAGGGTGAATGCAGATCCGCTTTCCCCCCAGCACCCCGGGCACTCAGCTTCAGAGCCTGAAGAGGCTGGGATTAGGCTACATTGAAGCAAGAAAGCTCTAGGGTGGATTAGAGCAAGGACTAAGGGCCCTGTAAGCATGACAGGATGAGAATGTTCACTTTATGGGGATTGTCCAGGTGGCAGAGGGCGACACCCTACTTCTGGTAGGGCTAGAGGGCAGAATGAGGACTTGGTGACCAGAGATATCTTTCCATAGAGAAAATCAATCATGCCTCTTCCCTGCTTAAAACCTTCTCTGGCTTAAAGAAGATAATGCTATAACATAAATAACTGGTGAGATATCAATTCAAATCAAATTGAATCCAAATGCCCCCAGAGTCTGGCATGGTCTAGTTTTGCACCCCATCTGCTGCCCTCACTCCCTCTGGGTCCACTATGCAGACTTTCTTCCTCTCCATGAAGGTTCCCAAGCCTATTCTCACCTCTTGGCCTTTACACATGCTTTGCTTTTTTTCCCCAGATCCTCCTCTGACTGGCTCTTCCTCACTATTTAAATACCTGATCAACCTCCCCTGATCACCTTTTCCCAAGTAGAGTCCCTCTCAGGCCTGATGGTCATTTTTTTTTATCCTGTTTTCCCCCTTTTTTTGAATGCAGGAATGGGGAAACAATGACTCTGGGTCAGAACTGTATTTAGAGCCAGGGGTCGTTGGTGGATCACAGATGCGTCCCAGAAGCTGAGCTTATGGTTTAGAGCATTTATATTTATTGTACAATTCACTTATTATGTGTATATCTCCCAACTAAATTGGGAGGGCCAGGAATACAGAGCACACTCCTCGTGAATATCAATACAAAGAGAAAAGTGACAATGAAAGGAGACTTTGGGCAGTGTCAACCTCAAAGTTCCAACTCTAACTTGATTGGCTCATGGATGAGGACCTTTTGCATGTCAGCTCCAAGAAACAGTTGCTGGTGCCCAGGACAAGTTAAGTGCTGCACTCTGTGTGGCTTTTTCCTATACTTTCTGGCTCCATGCCTGTGTCTGTCACCAGCCCCAGGCCCTGTCTAACTCCTTGCTCAGCACAGTTGGAGCACAGTGCAGAGATGGAAGGTGGTTACTGACTGGGCTGGTGATGGAGGCCCTGGGGCAGCTCTGGGGTGCATCAGGTGACCACTGAACCCACCTGGGTGATGTTAGAGAGGCCGATCAGGTAGGAGATGATGCAGACGGCAGCAATGAAGAGCTCTCTGCGGTTGCGGAGGAGTCTGGGGTACTCGTCCACCAGGGCGGTGATGAAGCCCTCCACGGTGCAGAACTGCAGGGGGAACAGAGATCAGCTACTTGCAGCAGTCCCAAGCCCCAACCCACCCAAAGCCTGTCCCTGGAGGAGAAGAAGACAGGAGGCCCAGCAGCAGAGAGAGATCAGGGCTAGGACAACCCCAGGATCCAACCTGACTTTGCCTCTGGCTCACTTTGCAAACTCAGAGAGCACAGTCCCTCTGGGCATCAGTTTCCCTTCCGGGAAATGGGAGAGTGGCCGAGTTGTTTCCTAAAGTATCATACAGTGGAACATTCTAGAGGTCTGAAATTCTTGGTCATCTTCTTAGGGGAGCTGAAGGGTGGCCTCCTTTCTCTGCTTTTTCCTGGATTAAGGAGGCTGGGGGTGGGAGAGTGCTTGAAGGGGGAGCCCTCACCTGGCTGTCGATGCCCAACATCAGTAGCATGGAGAAGAAGAGGATGGCCCAGAGGGGAGAGATGGGCAGCTGGGTCACTGCCTCTGGGTATGCCAGGAATGCCAGCCCGGGGCCTGTGGGAGGAAGAGCAAGCAAGACAAAGGGTATTGAGCACCTATGGTGTACCCACATACCATTCGCTCTCCCAGCTTTATTTCAGTTCATTTTCTCAGTGAGTGTCATCAGCCACTTAGGAAACAGAGTAGGTGACCCAAATTTGTGGTTCATCAAGATTGGTAAGAAGCCGTCACCATCATCCCAATGAGGGATTGCAATGATCTGGCCAGTAGTCGGAATAATGTAGGTTCAGAGAGGTGCAGATGGAGAGATAGGAGCGGAGGACAGTGTAGGAGTGGTACTGGTATGGGCTAGCTTGTGGGGTAAAGATCAGGGGTGATGCTGAGTTTCTGGCCTGGACACTGGTTGCAGGACCCTTCTGGGATGGGGAACACAGGGGTGGAGAAGGCTGGGGAGGTCTGGTAGGGACATATTGCATTTGAGTATAATAGTTCAGGGGAAATCTTGGAATGAGCAGGAAAGAGACTAACCTCTCTGGGTCTGCCTCTGAGAGAGGGGTGGAAATGGTGGCGAACGGAGAGTTCCAGAGTCATAAGATGGGGGCTGCCCTTGTAGGGGAGATTAGAACCCCAGCTGGGAACTCTTCCCTCCCACATGACCAACCTAGTTCTCTAAGGGACAAGGTATGTGTGTCCCCTCTCTGAGTCTCAAGGGCCTCTGCAGTGCACACAGTGAGTCCCCCCTGAGGACTGCTTGCACAGGGAATCAGGTGGCGACTCTCCTCTGGCCCTGGTCATTGACAATGGTGTGGAGAGCAGAGTGGGTACAGCCCACGTGGTGAGAATATTTTTTGAAGCCAGGACAAAGGCATGAATTTGGGGGACTCTGTATCATGGAAGGAATCACGTTCCAGGTGCACACAAATGCATATTCCTGATGAGCACACGTGCCAGGGGGGTTAGCTTTCTCCTTCCCCAGCAACCGGGGCCCTCCATGGGGTATCGCTGACCTGAGGCCGCCACATCAGCAATGGACCTCTTGGTGACATGAGCCATGAAGCCCACGATGGAGAAGATGACAAATCCGGCGAACATGCTGGTGCACGAATTGATGCAGCACACGATGATGGAGTCCCTGGAGGGAAGGAGGGGCGGGGTCAGGGAGGGCGGGGCTGCCAAGAAGGCGGAGCTAGCGGGCAGGGGTTATTCGGGGGCGGGGCTGGGAGGAGGAGGGTACCTGGGAGGGTGTCTACAGGTTAGGGTGGCCCCAGAATCTTAGGTCCCAGAGCAAGCCAGGGTAGGGAGCAGCCAGAAGGGTCAGGGAAAGGTAGATGCTGGAAGGGGTGACCATGAGGGACTGTATCAGAAAATAACTGAGAGGGCACAAGGTCAGAGAGGGACCTAACAGGAGACCACCAGGGGGCGTGACCGCATGTGGGCGTGGCCACGGGTGGGCGTGGTGATAAAGAGGTGTGGCCGGGAAGGAAGGGGTTTGCACCTGTAGACGTTGTTGTGGAAAGAATTGTAGCTCCCAAGGGCGATCAGGGACCCCAGGCCCAGGCCGTAGGAGAAGAAGATCTGGGTAGCTGCATCCAGCCACACCTATGGGCAGAATGATCAAAAATGATCCACGTATTACAGCCACAGACCCCTGGGGTCTTTTTTTTTTTTTTTTTAGTTTTTTTATGGACTTTTTTTTTTTTTTTTGTATGCATGGTGCTGAGAATCGGACCCAGTGCCTCACACATGCTAGGCAAGCGCTCTGCCACTGAGCCACCACCCCAGCCCCTTGGGGTCTTTTTCGATGTGCTCACCATCCAGCGCTATCTAACAACGACCCCAGTTTGCACGCGTGCATCAGAGAGGGAGAGTAACTTGCAAGTGGGGGGTTCAGGACTAAGGTTTGCTCTTAACCTGGGCTCTGCTTTCCGGGGTACCCCCACCGGGAGCACAGCTCACCTCGGAGTCCGACAGCTTGCGGAAGTTGGGGGTGATGTAGAAAAGGATGCCCTCCTTGGCCCCGGGCAGCGTCACTCCACGGAAAAACAGAATGATAAGCATGATGTAGGGGTACGTGGCGGAGAAGTAGACCACCTGCGAGGAGAGGGAGTGGCCGGTCGCACTTGCTCCAAAGCTCCCGCACTTTGTCTACATGGGGACCTATCCTAGCTCTGGGCTTTGGATCCAGTTCTTCTTCCAGGAAGCCCTCCTGGATTCCTAACCTGCTCTGCTTGGCCACTTTTTTGAAGCCCCTCCTCACATTCTGAACCAATCAGCTCAGCATCTAGTTTTTCCCTTCTTGTTAGGAACATTTTTTTTGGGGGGGGGGTGCGGGGGAAGGTAGCAGGGATTGAACTCAGGGGCACTCAACCACTGAGCCACCTCCCAGCCCTATTTTGTATTTTATTTAGAGACAGGGTCTGCCTGAGTTGCTTGGTGCCTCGCCCTTATGAAGGCTGACTTTGAACTTGTGATCCTCCTTTCTCAGCCTCCTAAACCAATGGGATACAGGCATGGGACACGGTGCCCAGCTGTTGGGAACATTTTTAAATCACACACACAGCCTTCAACAGTTCCAAGAATAAAAGTTACATGAGAGACAGGACTTATATTTTCACCTCTCTGTTCTTCAAATACCTAAGACAGTCCATGGTATACAGAAGACACTCTATAAGTGTCTGACAATTATGTAGCAGCATGGATGTTAACATTCTTTTTTCTTCCTGGGAGACTCCTCTAGGCATGTCTGTTTACATTTTCTTTTTAATTCTTTTTTAGTTGTAGATGGAAACAATACCTTTATTTTATTTGTTTTATTTTAATTTTATTTGTATTATTTTTATGTGGTGCCGAGGATTGAACCCAGTGCCTCAGGCATGCTAAGCAAGCGCTCTACCACTGAGCCACAAATCCGGTCCCTGTTTACATTTTCTTACAAAATGAGACTCAAATTTTGCAGTTGTCTATTTGCTTAACAGGTTTAAGGTTGAAAACCACAGTACATACGGTTTTGTTTACTAAATAGATTGTCACTGTTCCATGAACAATATGATTGTTCATTATAGAAAGTAGTCCCTGGGGAAATTTATCTATTTTTAAGTCCCCCTCCCACACCCTGATGTACCATTTAGGCTATTTCCAATTTTATGTGAATCTAAATACCACATGGAACATCTCTGTATATGAATCTTGATTTACAAAATTATTACACCACTCTTGGGAAATATTTCTAGCAGTGAGATCACTGATGAAAAGGAATATGCTTCTCTAAGTCTCTTGATCCCTCTTGCCCGACTGGTTCTGGAAATGGAATTCTATTCAGCATTATGGAGGCTTCCTGGCAGTGCCTGCCCTAAGTAGAGCAATATTAAAAATTATTATTTTGTCAGTTTGGTCATCAAAAGGCTGATGCTGTGTGAAATTGCGTTTCTTAGCTCACTAGTATAGAAGAGCAATTTTCAAGTTCAATGACCTTTGGATCTCAGAGTCTCCCCTATTTCCATGCCAGCATGCTTTTTTTTTTTTTTTTTTTTTTTTTTTTTTAACTACTTTCATCTCCCTGATTTGACTCTAGGATCCTTCAGAATTAGGAAAGGTAATCTTGACCCTCTAGAAAAACCACTGCACTTTGAGTTAGGCAAAGGGGAATTCAGCAGCATCTGTATTACCTACACGCTGTGTGACTTTGGGTCAATGTCTTATCCTCTCTGAGCCTCACTTTGTCTTCTCTGGCAAATGGGTATAATCACCCTTGCTACTCAGCAATTTTGATTGTATGAGGACATACAACCTGCTTAAAATACGTTGGCTCGACCTAGTACTTCCCTGTGTCTTCTATGTTCAACATGGAGCCAGGCACACAGTAAGCATTTAATAAATGCATATTGATGACACCTCCAAAAGATGCAGCTAGGAGGCCCTACTCTCTGTCCCCCAAAAGTACAGTCTTCTAATGTACAGGAAAACAGGAATACATTTGGGCAAGCAGTCTACCACTGAGCCATATCCTCAGCCCTACAGCAGAAATCCTTGATACCACCTCCAAATGATTATAATTAATACTATGTGTCAAATGAACATTCTGCACAAATTAGCCCCCTTTGTAACAACCTTGTAAGATACTGTTATTGGGATCATTTTAATAGGAGAGGAGACAGAGGTTCAGAGAGGTCAAATGACTTGCCCAAGAGCACAGAGCTAAAAGCAGAGGAATTGAGATTCAAACTCTCTTCCAAAGCCTTCAAACTCTACTCTATTTTGCTTCTTAAAGTGATACTGGGGGGCTGGGGTTGTGGTTCAATGGTAGAGCGCTTGCCTAGCACTGGTGAGGCCCTGGGTTCGATCCTCAGCACCACATAAATAACAACAACAACAAATAAAATAAAGGTTAAATTCTTCATAAACAAAAATACTTATAAAACAAAATGAATGACGATCTCGTTTGTTGGAGATTTTTGCTTTGTAGAATCACCGGCTCCTTTGGATGGGCATCGTTATTAGCTCAATTTTACAGAACAGGAAATTGAGTTTCAGAGAGGCAACGTGTTTTGCCTGAAGTCACAGGGCCCACAGGATAACCAAGTCAGAATCCAAACTCACAGCTAGAATACAGAGCCTTAGTCATTAACTATTCATCTATCTGTCCCTGAGTCAGAATGTGAACTTTTTATCTCTGAGGTCCCAGCGCCGAGGACAAAGCTTGGAACAAAGTAGATGCGCAGGAAAAGTGTGTTCAATAGTCCTTGAGCAACATTTCTCTCCTGTTCTGGGATGGCCACCAGACCCAGTGGAATCTCATGGGACTCAGGGTAAGGCTGACGCTGTAGTAGGGCCTGACTTGCATCTCTACTTTCAATGCTCACAATTGATTTAGAAAGTAGGGGATCTTCTAGTTCCCATTCTACAGAGGAGACTGAGCCCCAGAGAGCTAAAAGAACCTGCTTCACTCAAGGTTGGATGGGGCTCCGGGGAGGCACTCATCCTTGCCCAGGATACAGATCCTCTCCAGTCCCGTCCCTCCATCCCCTCTTTGCACCCACATCCCCTACCTTTCCGGTCCAGCCGACACCCTTCCAAATACAAAAATACACAAGGATCCAGGCAATGGCCAGGGTGATGGCTAGCGGCCAGCGGATCTGACCTGGCTTATCCAGCCCGTCTGTCATCTGATGCATGTTGCGCCTGGTGGAACAGAAGAGAGAAAGCATGTGGGATAGAGGGAGCTGGAGGGATCCTGGGGTGCCCAGGGCATGAGCACAGACAATATTCTCCCGGGGGAAAGAGCAGACCTGCTGATCCCTGCAATTCGGATGGAGACGATGAAGATTGTTACAGAAATCACTAGAAAAGCGCTGTTTGGTGAAGAGGTCAAAGAGAGCAGGACCTGCTGGGGCCTTAGTTCAGCAGCCGTAATTGCTCACCTGGATCGGGGGCCATAGCGGCCTCCTAGGAGGACCCAACCTTTGCTTTCACTCTGCCACTACTGCGGCCCCAGGGATCCTTCTAAACTGCAAGTGTTACTTTCCTGCTTAAAACCCTGCAAAGAAGAGCTCCCTTTTGTTCCCCAGAATAAAGTACTCACTCGCTGGAGGCCACCCAAGGTCTTGTGAGCCCACCCCTGCTTCTACCTCTGGTCTCAGCACTTACCAACAGCTCCCTCCAACCCCCATCAGGCTGACTCCCCATCTGTACTCAGCCTGCTCTCTGCACCTCCCGGCCCCCTCTGCCCTCTGCCAGCACCTGCCTCACCAATGCCATGATTGGTCCAGCCTCTTCCCTGGGGCTCCTGTGTGTCCCTCCCCACAGCCCCCATCACCTGACACTGCTGTTGCCTGTTTGCGTACCTGGGTCTACGATCACAGTGGCACATAGTAGGTACTCAGGAAATGTTTAAGGAATAAAAGGTGGAATTGAAGTCGGGGGACAAAAGGATAGTCAGTGTACATTTATAAATGATTGGGTCAGACAGGGGAGATGGGGGCTGGTTGGAAAGGAAAGGAAATCAAATGCTAATACCTCCAGAGCCCTTCCCCCTCCTCCTCCACCTGTTGCCAAGGTTACCTGCCTACCGGGAACTGTTCCCCCCAAGAAGTTGTTAATGAGTTAATGCAGTACCTCCTGCGTGGCTCCTTTCCTGCCTATTTGGGCAGACGTGGAAGGGTACCCCTAAAAGGCTTCCTTCCCCACCTTTTGGCCCACCTGTTGGTCACTAGAGAAAGGACATGAGGACAAAGGAAATCTAAAACCTATAAAAGAAGCAGGACACCCAGCTCTGGGGTTCCCTTTACTGCGGAGAAGTCTATCTCTATTCTATCCTTCAAATAAAACCTGCTTTCCACGCTTGCCTCGGCATTTCTTGGGGTGTTCAGTCTCCAACATCTGGGGAACTGGGACTGGGCGCTGATGGATTCTCATCACCAGCATCGGAATGAAGCCCGCAAACGTGTTTGAGAGAGCTCCACGTGGGAGATGCTGGTGAGGCAGGACCAGGCAGAGCAGAATTTATTTATTCATAAGGAAAGTGACTCTCAAGGACATCACACGGCAAAGAGACTAGGCATTGGGCTGGGGTTGTGGCTCAGTGGCAGAGCTCTCGCCTAGCATGTGCGAGACCCTGGGTTCGATCCCCAGCACCACATAAAAATAAAATAAAGGTATTGTGTCCAACTACAACTAAAAAATAAAATATTTTTTTAAAAAAGAGACTAGGCATTGCTTGTTCTGACAACACCTGCTGGGAATAGCTTATCCCTGGCATTCCAGAACTTTCTGAGTTGCTCCCAGATCCTTCAAAGATGCCTATCACAGGGGCTTCTTTTACGCCAAAGAGATGAACCCACGGCTGGGGTGGTGGATCAGCGGTAGAGCACTTGCCTAGCATGTGTGAGGCCCTGGTTCGATCCTCAGCACCACGTAAAAATAAAATAAAATATAAGTATTGTGTTCATCTACAGCTAAAAAATAGATACATAAAAAAAGAGGTGAACCCAGGGGTTGCCAACCTCTCCAGATGACCCTTTGGGCTAGGTGGGTCATTCCCTTCCATTTAGCCCTCTGCATCCACACTCTCTGATCTTCTCTGCCCTGCACTGTGCCCCAAGAGGCTGACTGCTACACTGGGGCGGGGGGTGTCCCCTTGCCCTCAGGCGTCTGATTGGGTTGATGAAGGGGAGGCCCTGGCAGGAGATGGGGGGACAGGAGGAGAGAGAGACCGGGGAGTTACCCTCCCTGCTGGACTGTGGCTTTGTCCAATAAGGGGTTTTCTGCTGGAGGCCATTGGTCATGTCAAGTGGCCCCTTCACAGTCTGGTGTCCTCTAGAGGAAGAAACAGCTTGAGCTCCCTGTGCCCTGCCCACACCTTATGGAAATACCCCTGTCACCCGGTTCCTGCATAACTCTATTTTTTTGTGGGGCTGGGGTCCCAAGGATTGAACCCAGGGGCGCTTAACCACGAGCCCCATCCCCAGCCCTTTTTTGTATTTTATTTAGAGACAGGGTCTCGCTGAGTTGCTTAGAGCCTCACTTTTGCTGAGGCTGGCTTTGAACTTGCAATCCTCCTGCCTCAGCCTCCCGAGGCACTGAGATGACAGGCGTGCACCACCACATCCGGCTTGCATTACTCTTTGGAGGGTGCCTTGGCTGCAAGGCCCTGCCAGTCTGCCCTCCCTGTCCCCCATGGATGGTCCCACACTCACTCCCAGAATTCCACCACGGCGCTGGTCATGTTGGTGGTGTTGACCATGCTGTAGTTAGAGAAGCAGCGGTCCGTGTTCCAGGGATTGTCACACTGTTTCCAGGGCAGTGTCTGCAAGGACAGGGTCATGAGGACAAATCTCGATAAGCCCCCGAGGGCTAGCAAAAGGGTCCCGCTCATCCTATCCACCCTCAACTGTCCCCTGAGCCTCCTCAGAGCCATCATCCCACCTCTCCTTCTCAGCAGCTCTGGGAGGCAGGATAGCCCTGTGATTCCCATTTGATAGATCAGAGAGGGGCAGCAATTTGCTTGAGATCACACAGCTACTATGTGTCAGAGCCCAAATCTCAACCTCACTCTGCTCAATCTGAGAACCAGCCTTCGGAGCTATACTGTCAAGACGCTGTGTCCACCCTGAAGTCACTTCCCAGCTATGTGACCTTGGGCAGAAGACCTCTCTATTTGATTCTCCGCATGGTGACAAGGAGAACACAGCACTTGCTCTCTGCTAAGCCTGGCTCTAGGCACTTGGCAAGTGTTTGCTTCCTAACCTTCACAACAACCTAATGTGGTGGGTTCAGTTTGTTTTTTTTTGTTTTTTGTTTTCCAACTTCTATGGTAAAATACATGTCACAGAAAATTATATACCACCTTGATCATTTCTTTCTTTTTCTTTTTCAGTACTGGGGATTGAACCCAGGGATGCTTAACCACGGAGCCTCATCCCCAGCCCTTTTTATATTTTATTTAGAGACAGGGTCTCTCTGAGTTGCTTAGGGCCTTGCTGAATTGCTGAGGCTGGCCTCCAACTAGTGATCCTCCTGCCTCGGCCTCCCCAGCCACTGGGATGACAGTTGTGCACCACTGCACCTGGCCCATCAGGATCATTTTAAGGGCAGTGACATTAAATATATCCAAAATATTGTGCTACCATCACCACCACTCGTCTCCAGAACTCTTTTCATCCCCATTGTACGGTGAAGTCCCCATTCCCTTCCCCGGTTCCTGGCCGCGTCCATGCTACTTTCCATCTCTACGTGTGTGATGACACTACGGACCTCAGATAAGGGAAACCAGACAGCATTTGTCCCTTGGTGATGGCTTCTTTCACTTAATATACCATCCTGAAGGCTCACCTTGGAGCAGGCGTCAGAATTCCCTTAATGTTTAAAAAAGGCTGCCTGCCATCCCACTGAACAGAAGGGCTACGTTTTGTTCCCTTGTTCGTCACTCATGGGTGGGTGGGTCGCTCCCGCCTGCTGGCTGCTGGGATAACGCTGCTGAGAACTGGGGCGTAGAGACGCTTCTCTGGGTCTCTTTTGTGACTCTGTTACCAATTCTTTGGGGGTGTGTCTGGCGGATTCGATGTTGGCCCCCACGAAGCGCCTGACCAGAGAAGGTGCTCAGTGCCCAGTGCCCAGTGCCCATTGCTTCCCCACCGCAGGGAGGACGTGGGCGGCAGAAGCCACACCACTCCCTTGACCCCTTGAGGAACGGCTCTGCCTGCAGAATGGTGGGCGGTCCCAGCCGACAGAGGCTGCGCTTGGGGTCTGGTCCCCTGCGGGAGCCGGAGGCCAAAGGGGCCACTCACCGTGGTGAAGGAGTTGTACAGGTAGTAGATGGCCCAGGAGATGATGACGATGTAGTAGATGTTCAGCCAGAAGGACAGCACGGCGGCGGCAAGGCCCACACCTGGGGACAGAAGACATGGTCACCACCTCCGCTGCGTACAGTCCCGACAGCCGCTGCCCGGCACGGGGGACATGATTGACCTTGGAGTTGGGCCTTACGGGGGAGACTGAGGCTAGGAGAGAGGCAGTGACTGGCGGGAGGTCACAGGTACCCGTGCCAGGGCCCGGTCCAGGCTGGCGGCAGGCGGGATCCAAGGCATGGTAAGCACATGTTGCATAAGTGATATCAGGTGTCACTAGGCCCCTTGCCATGGACACCACTCTGCTCAGATATGTGCCCAGAGCAGCTCCCTCTTGGCAGGGGGACTGGGGTGTTGGCAGCCCCGGGCGTCCCATAGGCTGCAGGCAAGGGCAAAGCCACGTCCCCAACGCCCCGCTCCGCACACTCACCCTTGAACATGGGGGCCAGCTTCCACACGCCCAGGCCCCCGATGGATGTGTACTGGCCCAGGGAGCACTCTAGCAGGAAGAGGGGGACCCCCGCGAAGATGAGCGTCAGGAAGTAGGGAATGAGGAAGGCCCCTGCGGAACGGAGGAGACGCACGCTCATGGCCCTGAGGCTTTGGGGAACCCCACCAGGATTCCCTTATACCCTGCCTCCAAAGCAGCATCCAAAGCCACCCAGAAGCTAAGGGGTGTCCTTTGCTTAAAATCTATCCCTGTTCTTTTAGGAATTAAAAGATGAGGGGGGCTGGGGTGGCAACTCCGTGGTACAGCCCTTGCCTAGCACGTGTGAGGTACTGGCCTCAACCCTCAGCACCACATAAAAAAATAAATAAACAAAATAAAGTTATTGTGTCCATCTACAGCTAAAATTAAAAAAAAAAAAGAGAGAGAGAGATGAGGGCTAGGCAGGGTGGGCACATGTCTGTGATCCCAGCAGCTCAGGAGGCTGAGGCAGGAGGATCGTAAGTTGGAGGCCAGCCTCAGCAACTTAGCAAGGCCCTGTTGCAAAATTTAAAAAAATAATAAATTAATTAAAAGGGATTGGAATGTAGCTTAGTGGTAAAGAACCCCTGGGTTCAATTCCTAGTACCAAAAAGAAAAAAAAAAAAAAGATGGACTTTAAATGTCAGGAAAGAAGAAATAGGATTCTTCAGGATTTGGATTCTTCAGGGAGCCTTTCCCGCTAAGAATGACCCAGAAAATGCCTAATCGGGACCGTCTCTTGTGGGTCCCATCCCAGCTGGGACATCCCCAGGCCACCACCTACCGCCACCATTTTTCCCGCAGAGATAGGGGAACCTCCAGACATTGCCCAGGCCGATGGCATAGCCCACGCAGGACATGAGGAAGTCGAAGCGGCCCTTCCACGTGTCCCGATCGGGAAGGTCCCCGGCCTTCTTCTGCACTTTCACCACCAGGGTCTTGGGCTTGTCGTTGGCCATGGGGGCCTCGCTGACTTCCGTGGAGATCTGCCCATCGGCCAGCTTGCTGCCATTGGTGGCCATGTCTCTGAATCTGGACACGGGGGTCCTGGCGGATGGACGTGCGATGTCGGCCCCGGTCCACGTGGACAACAGCTTTGCGGCTGAAGGTTACTCTGGGGGGGGGGGGGGTTTCCAAGCAAAGAAAAGTGACAAGATTCAGTGATAAGATCCTCATCTTGGCCTCCAAAGATACCCTTAGGGGATTTGTTCTGCCACAAGGTCACAGTGTTCAGGGCAAGCAGCGGAGGAGCTCTGGCTGGGGCTGCATGCAGAGGTGTCCTGGCTGCAGGTGGTGGGGGAGTGGTGGGGTCTCGAGGTGCTGGGACCTGTGCATAATCCACTTTACTGCTTCTGAGCTGTGTGACTTTGAGTAAACTTATCAACCTCTCTGTGCCCCTAGCTTTCAAAATAAAGATAACAATAATATATCCTCTGCTGGGTTGTGGAGAAGCCCTGAGTCTGTACTTTCAAGAAAGCCTGCAAGAAAAGATTTCTACCCAGGAGGCCCAGTCTCTGTCTCTCAACTGAGAAAGGACCACTGGCTTCGATGAGATTTTTTTTAGCCCCTGGTCATCCCCAAGGTGTCCTACCCACACTCTGCACCCTTCCCATTTCTTCAAATTCAAAGGGAGCATGGGGTAGAGGACAGGAGTACAAAGCCAGACTCAGACCAGTCCTGAGTTCCAATCTCCTGTCTGCCTGACCCCGCTGGATTACTGTGACTTAGTACTTTTACTCAGTACTCCCATTGCATGCTTTTCTTGTTGGCTCTGAACCTCAGTTTCCCCACCTAGAAAACGGGGTCAAATCTCTCTGGCTAGCAAAGTTGTGGTGAAAAAAATGAGCTTTTCTGGCTGCGAGGGTGTCATTCCCCTGCCTGGCTGGGTGGGTGGGCTTTACCTGATGGTTTTTTTATGGTGGATCAGATCCAAAATGGCTCCCTCTGCTGGAGAAAACCTGTAAAGCAAAGAAGATGGGGGAGAGGAGAGAGGGTGAAGGCACACAGGCAGGGCTAAGGGCAGCTTCAGGCAGAGGGTAGCCGGGGGACAGGATGCTGCCAGGAGATCTGGGCTGTGCATGTGTCTGCGGAGCGTCCCCAGCCAGGGGACTGCAGCATGGAACTGGCCCACAGCGTGCTGGGAACATGCAGGACATAGGACAGCCGTGGGGGTGGGCGCGAGGGCGTGTGAGGAAGATGTTCCATAATTTTATCAGAAGGAAATGAGAAACCAACAAGGAGGCTGCAGGTCCTCAGGCCCCACTAGGAGTCAATGAATGTAGCTGATATTTTTCTTTCTTTTTTTAATAGATTAAAAATTGAACCCAGGGGCACTCAACCACTGAGCCACATCCCCAGCCCTGTTTATTTTGAGACAGGGTCTCACTAGATTGCTCACTACGTTGCTGAGGCTGGCCTCGAACCTGTAATCCTCCTGCCTCAGCCTCCCCAGCCGCTGGGATTACAGGCATGTGCCATGGTGCCCAGCTTAAAGTTTAATCTAGCTGATATTTTTCTCTATCCTCCATCCAGAATTTGCAGAAATGTTATACAAGAGCGTGTAAGAACACGGGGAAGAGATCAGTAGATTTTGAAAACTTGTTTTCTTAAATATCCTGTTTTTGCCCTCCCTTACCCTCGCACCAGATCTGTTCATTAAAACATACCAAAACAAACAAAAATAACCACACGGGCAGGATATACCCAAAGATGTCAACAGTGATTCAGTTTTGAGTGATTTTTTTTGGTTTTCTTCTTTGAGCTTTTCTAGAATGTTCCAAAGAAGTGGGTTTTATTGTTGTCATTGTTGGGTTTTAGTACCAGGGATTGAACTCAGGGGCACTTGTCCAGAGAGCCGCATCCCCAGCCCTATTTTGTATTTTATTTAGAGACAGGGTCTCACTGAGTTGCTTAGTGGCTCACTTTTGCCGAGGCTGGCTTTGAACTTGAGATCCTCCTGCCTCAGCCTACCACGCTGCTGGGATTACAGGCCTGCACCACCACCATAGCCGGCAACCATCTAATTTAATTAATAAAATGGCAAAATAAACTTATGGAACCCTCGGAACCGATTGCAACACGTGGAGGAAGCACTGCCCTGTGGATTCTCAGATGGAGTTGAGCCAAAGCAATGTGTGGCAGCGGGCCCTGGGCCTTGTGTCTTGACCCAGATGACCTCCTCCCCTTGGCTCTGCCCCAAAGGGGACCCCCAGTTTTCTGTGCACTCACCCTCCAGCCCCTCACATGCAGGACCCATTACCAAACACCACCGTCTCCTCCTAGGGTTCATGGAGACCCAGAGCACCTTCGGCCAATCCATACTGTGCTGCCACCCCTGCTTCTTGTCCTCAGGGATCACCCGCTCAGTCTGAGATCCTCCGTGGCCCACAGGCTTGTCTTGGACACCCATCTAGATCCTAGCATGGGCAGGGCCACATCAGAGAGAGTCCTGGGCTTGGCCAGGGCCCTTCCTCCCATGCTCAAGAATACAGGGAGTAGGAGGCAGCTGATCCTGAAGTCCACCAAGGAGCCTTGGGATATGCAGGCGACAGTAGCCTCAGGAAATGGCGGAAAGGCAAAAGCGGGACCCTTCTGGGAGACGAGGTCATCCATGAATTGTCATGACCACAATGCCTTTGATTGTTCCAACCATCTCATCTTGTGGACTCCAGCGGCCATATTTGTTCCAATTGATCCAATCACCTCAGCCTGGGACTGATCACCTGACCTAGGCTAACCAATCAAATCCTTTCCCTGGGATTTTGGCATGTGATTAAGGAAGGGGCAGGCTCATGAGTGACCCTGGAACTCTGAGGCAGCCGTCCTTTGCCTATCAGAGTAGCAGAGAGAGTGCTGGTCGGCTGAGGAGGAAGACAACAGAGATCAAAATGGAGGGAGAGAGTCTTGAAGGCACTCGGGTGTGCAGTTCCAGACTTCCTTATGCTTTTGGATTTTACAAAACATGGGTCAAAAATGCCCCTTAAAATTCATATACTAGAAAGCTAATCCCCAGTGCAAAGTGCCGAGAGGTAGGACACTCAAGAGGTGATTAGGTCATGGGGTAGATTAAATGGATTTTATTATTGTCATTCTTGTTTGTGAGAGTGGGTTTGTTACAAAAAAGCGATCTTAATTTTCTCTTGCTCTCGCTGTCCTGCCATGAGATGAAACAGGTCCCCATCAGAAGCTGGTTCCTCCATCTTGGACTTCCCACCCTCCAGAGTCAGGAGTCAACACATTCCTGTTCATCATAAATGACCCAGTCTGGGGTATTTTGTGATAGCAACATAAAGTGGACTAAGGCAGCGCCCCTGGCCATACATCCTTGCTGACACTGGATTTCAGATTCCTGGTACCATCTTGAATCTCTGCCTGGCCCCTCTGGCAAGTCCCAGTCATGAGTCCTTCTCAACAACCCCTCGTGCCAAGCCCTGAGGGATCGGAGATGGGGACGGTTCTGAAGAGCTCCCGGTGAGGGGGACACACCCGGTGTGATTTCCAGAATAGGGGGACATGTATTTGGATTCAGCCAAATGTCTATTACCCCCTAGCAAGAGCCACCCAACCATGCATGGTTTCTCCCTTTGAGAAAATGCAGCATAAATAAAGATAGAGGGCTTGAAACCCCGAATGAACACAATCAATGCTTCTGTGACGATTCGGGATTGAGAAGGCTCTTCCCCCTTACCCAGCAGCAGGATCACCTCGGTGCTGAGCCTGGGACTGCGCCTGGCTCTCTCCAGCACCTAGGAATGCTGGGTGAGTTACTCTGCCTTTCTGATCCTCCTCTGTAAAATGGGAGAATTATAATAACCATGTCTCCCTCCCAGGGATGCGATGACTAAGTGACGTCATGCATGGGACGCGTGTTGAGTAATGCCTGTCACCCAGTTAGGTCCTAGGAAATCTCAGCCATTTATGTCACTGTGATTGTTACCATTGATGTATGGGCTGGTGGTTTTCAACCCAACCTGCCTCGATTCCCAGAAGGCCACCAGCAATTATGATAATAACAGCAGCTAACACTCACCGAGGGCGTCCTACTCGGGTCTCTCAGCATTTTCAAAACCCCAGTGGGAATCATTCTTTGAGTCCCCCATAGGGAACACAAGTGAAGAAAAAATACCTCATCTCTTTGGGTGGCTCTCTACCAATTCATCCCTCTGGGCCAGCCACAAGCCAGGAGTGGTGCACGAGTGTGTTTGGTTAATAGAACAAAGAAAGATTCTATTGTAAATGATTCGGTTAAAAAGAAAAGGGTCCGTGGGAAGAAAATGACCAAGTGAACAAACCAGACCCAGGGCTTCCATCGAGGGGCATCTCAGGAAGTGCCAGGGCATAGCTATTTGGGAATTTTAATTGCTGATACCAGTTAATGTGTCACTTCCCTTTCTTATGAAAATCCGCAGGCAGAAAGCAGAGGTGTGTGCAAGTTCAGGTAAAGGCAATGTCTTTCTAGAACATTCCTTGTCTCTGCTTATCTCAAAGGCAGCAGAAGAAACTTTTTGCGGGTGGGGGGGGGTCCCAGGGATTGAACCTAGAGTGCTTAACCACTGAGCCACACCCCCCCCAGCCCTTTTTAATTTTGATTTTTTATTTTGTAACAGGGTCTCACTGAGTTGCTTAGGGCCTTGCTAAGTTGCTGAGGTTGGCCTCCAACCTGCAATCCTCCTGCCTCAGCCTCCTGAGCTGCTGGGATTACAGGTGAGCCCCACTGCTGTGCCCAGCCAGAAAAAAAAAAAAAAACTCTTTGCAAGTTGTAATTCCCCTTTCCTGAGACACAGATCTGTGCCTGGAGGCTCTTGGGGACAGTGTTGCAGAACAGCTCTAGGAGACATGTGCGTCTGTAATATCCTCGCCAGGGCCAGGTTGTGACCCTTCTTGACTTGCAGGTAACGCAGGGGCAAGAACACTTCCTGCCTCCTGATGATTGATCTGCTTCCAGAGTCTTCTATTCTTGCTCATCTGAAGATGGAGAATCTGCCTACACATTCCTCCGGGTGCTTGACACACCACCCTGGACTGGATTCCACCAAAGCCACATTCAGAAGGGCACAGTGAATACAAGACCATGAGTGGCAAGTCCTGTTCTCTGTCACCGACTCACTCACGCCTTCATTCACCCGGCAGGTCCTCACTGAGCCCGTGCGCAGGGCTGAAATGGCCGCAGAACAGTTTTGAAAGCGTTTTGCATCCTGAGCTGCACCCCGGTCACCACGTTTCGCGTCGGCAAATTGACCCGTGCCAGCAGCAAGAGGCATTCTGTGCATATTTACGGAGGGCCTGCTACGTGCATGGAGCTGGTAGGGACACAGAGAGCCTAAGGATTAACAGGGCAAGGCCCCTGCCCTTCACAATGTCACGGCCTCCAAGGGGAAGCACTTCTCCCAATAGCTCACCATAATATCCTGTGATTCAAGTGCTGCAAGAAGCACAAGAACAAGGGCTGGGGCTGTGGCTCAGTGGTAGAGCACTTGCCTGGCATGTGTGAGGCACTGGGTTCGATCCTCAGCACCACATAAAAAAATGAAATAAATAAAACAAGCCATTCTGCCCATTTACAACTACAAAAAAATTAAAATAAAATAAAAATGTATTAAAGTGTTGTGGGGGGAAGGGATGGAAGAGACTCGAGCCAGGGAGGCAGTAAACATCCTCATGACGCTCCATCCTCCGTGCATGCTCTGTGACCGAGTCCTAAAGCCATGGCTCAAAATGGGGCTGAACGGAGCAGAAAGAACACCTCTGCCGATCCCTGAGTGAGGAGATGCTTTGTGAGAAAAAGAAAACATGTGGAGTTTGGAAGACCCAGATCAGAAGTGGCAAAATGGGTCAAAATGGGCCCTTGGGCTTGTTTTATTTGGCCAGATCAAAAAAAAAAAAAAAAAGGAAGAAAAAATTCAGTTTGAATTAGGAGCCAGAAATATGACACTCGGAGGTACAGCAGAGAGGACAGCAAAACAGCAAGTGCAAAGGCCCTGGGGCGGGAGAAAGCTCGTCTGTGTTTGAAAGACAGCTTGGTCCAGGTGGCTGGAGCGCGCAGAGAGAACAGAGCTAGCCAGAGGTGGCGGGCCTTTTCTTCTAAAGGGATGCGAGATGTGGCTTAGACTGAGGAGTTTCTCTCAGGCTGCCCCGAAAAGACTGCAGTGGGGGGCAGGAATGGATGCAGAGAGGCGCCTTCAAAGCTTCGGAATCCAGGCAAGAGATGATGGAGACTTGGGTGGTGGCAGGCAGGGCCCAGGTGCTGGGGCGGGGCCTGGGGGTCTCTTCTGGAGATGGAGACCTGCAGGCCTGGCTAGTGGGCTGGCTATCAGCAGCCCAGCCCTGGGACAGGCCAGGGAGAAGGGGAATGTGTGGACAGTCTTTCTCTCTCTCTCTCTCTGTCCCATTGCATCAGAGGGACAGGTGACTGCGTGGGGTGGGGGATCTAGGCAGAGACTAAAAGGCCAGGGCCTGAGTCTCAGGGCTGGCATTGTCCCAGGACAGGACGGGGCCATGGAGACAGAGGGGCTCCAGGAAGAGTGGAGGAGGGAGAGGGGAGGGGGAGGGAAGGGGGAGGGGAGGGGGAGGGGAGGGGGGAGGGGAGGGGGGGAGCAGAGCCTGGGTGAGGAGGCCCAGCTCCCTCCCGCTCCGATTTGCTCCCGTTCTGTAATTACAGAAATTACAGAGCCTTGCTTCAGACTGCAATCGCTCCACTTGCCTTTATTTCTTTTTGAAATGCAGCGGTTTAAGGCGGAAAAAAAAAAAATTTTTTTAATATGGGGTCTGGCTTCATGCCAAGCCGAAACATAATGGAGTCTTTTCTCCGCTTTGAGGGAAGAATGCTCTGCTCCATCCGCTGCATGAGGCTTTAGTGGGCATCTGTTGGGTACCCAAACCCGCGCCAGCTCCTATCGAGGGAGAGGAGCCAGCATTTACTGAGCACCTATTGTGTGCCGGGCCACGTCACAGATGCTTTATCAACTGGGTCTCGTGCGTGCGTCCCTGCAAATCGAGAGGCGAAGCTTCGCAGCTATGGTGAAGGAGTCTCATCTGGCTTAGCAATTCAGGGCTTTGCTACTCCAAGTGTGGTTCTCTAAGGGACAGGGACAGCATCCATGTCCCCCAGGGCACCTACCAGGAATGAAGACTCCTAGGTCTGATTGCAGATCTAGAGAACCAGAAGCCGATTTGGAACCAGGTTCTGTAGCAGGCTCTGACTGTGAGATTAGATGACCCAGAGTGTTTCCCGGGGCTTGACCCCTGTCCTTGTGTAAGCACGGGCTGGATATCGGTTTCCTCTCCTGCAAGTGTGGACCCTTGAACTTTGCAGAATAGCCCGCGTGGAATCAGAAGCGAGATGATGCCCGGGAAGGTGCTGGTGAACATGGAGAGCCTGGCTCACAGGAAGTGCAGGGGGCCGGGGGAAGGCAGCTCGGGCTTCCATTCAAAGAGCTGAATGGCCGTGCAAGGGCTTTGTGGTAGCAAAACGGTGTGCAAGGCTGGGGGCCAATTAACAGCTAAAGATGGCTGCAGGTTACAAATGAAGAAAAAGGCGCAGAGAGGGCCGGCAAGTGGCTCAATGTCACACAGCCTAAGAATGCCTTGGTCCTTCCAGTCTCCCCAATTCCCTGCCCCACTCCCAGTCCACGGCATGTTCTTACTCAAGGGATGGAGGAAAGACGCTCCACAACTCACTGCAAGGCTGGGCTGCCTGGACCCACCTGAGAGGTACCTGCAGACTCAGGTACCTTTCTTAGTCTCCTAGGCAGGGTGCTTGCTCTTCCTAGCTTCTCACTGTGACTTGCAAGTAATTCACATATTTTTCCCCCCTCAAGGATTCTGTTCCCTTATCAATGGGATCAAGAGGAACCGCTTCACGTCTCCTGCAGCTGCATCCAGATGAGGATGCCTCGCGTTTTATCAACAACCGGGAAGGAAACGGAAGAGCTCAGAGGACCTCCCCAAATGCTTCCTATCCATGACTTGATATTATCAATACACCCCCATCTTAGTGATGGGTAAACTGAGGCACGGAGATTAAAGTGGCTTGCCAAAGGTCTCTAAGGGAGAAGATAGGAGCAACAAGACTCGAACCCAGGCAATTATGCTGCTGTGTGTATGGCTCTGATGGGGGGCTCTGCAGGCCCCTCACCTTTGATGGGTGCAAGTGGACCGTCCACAGCAGGAGGCTTTCTCCAAGACAAACCCTGCAGGAAAAGCCCTGCTGCTCTTTTTTGGGGGGTGTACTGGGTATTGAACCTAGGGGTGCTCAACCACTGAGCCACATCCCAAGCCCCCTTTATTTTGTATTTAGAGACAGGTCTTGCTAAATTGCTGAGGCTGGCCTCCAATCTGCAATCCTCCTGCCTCAGCCTCCCAAGTCACCGGGATTTCAGGTGTGTACCACTGCGTCCCTGCGGCTCTCAAGAAAACCAAGAGGCTGCTGGGCATTGGAGCCTCAGAAATATGGCTCCCAAGAGGCTAACTCTCTCTTAAGGTTTTGTCAGACGAACCATACGGGTGTCCTAGGAGTCTCTGTGAGGCCACCTGGGATTCTGGCCTGGCAGCCCTTAACGGGCCGTGGAGCTGGAGGTTCTAGTAAGCGTCTCCAGGGAGGCAGCTTGTCCTGGGGGGTAATACTCCCCTCCTGGAAACCCCAGCTCTTCTTTAACTTCAGGCCTATGCCTTGTAACAGCCAGACCCAGCCCTAAAGGCCTATCTGTGGGAAGAATGCATCTCTAAGGCTAAGCTGGGAAGAGAAAGGGCTGTAGTTATCTTAAGACCCTAGAGTCCCACAAAGAGGAGTTTGAACCTTCATCTTACACCTTCTTAGCTGTGTGGCCTTAAGTCAGTGCCTTACCCTCTCTGTGCCTTGGTTTCCTTCTGTGTGTGAGCAGAGGAGTCGAACTCTGATCTCTAGCACCTCTTCTGAACTCATCCTCTTTGTCTCGCTCACACCATCCATGGCTTGCTAGCATCTGTGCTGGCCCCCAAGTACCTGCAATGCCAGGCAGCACCTCACTATGTCATGACGGTTTTCAATCCAACCCAACCTGCCTCCACTGTGCGCCTCCAGCGAGTCACTTGCCACATGCTCTCAGGACAGCTGGCAGAGGGGCCCCTGACCAGCACCATCTAAGTTCTTCCCCAGTGCTCAGAAGACAGTAGATGAGCTGGACACTCTAACATGCTAGGCTCCCCTTCAAAATGCTTCGTATCCACTAACCTGCTATTATCAGAACACCCCCATTTTAGTGACAGGTAAACGGAGGCACATAATCAGAACTGGAGAAGCTGCTCTAGAATCCTCACTCCTAACCACAACCTCACCCGCTTCTGCTCTGTGCCAGGCAGTGGGAATAGGTGCAAATGTCTGACGTGTTGAGAGACAGTGAGGATCCAGGTGTGGTTGGCTGCACTCTGGGGTTGATTGAGGGAGCAGGCCTGGAGCTGTAAAGAACTGCGAATGTCGGGGGCAAGGGGGTGCATTCAATCCTGTGATGAGAATGGGAATCGATGACGTCATAAGCTCACCCCGGGTTTAGTCGGTCCAGTGCCCTTCACTGCTGGACAGTGGCATTGCCCAGAAGAGGAACCCGGGGGCTGGAAGCCACCTGCCCGAGGTCCCAGATCCACAGGGGGAAAGTTGATTGCAAGGTTCTTGCTCCTCATCCGTTCTTTCCCTGGGGCAGGACGCTGGGGTGATGCCTGTTTGGCAAGGCCACCTGTCAGCGGTGGGGAGATGGAGGCTGGGAGGTGGGATGGGAGGAGGCTGTCGTAACAGAGCTGCAAGCGGGGACAAGGAAGGCTTGGTGGCTCCACATGCCCTGGCTTGCATTCTGACTGCTGTCACAGCAGCTCCCTAGCTATCCAGCCGCCTCTGCACAGACGGGGACTGGGTGTTGCACAGGCTGGGTGTCCTCCGGTGGCAGCTGGCGCAGTGCTAGACGCATGCGCACCTTCCCGAGTTCGGCCCTGGGTGGTCCGCATGCTGTGGTCTCCAAATCAGGGGTGTGCTGCTAAGTGTTGAACAACAGGCTCTCGGGAAATGCAGCAGAAATTGCAATGGGTGGCCGTCAACTGGTTCCCGTGGAGCAAACAGTCCCAGCTGGGCTGATTTGAGATGCTGAAGTGAGGTCCTAGGGTTGGGAAGGAGACGCGGTCCGTGGCTTCGGATGCGTGTCTTTTTGCGCAGTGAGCCGTGATTTTCTGGGAGGATCTGAAGTCGCCTTCCGAGTGGTTTTGTGCTGATCACTTCCTCAGCTGACCCTGGGGACCCCGCAGCAGCCCTCCAGGGTGCCAGCCAGGGAGCCGGACTGCCATCCTGACCATCAGCCTCCTGGGATCAGACTGGAGGGACCTGGAGGTCTCAGGCCAGAGCCAACACCCAGGATGGATCCGGAGGAGAAAGGAGTGGGGAGGGACGGGAGTCAGGGGAGGCCGCGCAGTAGGCAGGCCTGGGAGGCGGAGGCCAGGGGAAGAGGATGTGGAGAAGGAAGGCTGGAGGAGGAAAATGAGACCCAGGGAAAGAAAAAGGAAAGAAAGGGAGGAGGGGAAACTGGATGCTTTTCCCTTCCTGCCTGCTGTACAATCTTCCTAGGAACCGGAGGAGGCAGGGAGCCCACGTTTTAGCAGCGAGAAATCTGAGGTCGGTAGAAGCAATGAGGGGCTGGGATTTGAACCCAGGCTACAGGGCGCTCGGCAGCATCCTCCCTTCCGTTGGTTTTGCCTGGGTTCGTGGGGATCAGCCCCTCAGTCTTTGCCTTCCTTGCGGACAGCTGCCTCTCCAAACCAGCTCAGGCCTCTATTGAGGACAAACCCTGTGCTGAGCCTGAGCCCAGCTGAACCATAGGGGCTCTGGTGGAGGGTTTCTGCCTCTGCACCCACGAGGTCCTGTTCTGGGTTCCTTCTCCCCTGCCTGCCTTCCGGCTGGGTGCCAGCTTCCCAGTGGGCTTAGATTCCAGGGGATGCCTGGGAGCTCACGGGGCCAAAAAGGATTCATTCAGATCAGGAAAGAGGAGTGACATAATGACCACCTGGCATTATTCTACCCGGCTCTTCGCCTTGTAAAACACACTTGTTAAGAGTCCCGCGGGGCTTTAAGAGCTGTTCAGTCATGTTCAAGATCTGCCTGAAGCACTCCGAAGGGCATTACGATAAAGGCCCTTTAAGAACTCAAGTTTGGGGAAAAAATAAATAATTCCACCAGCCGGGGCTTGGTGGAACTAAATGCTGACCTTTAACAAGTCCCATGCAGAAATGCATGTGGAATGCATGTCACTGAGATGGCCCCCCATGGAGCGTTGTCTCAGCAACACAGAACTGCTAGCACATCAATGATAGGGGCACCCCACGACAGCTCTTTTTTTTTTTTTTTTTTTTAATTGAATCCAGGGACGCTTTACCCCTGAGCTACATCCCCAGCCCTTTTTATTTATTTATTTTTTAAATTTTGAAATAGGGTCTTGCTATGTTAATGGAGCCTGATTAACTTGAGATCCTCCTGCCTCAGCTTCCTGATGTGCTGGGATTCATGGGCTCTAGGACTGCACCCAGAAGCTACGGGTTCACACCTAGAACCCCATTTCCCCTTCTCACATTCTACAAAGGAACCCCTGGAAGCCCCAGAGATAAACTCCTTGGAACAGCATCACATAAGGTCACCGTCAGAGCCACCAGGGATCTCAAACCAGCAGCCTTTGGACTAAATGTGTTCCAGTTGAGTGGCTCTCTGCTTCGAATTTTAAAACGCGAATTTGCATGCTTTGGAGAGGGGCGTGAGCACGTGTTTTCCTGTTCATTCCAAGCCCTGCCACTAAGATCCTTTTGTCCCTGACCTCTCTCCTCATTTGCATGACCTGCCTGGCCCTTGATGGCCTTCAGTTTGCAATCCTAACATGCCCAGCTGCTGTCTTAGTCACTCAACAAAGCACCTTCTCTAGAAGCTAGCAGAAGGGCAGGCAAAGGTAGTGTGGCCACTTCCCTAGGGGCATGTCAAACTCTCAAAGTGTGAGAAGCATATTCGGTGTTACACTTTTAGTATTTGGAAAACAACCAATCCTACTGTTCTTTTCATCAGGGCTCAGTTGGATTACAAACACAACGTCTGAGAGAGACACTGCTGTGGAGTGTTTTGCAAGGACGAGAGGGGGCCGTGAATTTTCAGGGCTGAAGGGTCACATTCCAACATCTGAAATATTTTCCCACAACACAAAGCTGATTTTAATTTTATAAGACTCAAAGCCATGCCCACTTTTACAAGGGCAGCTGTTCCTGATTTCTTCACTTGGGTTTGAAAAGAATAAAATTGTATAGTATGTATCCCTACACCTTTTTTTTTTTTATATAAAAGCAAAAACACTTACGTGGCAAGAATCAGCTAAACTTGACCAAATTATGCCATGTGCAGGCATAAGCAGATCACAACACAGTCCAATTTTATGTATAACTATAATGCATCAATTAAAAAATAAATAGACCAAAGATCAATAGAATAGAGGAAGGAGATCGGGGGAGAGAAGAGGGGAGAATACCCTGAGTTAAGATGGAGAAAACTATGTTACATGCATTTATGAATATATCAAAATAAACTCCATTATTATGTATAGCTCCAATGCACTAATTTTTTTTTTTAAATTAAATATAAGGGCTGGGGTTGTGGCTCAGTGGTGGAACGCTTGCCTCCCGTGTGTGAGGCACTGAGTTCAATCCTCAGCACCACATATACATAAGTTAAATAAAGGTATTTAAAAAATTAAAGATAAGAAAGGAGGAAGAAACAAAGAGACATGACCAGTCTATTGAATGAGTTTAAGCCAACATAGAAAAGGAAAGAAAATAAGAGGAAGGTATGGAAAGAAATATAATGCCGACTTTTATTAATAATACTTAAAATACTGATTTAAGTTATACCACAGTTGCTTTTTTGTTAATACTTCCACAGTAAATCACTTAATGTTCAATTAAATTAAATTGATTCGATTAAACATGATTATAAATCAGAAAAATTAAAAGAGAGAGAAAATCAACTACATATTTGGGAAGTCAGATTTTGGATGAGCAATTTTTTTTTTTTTTTTGGTACCAGGGATTGAACCCAGGGGCACTTAACCACTGGGCCACGTCCCGAGCCCTTTTTATTTTTTATATTTGAGACAGGGTCTCCCTAAATTGCTTAGGGCCTCGATTAGTTGCTGAGGCTTGCTTTGGACTTGGGATCCTTCTGCCTCAGACTTCCGGGCTGCTAGGATTACAGGCGTGTGCCAAGGTGGTTGAGCAAATTTTCTTAAATCCCCCAAACAATGAGCAAACCTAGTAATAACCTCCAGTTGAGATGTCAAGGGGTGATTTGAGGTTGGTTTGTCATAAGTTACAATAGGACAGGCAAAAGGAGTCCACCAATCCAATGCCGTGGGACTGTAGGTTAGTCACCTCACCTCTCTGTTTAAAATAGAGGTGATAATATCTACTTTCATGACTGCTATTAGAATTAAATGAAAGAATAAAGAAAGTGGTTAGAACAATACCCGAGACACAGTAAATGCTTGGTGCCGCACAGATATTATAATAAATGACCTGACGATCGCTAGCAGTTTTTTTTTTTTTTTTTTTTAAAGATAGCAATGGAGAAAAAAGTCCTTGGCAGAATGCCAGCATTATCTTAAACCAGAGGTGGTCCATACAAGGGAATGGTAGAATCTACTGGGAGATGCAGATCAAATCAATTTTTTACAGCAAATCATTCATCCAACAGGATTTCCAAAGTAGACAACATATACTATGCTGCAATCCCATTTGTTAAAATCCTGATTTATTGTCAATCATCTTTATTTGTTCGCTGAACGAGTCTCCCTGACCCCTCTCCTGCCTGCATGGGACGGAATTGTCAGGATCTGAGGTCTCTCTCTCTCTCTGGCTGATGGCTTTCCACCCTGTCCTCCAGCTCCCTAGGAACGGCAGAGAACAAAATATCCCTCCGTGTTGGGGGACCCCAGGACAAGTCTGCTATCTCTGGAGCTGGATTTGCTCAGACAGGTTTGTAGAAGCAAAACAAAATGGTTGCTTGCATCTAAATCACCAGGCTCCCTGCTCTCTCTACTGCCTTGGAAACAGCCAAATGCCTGGATCCAGAACACTTTTTCCGCTTCCAAAACGGAATAGATTCCTCTGCCAGCTCGCTTCTTTGCCAGCATGCAGATGAGGCGCTTTGGGGTTTCTTGGGGTGTTAACCCCCTATTCTCTGATCCCTGATGGGGGAGGTGAATGGATTTTGCCAGCTGTGCGGGAAACAGACATAAAGGCGCGGGTGACAGTGTTTATTATCCAAACGGGGTTTGCAGGAGGGGGTCAAATAGATAGCAAAAAAAAAAAAAAAAAAAAAAGACTTCCCCCAAGGTGCACACATTCACACTTTCCAAATGCAAAATATTGATGAATATTTTAGGTGGCAGGGGCTGTTCATTTGTTCCACGGCTATTTCCTGGCGCGTAATGAAGAGTCCTGTTGCAGGACCTGCATTTGTTTTAGCCATTCCCCTCTTTCAACTGCACAAATGACAAGCTAATGCAGAGTTGGGAGGGGATCCTTCTCTTAGCACCTCTCCTTGGGTTGAGTGACAGCTGGGATGGGGCGGGGCGCTTCATCTGCCTGCCCTTAGGCATCCTCCCAACCATCCTAAGAGGCGGGTGCTGGTCGGAACCATCTTGCAGAAGAAGACAGAGAGGCTCAGAGATGAAGGGACTTGCCCAAGGTCACACCCACAGCTTGGGAAGAGGCAGGAAGGGTTGTGACTTTGGCTCCTGAGCTGATATCTCCCAGCTCCCTGGTCACACTGTTGCCCCTTGGTCTTGAGTTAGACTTGTCATTCGTGGCCCAATCAGAGTCACCATGAGCACTGTCCTCCAGTCTTTAGAGAGGTCTAGTGGTCCAAGTGATGGGCCTTTGCAGTTGGCCCCTTCTGAGCCCCTGTCCCTCAACCACCCCACCCTGGCACTGGAGAGGCTGGAGGCTCAATGCCAGCTCTGTCTCTGGGTCATGTGACCTGAGCCAAGTCCCCCTCTTCACCTGACTCCACATGTCCATGAAGTGCAGGGAAGCTTCCCTCTCCCAGGAGGCTGGAGGAAGGAAGGAGCGAGATAAGGCGGGTCTCCCTACATCCCTCCCTCCCCTGACATCCCGCACTCCCGTCTTGCAGAACCTCAAATCCTAGACACAATCCCCCCTCTCTCTCTCTCTTTCTCTCTCGCTCTCTCTCGCTCCACCGGCTCCCAAATCAGCATTCAACACACATCACTCTCCTTGTGCAATGCCATTATCTCCCGAGGACACAGGCTCCGTTGTCACGGCAACCGAGTCCTTCCACCAACTCTATTTAATAATTTCTCAACAGTGGAGCTGGGCCGGCTTGGGGCAGGGGAAAAGCACGGGCCAGGGGGACAGGCTCCGGGTCCTAGCACCTGCGGGGCCTGGGACTCCTTGTTAGGCCTTAGTTTACCCATCTGTAACATGGGTGTTTTGCAATGGGTGGGTTCTGTGGCTCTCAGGCCTAAAACAATATATATTAAAAAAAAAAAAAATCCTGAGCTGGGGATATGGCTCAAGTAGTAGCGTGCTCACCTGGCATGCGTGAGGCTCTAGGTTCCATCCTCAGCACCACATAAAAATAAAAAAATAAAATAAAAATATTGTGTCCACCTAAAAAATAAATATTAAAAAAAAAAAATCCTGAGAAACAGCTTCCTAGTTCCAGGAAGAAGGAGCAAGAGACCTGAGCTACTGGAGATGGGTGGGAGATGTGAATGGGATTTAAATCCACAGGAAGAGCTGGAAGCTGCCTTTGGTCATGGACCTCTCCTTGTGCTTAGATCGTCTCCACAATGCCACTTTTAGATGTTTATGTGATCACTGTGGCTGGGATTGGTTAGCAGATGTAAAATTTTGCCCAAATCCAGACCAGCCCATTCTTCAGACATGCAGACTGAGGCTCACAGAGGGATCTGCCTGGGCTCATGGCAAATCCAGCTCTTCCTCAGAACCTACAGGGATGCTTTCTACGAAGGCCAACTTGCGCATTCCTAGGGAAGAGGCCCCCTGCCCTGTCCCTTTGCCCCCTCAGCCCATAGCTCATCTTGCTGTGGCCCCCACCTGTGTAGCCTCTGGCTGTTACTTAAAGAAACAAGCCGTCAATCAAAAGTGAGAGGGAAGGACCTATTCTGTGCCCCCTCTCTATGCTGGGGACCTGAAAAGCGCACAGGTACTGTCTTCCTGGTCTTGGCTGGGAGCAGCTCTTTACAGGACAGAAACAATGCCAGGTTTATTATCTTCATGTTCCCCAGGAGAGCCTGCCAAACAGTAGGCGGCTCACGATTTTATTGGGTCCAGTTGTTTGCCCACATCTGCCCCTGAAGGTCACTCATCTAGCCTTCTGAGGGGCGTCTAAGAAAAACTCCGGACGCTGCCAAGGGTTGATGTCCACAGAAAAGTTGAAGACCCGGAGCTGAGGAAGAAGGCCCCTCAGCTTCGGGACTCCTGTCTGGCTCCAAGGCCGGGGAGGGGGCCGTTCTGCCCTGGCCCGGGCTGATGGCAGCCCAGCCATGCTATTGAACTCCTCCTGGGTTGGAGTTTTCATTGAATACCCGCGGCATAATTAACAGTGCAACATCTGCTCTGTCATTAGTAGCATTCGCTGCCATTTGGAGAAAGGGTTCTTATCTTCCCCAGTCATTAGTCTCGGAGACTATTATGGTGAAAATGGAGGAGGAGAGGAGGAAGTGGGGTGTGTCGCTTCCCTCCCCACAAATCCTACTTGGAGCGTTGGCATCGAGAGATGCACGGGGAGCAGCAGATTGTCCCATCTGACAGCCCTAACCTCTTGGCTTTAGAGACCAAGAACCTGCCCATGGCCCCCTGTGGACAAGAAGCCAGGCAGGAGGGGGCCTCTCCCACCTTTTTCTCAGGACGGTGAGCTTTGGCCTCCAGGTGGGGATGGGGATCTCAGCACCAGCTCTGCTTTATGTTACAACCTTGGGCAACCCCTTGAGCTCCCCGAGCCTCAGTTTCCTTATTGGTGATCCTGGGGCAATGCTTGATAGAGCTGGGCTCAGCATCTGGGTCACAGTTCAACACTGAAGGGGGTCCATATCTCTGCACAGTCCTGTGGATGCAGCAGCCTGTTAAAAATGTCTCTGTCATACATGCATGCCTTTAAATGGCATCTTTACAGACTATGCTTCAGTATGACTATTTCTTTTCCTTCTCTGAGCTACACTTAAAAAAAAAAAAAAAAAAAAGGTACTGGGGATTGAATCCAGGGGGCATATAACTGCTGAGCCTCATCCCCAGCCCATTTTAATTTTTTAAATTTAGAGATAGGGTCTTGCTGAATTGCTTAGGGCCTCGATAAGTTGCTGGGGTTGGCTTTGAACTCATGATCCTCCTGCCTCAGCCTCCTGAGCCGCTGGGATTACAGACATGTGCCACCACACCCAGCCATAGGAGGGTTCCTGATCTCAAGATTTAGAAACATCCAACCTAGGGACTTAGTTGGCCAAAGCCCTACAGTCAGCTAAGGCAGAAGACAAAGCCCAACAGCAGGATTGGAGCGTAGACAGCACCAGGAAGCTGGTGTTTTTTTGGCTTTGGTCACTTGTGTATTGTTTTAACTTAGCCTGGGTCCTTGCATGGTAAAGTGCATGGAACAGAGACGGCAAATGCAAAGAAAAAAGTCCCTCATCTTCCTGCGTCTCCCTGCACAGTTATGACGACTCAGTGTTTCTTGGAAAGGTGAATGGGGGGAACAGTACCCAGGGGTTGGCATCAGCAAGTTGTATCAGAACTTAGGTGCTATCTGGGGTGAGTGTCTTCACTGCCCTTAGCTTTAGGGTCATCTGGCAGCTGGAGAGGATGTAGCACTCCTCCTAGCAGCATCCTCAGCATCAGTGAAGTTATAACCACAAGTCCCAACCCAGGGGGCGGGGGCCCAGTGAGTGCTCCAGGCTCAGTGATCCATCCGGGCCACTGGGCAAGCTTTCACTTCACCTTGCAGCCAGAGGGTGTGACACATCCTCCCCCTGCACCCCAGAGAAAAGCTTCTAAAACTCCTGATAGGGTCACAATCTTTAGCATGACAGCAGTCTAAACGCAGAGGGGTGTCTGGGCTGGGCTGTTTGCATCTGGCTCCTGCGCTGGGTCCCAAACAACCCCGGGACCCCCACACAAGAACACTTTCCCACACCCTTCCGTGTGACCAACACTTCCAGGTCCTTCTACACACGCTCACGGGGCCCTGGTGTTTGTTTTCACCGGAATTCTTTCAGATAAACATGCTTGTGTGCATGCAGGTGTGTCTGAGAGCAATCAACCCCCCTCTCCCCGCCAAAGTCTGGCTACGGCTGGGGGCACCCTGACCAAATGATCACACTTTGGAACCCCAAACTCTGGGAATGACCAAGGAGATATTCTTCTCTGGCCAGAGCTCAGATAAGCCTCCAACAAGATGCAAACCTCAGGGCTGTGCCTTGCTGTGCCGTCCAGCAAGTCTCAGTCCCTTCCTACCAGAATCGGGCTCTTCTGGGCTCCGTCTAGTGGGGATACCTGGTGAACTTCGATCCTGGTGTGGTAAAGGTAATTCCCATTGGCTGGGAAATGAGGGAACAGAGATGAAGGTTTGGGGTTCTCAGTCTCAATTTCCCCATCCAAAAGAAGACAATAACTTCACTGGGAGCTCCCAGGGCCGTGGCAAGCTTTGACTGCGAAAATGTTTTGAAAACTATGAGATTCTGCCTAATTTTTAAGTTCCAAAGGGAATTCATTTGGGTCAAGGTCATTCTGATTTGGGCTTATGAGAAAACTAGCTTTAACAGAGTCTTTCCTTATTTGACAGAAGATTCTTCTCCGGAATCTCAAGGATCATCCCCCTGCACACGCACACACACACTACTTCATACAGGATAAAAAGATAGAGCATTTGCAAAAGCTTTTTTTTTTTTTTTTTTTCTTCAAACTGTAAAGTGCCATTCTCATGCCCGAGAGCAGCCTGGTGGTCACTAAGTCCCAGCAAACTGTAATACTGACACCAAAGGTCTGCACTCACCTCCTTGTGCCCTCTCTGCACAGATCTTCTTTGTCAAACAATAAGGCCACGAAAGCAACCTGCTGTCGATATTTCTTTCAGGGCATCTTTGACCTTGAATGTCCCTCTGGCCAGGTCTGCGTTATCTCAAGACCTGGCATAAGACACAGATCGTGCAGACACCAGGCAGCCGACAGGTGGGGAGAGCTGCAGGTCACTGTCCCAGGCAGCCACGAGAACTCCTGCCTCCCCCACCGGGGCTTGTGTGCCAGATCGCACGGGGCCCCAGAAGCTGGGGGGCCCCTCTTCACAGCTGAGAAGGCTCTGGCACCCTAATGTGGTCCGTTCCACCTAGCTGCGCATCCCCTGCTTCCAGAGTGCCACAGCCAATCACTCTGCACGACCTGGCCTCCTTGTAATTTCCAATTTGTGAGAAATGTAAAAATAGAAGGCCATTCGCTGCAGGCGGCTCGCATCAAATCGGATGCCACTTTTTGTGTCATGTCAGATCACGGTAAACGGAGCTGATGGCTTTGTCAGGCAGCTCCGGGTGGCTTCCCAAGCAGTGGGACGGTGGGGACCAGTTAGGAGGCACCCCGAGAGTCAGGGAAAGGCAGCTGGGTGCAGAACATCAACGCCAGCTTTAAATGGATTTTAAGTCTAGGTCACAAATATGTTGTAACAGGCTGGACACTTGGGTTCAAAGCCAGTTCTGCAACTTAGCAGCTGAGGGACTTTGGGCTCAAGTTTCATCTCTCTGTCCCTCAGCTTTCCCTGTTAACAAACAGCAGCTATCATGCCACCTGGTGTCCCTGAGCTATGGCTCAATTGACAGCGCAAACTGGGAAGTGCTTTGTAAACCGTGCAGTTCCTTAAGTGGGGGAGCTGTGGTCACTGCCAAGGGAGCAATACCAGTGGCCTTCCTGTGGCAGGAACCTAACATGGATTTACCACGGAGGTGAGGCTCCATGCCATTGACTAGCCTAGCCATCCAGTACCAAGTGCCTACACTGATCCTGCCTGTCAGTATCTTTGTCTCTACAGGGACAATGATACTCTGGACTTCATGGGGTCTTGTGAAAATTACCTGCAGCCATATAAGTAAAGCACACAGCACATTCCCTGGCATATCGTCAACCTGCAAGAACTGACAATTATTAGCGTAATTGACAATATTATCATTGCAACGATATTGAGTGGGTATTTTTTTTCCCCGGTTTGTGTCTGAATCCTAGCTCTGTGCCAAAATGTCACAGCTTGCATTCACACCTACACCTATGCCAGGAATCGCTTATCTCTGCTATTAGCTGGCTTCCCACTGATGCCACGTCCCCGTCCCACGGGTTCCAAAGGTCTTCAGCTGGGTAGGATATAGAAGAAGGTGTTGGATGTCCAGCAAGCTCACGGAGACATATTTCCTGGGAAGTCCTATTTTGGGGTTCACATCTGAGACTCTCAGCCTTTTCCCTTCCCCTCCACCTCCCTTCAGAGAAGGGGGCAAAGCTGGCGAAAAGGACCACTTAGGTGGTGCCAAGGAGCAGTGGACACCTGGCGATCTCAACATCTGGGGAGCGGTGGAGGTAGGGGATGAGCTTTACAAATGGAGTTGATTCAGGGTTGTTTCCCTTCCAGCAGGGGCTGCACCCTGCCCACCATTCTCCCCTCGCAGAGATGCCCCAGCAACATAGCATGGTTAATTTCAGCTGGGGCCTGAGCAAAGACAGGTCTGCTGCCACTCACACTGGGGAGCGGGGGAGATCTTGCTGGATTTGGGGCTCTTGCTGGCTTTGGCATCAGGGATCTAACGGAGGGAGAGGGGTGCTGTGCTGATGGAGTGTGGGGTCCAGGGAAAGCTGAACACACCCTGGGCCAGGCAACAGGGACCGGTTCGGGCACCGTTTTTACTCCCAAGGATGGGGTGGGGGGCTGGATTTCAAGATTCGAGAGGCTGGAAGTGTCAGGCAAGGCTGAATTTGAATTTGCTGGGGTTGCACTCTGCCTATGAGCCATACACAAGCAAAAGAGGGGAAAGAGAAGACATCTCCAAATTCCAGCTGGCTTGGGACGTCTCTATCTTAGCTGCTAAGCTCACCTAGGAATGGTGTCTTTATGTGATGGCAAGAAGCCACCTGAAATTTGTGATTTTCTTAGTGTTGCTCTCAGCATATCATATGCTGGGAAGGTAGAGGAACGTCTATTGCTCAGCTAGCACTCAGAGAGCAGGTCTAAGGCAACTCACTGTCAACCTTTAAATTCTGTCCTCAATAACCATCCCCCTACCCACTACCTCACTTCATGAATGTGAAAACAGAGGCTCAGAGACCCTCAATAAGACAAAGTTGGCTTGGGAATGACAAGAACAGAGTCCAGATCCCTGTCCTGCCTCTTCCCAGCTGTGTGACCTTGGACAAATCTCTTTCCCTCTCTGTCTCCAAGTTGCCTTGCCTCTGAAGTACGTATTAGAGAATATCCATTGAACAAGGTTATTGTAAGGATTATAAATCCGGTACACTGAAAGCTTCCAGCACTTCATTCCTTCCCGTCAATAGGGACTAGAACTTAGCCAAGGTCACGGGCCAGGGAATGGCAGTGCCCGCGCTCAAAGCAAACCCTCCTATGGAGCTCATTCACTCCTGGCTGAGGACTTGGAGGTGACATTTGATTGCCTTCCTGGCCTAATAAGACAGGTAGGTTTTGTAGGTTCTATCACCTTTCATCCAGGCAGACTTCATCCTAAGACATTTATTGAGTTCCTGCTGTGTGCTGGGCCATGCGTAAATAAATTCACATCCTTGAAGCTCCTGGGTCGCTAGCCATGTAAAATCCAGGGCAGACAGAAGATACACTGCTACTGTGCATCTTTCAGCTTTGATGAACTTGGTTTTCTCTGGTCTTTATCTTCTCGGTTGCCTACTCCCTGGCCTTGAGACCCTCTCTCCTAGCCCTATCCAAGTCCCTGGGGACCCACTTCTCACCCAAGCCTAGAGCCCTGAAATAAAGGGTCCCACATCAGGACAGATGGTTCTCCTTTCTGTCACACAGGGGCTGCCCCTATCCCTATCCTGTGCAGCTCTTAGGGAACCCCACTCTTCGAATGCTCCACTAGACAGGCCCAGCTGTGTCTCCCTGCCTGGGACTCACTGTTTGTCCTCTAAGGACTGGCCACTGAGCCAGCACTTGGCTGGAGACAGAGCGCTTTCTTTGTTTGCAGCCTGCCTGACGATTTATTTCTGAGACCCAAGAGAGGCTCAGCCATTTTGGCCTGGCTGCTCTGGGAAAAGCCCCTCCCACTCCCTAGGGGCTCACACCTCTGAAGGGCCACTTTGGAGGGTCTGAGGATGCTCTCATGAAGACCTGAGAGGGCAGGCTCAACCCTCCCCAGAGGAAGTGCTCCGGAGAGAAAGAGAGGGCTGGCAATACAGGATAGTTCCCACTCGCCTTCTTTGTTTTGGAATTTGGAACTTGAGGTAGACTTTTCAGGTTTCCTTATGAATGCATTCCTCCCCACAAAGTTCTCAATGACAAAAAATAAGGCAATATTCAGCATTGGTATCCCCTGTCTCTTGCCCAAACACCCACCTTGTATGTGTCACAGATTAAAAAAAAAAAAAAAAAAAAACAAGGTCAACCCCAAATTCTACTCAACCTGACACGGTCTCTAATTTTGGGGGTGCCACCAAAGCTCAGGAGCCATTTTATCACCCATCCCAGCTTCCTTGGTGAGGGAGTGAATGCTCCCACCCCACATCCAGAGGGAACTTGGCATTATCTTTTGGCTTTTTAAAAAATCCAATTTTCTCCTTGGGGTTCATGTCTATTTCGGGAGGATATTAGCTCAGAGAGTCAGGAGTTCCTTGTCTGGAGACGAAGCCAAGGGAAGAACAGGACATCGGTGGGAGCCTCCCCCAACCCACCGGGGGGGGGGGTGTACAGGTACAAAGGGACAGTGGCTCATGATGAACTCATGGTCACTGCCTCCCCGGGGGAACCTAGGCGGACAATGAGGACCCTGTTTCTTGCAGGGAGGAAAGGGCTGGAGGACCCTGTTCCCCCGCGGCGGCAGGAAGACAGGGTCCTCCAGCCCCTCGAGGTGCCTCTGGCACCCCACATCCCTCGGGTAAAGTCGGGAGAGCGCGGCGCGGGGTGTGTGCGCTCAGTCCCAGCTGTGGCACGCTTTTAAGCCAAGGTTTCTAGAGAGCTTGAGATGTCCCAGGATGGGAGGGAGGTGTACCATCCTCAGGTGGCCCCCTACCCTGCAGTAGCGCTCAGAGAACAAATGAGGCGCACCGCACCGCACTATCTCCACTCAGGGGAGGACTCGGAGACCCGGCAAGTGGCGCACGGCCCCCAAACGCAGTTCAGTCCCTGTCACCCTCTGTCCCCTAAGGAAGGAATAGGGCGCTTCGACGGCTCCAGCAGAATCCAGACCACCTTGGGGTCCAGTCGGCACTGCCTCAGGGAAGGGACAGACATGTGATTCTCGCGACCCTCCTTCGAGCTCCCTTGCCTCCCTCTCGCGCGTCCCAGGGGGGAGGGCCAGAAGCGCACGTCGGGGTCGCAGGGGCGCCCGGCTCCTTCCTGTGGCGCCGGGTGAGAAGAGGCGCGGGGACTGGAATCTCCCGGAGCCCTCCCCCGCTCCCGCCGGGTCCGTGGCGGCAGCTGGGGGCTACGGCCCGTCGGACCCCGCCGTCCCGGGCTCTGCGCCCTGCGCCCCGACGCCGGCCGCCTGTTCCTACCTGCGGCCGAGGCTGGCTGCGCGGCCCGCGGCGGGCGCTGCGCGGGGCGGCTCGGCCGCTCCGGGGCGCTCGGGGCTCGGGCCGCGCTGCGCTGCCGGCTCCTCAGCTCCGCAGCTCCGCGCAGCTCGCCCGCAACCTCGCCGCTCGCTGGGTCTTCGAGGGCGGGAGGAGGGACGGCGGGGGAGGGCGGGGCGGGGGCGAGGGGGAGGGGCCGGGAGGCGGGGCACAGTCAGAGGACACGCCCACTCGAGGCGGGGCTTCCCGCAGCCCCGCCCCGTACCGCCCAGTCTGCAGCTGCTTTGCCCGGGCGCCCCCTCTCTTTCCCGCGAGCCTCTCCTCTTCTTTGCTGTTCTTTCCTCAGCCTCCCTTTCCATGTCCCCTTCCAATTCTCCCCTCCTTCCTTCCTCCCTCCCTTCCTCCCTCTCCCAAGGCCCTTCTCCCCCGTCTTTCTTTCTTTCCCTCCTTCCTTCTCCTTCAGTCTGTTGGCATCACCCCTCCCTTGGTCCGCTTGTCTGCGTGTTTGGGACCCTGTCTTTTTCAACATGGATTTCCGGCTTGGCTTTTACCCTGCCTCGGTTGTCTGTCCTCTTTGTTTCTCTGGTTCTGTCATCCTGTCCTCTCTCCATGATTGGGTGGGGGGCTTCCCGTGAGATCACTGGATGCCACTGGGAATCACTGGACTCTTGGTACCAAGCTGGGGGGTAGATGGGTAGGACTGTCCACTGCAGGGGTAGGTCATGGAGACACAAGTAGCTCTGTGTGTGTGTGTGTGTGTGTGTGTGTGTGTCTGTCTGTCTGTCTCTACAGGTGGTAAACAGGACCCCAAAAGGAAACAGCACCTTGACAAACAGGGAAGGCCAAGGACTCAGACCCCCCTCCACCTTCCAGCTCTTAAGGTTTGAGGAGCAATCCCAGAGAAACTGCCCTCTCAGCCAATCCCAATCTGGAGACTGTCTCACGCTGTCAAAGCCCTGACCGCCCCACCCTCTTTCACAAAGGCTCCTGAAAATGGCCGCCACAGCCTTCCCCTCTGGGTTCCCCAAGGACTCATAGAAAAGAGTCCTTTTGTCCAGCTCTGACCTAATCTGACCTCATACATTTGTCCTCTGAACTGGCATTTGCTAATTGACACCCCATTCCCCCACTTTACCTACCCTTCCTGCTTCATCTGATCTGGGATCCCCAAACCCAGTGCTCTCCAAGATCACCCTGACTTCTCATCTCTTTCCCCACACTTTCACCTATAAACATGGATTCCTGGATTTTTCCTTGACCTATCTAGTTTCCTTCCATTATGCCCCACCTGCGAAAGTTCCCACCACTCCCAATAGTTCTATCAACTTGGGGACCAAGCCTTCAAGATGTGAGCCTTTGGGGGATATTTAAGATCTGAATCATAGCAGATATGGTGGTGGACAAGACAGGTAGGCACAGACCTCAGGGTGGTCCAGGTCCAGTGTGAGAGACAGGCTTTCTCAAATAGCCACAGGAGGCCAACCTCACCAGCTCTGCCAGACCCGGGCAGGGGGTCCTGTCTATTTTGGAACAGTGCAGGAATTTTCCCTTAAGGGAGTACCTTGGCCCCGAGAGCCAAAGAATGAATGGGAGCTCTCTGGATGCAGGGGTGGGGCACAGCTTTGAGCAAATTGAGGAGGGTAGCAAGAACAGAGGGCTAGTTTTGCTTGGCCTAGGTTCATTTCAACTTTCTCAGGTGACAGCACAATTCTACCTATATTCTTGATCAGAAGTTAATTCCTGTCTCTTTTCATCATTTATGCCAAGTCAATTTCCTAGATGTTGACCATCTGACACTTGAATGATCCCCACCACATTCCCCACTCCCCACCTGACCCCTCTGTAACTGTCCAGCACCTGTCTTCATCTCTCCAGTGATGGGGAGCTCATTATTCCACCAGGCAGATGATTTCAAACAACAGACTCTTAGCACAGTAGAGTTCTCAGCTCTGTTTGGAGGGCATGGGACTTCAGCTAAGGGTCACTGTATTGGGGAATTGAGGTGGCTGCATGAAGGGCCTCTGTGCCCTTCCAAAAAGCCTGGCTTAAGATCTTTCAGAGAACTCACAAGCATCCCCCCACTGCCCCCTGTGAGCTAGGATTGCAAGCTCCGCAGACCAGCATTCCCAGGAATGTACACTACCAACTGCTGGTGGTGGCCAGGAGAATTTTTGGTGGAGTGGAATGGCTTAGGGTGAAAAGTCTCTTCCTACCATCTCCCTGAGACATTCTTTTGATTTTTACCAATGAGTAGAAATGCTAACCAGTACTTATTACCTCTTTAAAGAATTGACTATTCACATTAAAACAAAGAGGGGGCAGTAAGCCCTGGGCCTCCAACCTTGGTAGAAAATGGTATGCAATGTGCATTAGATGCATTTTTCATTTGTCCTTGAAAACCTATTTCTGGCAAGTAATACTGGTCTTCTAGTGACAGTGTGATGTAAAGTTTCCTTTTGAGATATATTTATTTAATCTAAATAAGGAAAATATTTAAGTAAATAAAAATAGACACGGTGCACAGATTTTTGCAAAACCCTTGTGGCTGGTTTGCAAAAGTTTGAGTGGTCTAATTCAGCGAAATAGTTCATGTGTCCATTCACTCCACAAATGTGCATTTCCTTAGCACTGGGCATGGAAGAGGACTAGACTAAGAGACACCAGAGTCTCTGGAAGATTCCATTAGAGTGGGCAAGTCTGAGCACCACATTAAGGGATTGAGCTTTGACCTTGAGGGGCAGGGGAGTGCCTCTGAATGCTCTGGAGCAGAAGAGTAGGGTAGGGTTTAAGAAGGCTGAGACTTACCTGTGCAGAGGCACACGCCTGTAATCCCAGTGGCTTGGGAGGCTGAGGCAGGAGGATCGTGAGTTCAAAGCCAGCCTCAGCAAAAGTGAGGTGCTGAGCAACTCAGCGAGACCCTGTCTCTAAATAAAACACAAAATAGGGCTGGGGATATGGCTCAGGGGTCGAGTACCCCTCGAAAAAAGGAAAGCTGAGACTGGCCACGTAAGTAGGATGGATTGAAGGGGAGAAGATTGGGAGTCAGAAGACTGAAAGGAGGTAGTTGTAGTATCATAGATGGGAGGAGTGGAGTCACCTGAGCTCCCAGCACACGGTCCGTACTCAGTAAAAGTTTGACACTATTATTATTAATGTCATTATTATAGTCCTTTCTTTTTTTTTTTTGACTTGGGGAAATTGAATTATAGACTAGAAGGCCATCCTACTGGGAATGGTCCTTAGATAATTCCTAGTTGAACTCTTTAATGGGTAAACTGAGGCCCAGAGAGGAGAAGTGACTTGCCTGAGGGCACCTGGCTATCTGGTGGCAGAGCCAGGGAGACCATGGCCACTAGCTATGTTACTGAATTCTTTCTACCTGTTAATCACTGGCATGTGGGAAAACCAAGGCACAGAGAGATTGAGTCACTGGCTCAGAATCACACAGTAGAGAAACAGAAGCTTTGCCACCTCTAAAGCCAGGGCTTAGGGCCAGTAACTTATTTAATTGTGTCCCTGAACCCTTCTCACCATCCCAGATTGCCTCTCATCAGGCCAAGGTGCTGCTGTGAGAAGAGAGTTGGCTTGGAAATGCACAAAGCTGTAACACCTGCTGGGTGACCTCAGGCAAATCCCTTCCCCTCTCTGAACCCATTTCCTTCCCAGCAAATTAAAGGATTTGCACCTTTGTTCTACCATCCCAAGTCACCAGGCTGCAGGCGAGACGCTCTGTGGGGCAGGCTGTGCTGAGGGTCTTTTCTCCTACCTCTCATCTCAGCCTCCTCAGGACCCCCATCCGCTGCTCATAGCAGGCTTTGTCTCCATGACAACATACAATTCCATCTTCCAGACTTGCCAAAATTATTGTAAGATGGAGGAACCCCCCTCCCCCCATGCGCGCACACACACACACACACACACACATAGCAAATCTCTTCCGTTGTGGGAGATGGGCCTTGTGTACTGCTTTCAGAAGGAATGCTATTACCTCCGCACATTCCCCCCTGAAGGCAGGAGAGTTGCTGCAGTCACGTGTGCAACCACTTGAAAAGCCACAGTAAACCTCGCAGGAGATAATGGAACTTAAGACCATTTCATTGTCCTGTCCCCGAGTCACACTGGGGCATATCACTGCTGGCTGCGGCTTATTGCTGACTGTTAAATATTTGTGCAGGTCAGACCATGCTGGGATCAATACTGATAGACTTCAACAGGCTGATGCTTCCACAGAGTCGACGCCTGCACCGTGCCCTACTCAAATATGGCCTAGGAACAGCCCTGGAGACAGCTCCACTCTCCAAGGATGGCTTGACCAACATTTCTCAGCACTGAGGGTAATGTGTAGACTCGGGAGCTAGACAGGCCTTGGGCAAGGAGTGTCACTTTTCTGGCCCTTGGTTTCCTCATCTGTAAAATGAGAACTAAAATTGTGTGGGTCTCACAAAGTTGCTCTGTGGTACGAGCTCAGTCTGTATTTATCACTATGCTGTCATTTGTAAGGTGCCTTCATAATCCTCGTGCTCTACCCACCCTCAGGTTCTAGTTGAGGGTCAAGGTCATCCTTAAATGCTGTGGCCTCTAAGAATCTTGCCTGATATTTGTCCCATGCATGTGTGATTTCTTCTGGAATTCTCACACATATCTTGGTTTTGCTTCTGTTAGGTACTGGACTCCTTGGTGGGGACAGAGACTGTCCTCCTGTGGAGCCCTGTACACAAGAGGGATTAATACTTGTTGACCTTGACTCTCAGGGAGCCTGGGACTCTTGGATCCCCTTCCACATACATTGCTGGCATGCCACCCTCTGAGGCTACTTTTAGTGCCCTTCAAAAGGTTTCCACTCTCAGGAGGCTGAGGCAGGAGGCTCATGAGTTCACAGCCAGCCTTGGCAACTTAGCGAGGCCCTAAGCAACTCAGCGAGAACTTGTCTCTAAATAAAATATAAAAAGGGCTGGGGATGGGGGCTCGGTGGTAGAGCGCACCCCATTTCCAATGGAAATGAGGGTAGAATCACCCCACTGACTCACATACATGGTATAGTCCTCAACACTTTATGTGAATAAAACCATTCAACCCCCGCAAGACCTATGTGGGAGGTCCCACCCTTGTCCATCCAATATATAAAGAAGAGAGACTCTGTGAAGGGAAGTCCTGGCCCTAGGTCACACTTTTTTTTTTTTTTTTTGAGATATGGTCTTATTAAATTGGTGAGGCTGGCCTCGAACTTGCCATCCTTCTTCCTCAGCCTCCTGAGTACCTGGGATTACAGGTATGCACTACCGTGCCCGGTTTCAAATCCACACTCTTTTTCTAAAAAAAATATTTTTTGGTTATAGATGGACACAATACCCTTATTTATTTATCTTTATGTGGTGCTGAGGATCAAATCCAGGGTCTCACATATGCCGGGGGAACGCTGTACCACTGAGCCACAACCCCAGCCTACAAATCCACACTCTTTTAACCACAGTCTTGACCTTGATGCTACACTGTGTCCTGTCTGGATTGAATTTGGAGAGGCAAATTCCCAACCGCACCTCCATGCCTAATTTGGAATGTTATAACCAGAACTGGGGAAATGGTTGGTGAATAGGCAAAACCTCTGTGTGTCCAAATGTCACCCTTGGCCTTTGAACTTAATCTTGGGAGCCCTGGAGAAGGGTGCATATCAGATCTGAGTCTTAGAAAGTTCTATCTAAGAGGCATGTGGCTGGGGAATGAAGCTTCATTAGAAAGTTTCGGATTAATGGAGTCTTTGTTTGGGCTTCTCCAGAAACAGTCAAAGAGAACTTGGACACAGTGGCTCATTCAGGATGCAGGGAACATGGTAGGGGAGTGTGATCTGAGATCAGGAAAAGAGGGTGGCCATAGAGGGTACATGATTGAGCTCTGCCAGGGAAGGCGACCAAAGCTTCATCCCATGGAGAAACTCTAGGAAACTGTGTCTCACCCTCCTTGGAATCATCCTGTCCCTAGGGGCAAGGCAGCTGCTGGGGTATGTGGGTCAGCTTTCTGTTACTGTAACAATAAATACCTGAGATGGTCAATTTATAAGGAAGAAAAGTCTCTTTTTGCTCATGGTTTCAGAGGGTTTTGTGCATGGTTTGTTGGCCTATGGTAAGGCCGCACATCACGGCAGGAGGAGCATATAGCAGGGCAGTTTTTCACCTTGTGGCCACCAATGAGCAAAGAGAGAGGAGGAGAGGGAGACCAGCATCCCATAATTCCCTTCAAGAGCATGCTTCCCAATGACCTCATTTTTTTCCCACTAAGCCCCACCTCTTAAAGGTTCCACCACCTCCCAGGAACAACACAGGAATTTTTGGAGTTTTTGCCTTCCAAGAGCTGTGGGCAGTGGACCATAGGGATCAAGAATCCAGACCTTGGAGCCAGAAGTCCTGGGTTCATCCTGGAACTTCCCGGCTGGGGGGTCATTGCTGGGCCTAGGTTTCTTCCTCTCGTCCATGGGCACAGCCATGACTACCGGGATCAGTGGCGACAGGTGGGAGGGATTCATGACACTCAGGGCCTGGCATGGAGCGAAGGCCCCATCTGGGCTGGCCGCATCTGGATGCCTCTATCTTCAGAAGCCTACAAACAGCGAGAGGAGTGTGAGCTCCGCGCTCATTATGTGCCATCAGAATGGCAGCTAATCACAATATCATTATTTATGAGAGAAACAGAAATACAGATTCAGCATTTTCATTCCAAGCGGAAGCTATTGACATTCCTAGAATAGTTCTGGGAACGGGAAAGCCCACCCTTCTAGGCCCCTTTAGAAACAATTTGCAATCAGTGGGATAGGCCTGGGGCCAGCCATGGGGGCCTTTCTTGCTCTCTCTGATAAGGGGGGGTAAAGGAGGCCAGGGCCGAGGGTTCGACAGGAACTGCTGAGCCCTTGGAGTGCAGCCTGTGGGAAGGGACTGGAGGGGTGGCAGGTCGGGGAGGAGGGGACATAGGGTGTCTGTACCTGCTTCCTCCCTCTCTCCAGAACTCTTGGACTTCCATTTTGTCTTCTGTTCTCTCTCTCTCTCTCTCTCTCTCTCTCTCTCTCTCTCTCTCTCTCTCGTACTGGAGATTGAGCCCAGGGGTGCACAACCACTGAGCCACACCCCCAGCCCCTATTTTTACATTTTATTTAGAGACAGGGTCTCACTGAGTTGCTGAGGGCCTGGCTAAGTTGCTGAGGCTGGTCTCCAACTCAGGATCCTCGTGCCTCAGCCTCTGTCCCTTCTTTTGTTCTCCTTCCCTTTCCGTCTTCTAAAGCATGCAGACATTTCAGGTATTTACGCCTTAGAAACTATTCCAACATTGAAGACAGAAGTTGATTTTGATCATCGCACTTAGTTATGTACGCACCACACCCAGCCAACAGATCATTGTGATGTTTAGGTCAGAAGATCCAAACCCAATTCCCAAGGGACCATGACTCAAGAGTCCCTGACTTCAGCAGCGGGACAATGGTGCTCTCAGGGAGGGATGCAGAACAGGACAGCAGCCCTGCGGACAGAACCAAGCTCTCTCTGTGCCACGTGAATGGGATGCATGAGCCCTTGAGCGCAGAGAGGCGGGTGGGAGCTGCTCTTGCTGTTGACCTAGTGGCCGCTGCTTTAGCACTTTAAATGAACCAGGATGGGAGGGGCGTGGCCCAGGAGGAAGAGGAGGGCCAGGTGCCACAGTTACCATGTCATGGGCAAAAGTATCTGAGGAACTTTGCCTGCATTTGGAAGAAGAAGAGGAAGAAGAACAAAGGGGAAGGCATGGGAGAGACCCAGGTATTAAAATGCACAGTGTCTAGCTAGACTTTTCTGTGCATCATGGACTCTGGTGGCATGCTAGTGTAACGTGGGACCCCCTCTCAGAATGACACTTTCAAATGCATAAAATACAATACACGAGATGGCAAAGGAAAACGGTCTTCAAACTATTTTAAAAATGGAAACTGTGGTATTTACATATATGCCCTTCTCTGTTAATGCATTAAGCCATGAGATCTAATATCAAATCTAATGGAATTCCTTCCTTCCTTAGCTAGGCTCTGAGCAATTCATTGAGACCCTGTCTCTAAATAAAATCTTAAAAAGGGCTGGGGGTGTTGCTCAGTGGTTATGCACTCCTGGGTTCAATCTTCAGTGCCAAAAAAATAAAAAATAAATAATAATAATAAGAGAGAGAGAGAAAGAACTGAAGACAAATGGCACAAATGAAATTCCTTCCTTCTTTCCTTCCTTCCTTTCACACAGCAGATTTATCCCAGGGTCGCTTAACCACAGAGCCACATCCCCAGTCCCTTTTTAATATTTTGTTTAGAGATAGGGTCTCACTGAGTTGCTTAGAGCATGGTTAAGTTGCTGAGGCTGGCTTTGAACTCATGATCCTCCTGCCTCAGCAGGATTATGGGCGTGCACTACCGTGCCTGGCCACTAATGGAATTTCAAAGCTGCAATGAATGTGAACAACATTGAAGAGATTTCTTCAACAACCATAAAGTGATATTAAAACATCTGTGGTTTCTATTGGCTGCAGGGCCACACAGGTATGGCTCACATGTCCGTGGTTTGTGACCTTCATTCCAAATGGAAAGCAAAGAATATAAAAAGCTATTCTCATGCAAGTTTACAGAGCCCTGAGTTCCCTCTGCACTGTGGCCTGTGGCCAGGAGTCCCTGGGCTGGACATACAAGCTGCCACTTTGGAAGCTAGAGGGGTCCATTCTGCAGAGTTTGCAACGAGGCTCAGTCCCTGGTGACCTTGCGAAGCTCCAGGGAACAGGTGTGAAGGAGGGGAGAGAGGGCACTTTCCTGTCCTCATGTGTACCTGACCTATAGCACCAGTTTTAAAGTATTTAATAATACTTTAATAATATCTTGCATTTTAAAATGACTGTGTTTCTCAAGGCTTATCTATTGTGATCCTCAAATTACAGATGAGGAAGCTGAAGGTACAAAGAAAGGCAGAGATTTATCAAGGCCACACAGTTAGTGAATGTTGATGCCAACTCAGGTCTTGGGCTCTTAATCCAGCATCAAAAAGTGGAAGAGATGAGGCTGAGAAGCAGAAGTAAGAAGAGACCATGGGGAACCGTGAGTCCTACCTAGACAGAGGCATGAAGACCAAGTCCTCATGGGGCAGTGGGGAGCCAAGGAAGGTTCTTGAGCAGGAGAATGATTTGGAAGCCTTGGCAAAGTTAATCTGGTGATGGTGTGTGCTGTGGGCTATATCGGGAGAGAGGGGATGGGGACTGAGAGGCATCACTTGGTGGCTGCAGTGATTCAGGCATGAATAATGACCCACGCCTGGCCAATCATCTTCTCCACTACGGTGATTGGTTCAGAGGAGAGCAAGTGACTCAAAGTGGGCCAATCAGAATGAATCCTGGGAATTTCGCAGCTGACAGCCCTGTGGTCCCTTACCAAAAAAACAAAAAAACAAAACTTATCTGTCTAAAAATAAAGCTAGAATAGTGGCAAATAGTAGTGGTGGCAGTGAACAGAGTCATGGTGAGTCCTAATGATACCTCTGAGTCCCTGGATCCAGCCATGCCTGAAATTGCCATGAATTTTTCTCCTGTGTGACCTAAGAAGGTTTTCTGCCCCAGATAATATGTATTTATGTTAAGCTTGGTTGGCATTGGGATTCTGTTGCTGGCTATCCTAAAGAGTCCTGACCAACACACCAGCAGGGGCACCTAGGTCAAAGGGCAGCATTCTTTAGCCCATAAACCAAATTTGCCTTATTTATGTGTTTTTGTTTTGTTTGGTGTCGGGGCTAGAACTCAGGCCCTTGCACATGCTCGGCAACTGCTTTACCACTAAGCCATGGCCCCCAGCCCTGGTCTACTACCTCTTTGTTTTAAATAAAGTTTTATTGGAACACAGGCATGCTTACATATTATCTTTGACCGTTTTTGCACTAGGAGTTAGAGTTGAGCAGTTGTGACAGAAACAACGTGGCCCCCAGAACCTAAATATTTACTATGTGGACTTTCACAAACAAGATCTTCCAGATTCATCTTCTAGATTAATCTCTCTTACCTTTTAGAGGTACAAACTGGGGCTCAGAGAGGCCTCGCCTACTCAAGTTGGGGCACAGCTACCCAGGGTTTTCTGATTCAAGGTCTGGAAGCCTTTTAGCTGTCCCTCCTTGTCCCTGAGCTTTCCAAAGGTGCTTGATTCACTTGGCAATGGTCTTGCTCCGTTAGGCGGAGACAAAATTCTTTTCTGAAGCTTCACTGTGATGCTCCTGGTAGACGCAGGAGCCAGCCGGGGAAATTGAAATCCATAAATAACTGAGCCTCACACCCCAGCCAGCCCAGCCCAGCCCCCGTCGCCTAGGGATCTGCTAACTGGAGCTTGGAGCCGGGGCTGATAGACGAGTGTCCTGCTTGGGACCTTCTCCAAATCCCACGGATGTCCTCCAGCCGTGGAATCCAGGACTAGAGGAAGGTCCAGTTGCAAACTGCTTTCTCCATCCTCTGAATGAGATAGAGCAAGAGCTCTGGAACTCCTTCATCTAATGGAGCCAAGAGAGGACTAGGGCATAGGAGCTGGGGGAACTCAGAGGCATAAGGGATGGGCAGCCAGAGAGGGCTTTCTAGAGGAGAGAGGCTAGAGCATTCAGAGGGGGACATTAAAGAAAATGTCCACAAACCCCTTTGCCACCTTAATGGCCCTTCACCTCTCCTAGTTCTTTTCACTCCAGCTACATAGGTGTATGCCCTGAATATAACAAACCTCCTCCTACCTCAGGGCCTTTGCACTTGCTGCATCCCTTCTCTGAGTTTTGCCTGGCTGTTTCCTCCTGATTGTTTAAGTCTCTACGTCCTGGTCATTGTCCTTGTCTCACAGCCCTATCTGAGCCTCCCTTTTTTTTTCTCCTTATATCTTTGACCTCTGAGGAGTTCAGGGTGGTCAGGAGCTGCCAGGGGAGACAGGAAGAGTCCTCGGAGAGGAACAGTGTATACAAAGAATCCGTCGTGGCAGGCGTGGGGAACTTGAAGCAAGAAGACGGGGCTCGGAACCTAAGGGCGCAGGTGGTGATACCTCCTGTAGCATGTTCGAGGCTGAACCAGGTGGGAGGGCCCATTTCAAGAATCTATTAGAATCAGAAATCAAATCCCAGGGAGGGTCCTGGCCCAGGGCATGCTCTGGCCCTGGGGGAAGGATTAGATGGTTGCCAGAGAAGAAGATAGGGTGATCTGAGCTCTCTGCTCTGTTTCTCCCAATGTCCACCCCCAGCACTGCTATCCTGCCACAGCCCAGCTAGATGTCACCAGGCTGTGTGTTGAGAAGGCTTCCTGGAGGCTGCGTGAGCTGCCTGGACCCATTTAGAAGGTGTGAAGAGAGAGAGGCCATGGCCCAGCCTCACTTTGGCTGAAAGTGCCCTGGCATGATTGGGCACCACTCTGTTCCTTAGTTTCTTCATCCGTCAATGGGGAGAACTGTCTTTTGGGGTTTGCAATGCTCCACTGAGACTTTTGCATCAAATGCCGACCACAAGAGCCTGTCACGGGTCCAATACCCAAGGACAGGGCCACCCTCTCAGTGACCAACAGGACTGGCTCCTTCTGGCTGGAGGGCCCGAAACCAGGAGGAGGGAAATTTTTGCTGAAAGCTTTGGGGGGAGTTCAGAGCATTCTGGAAACCCCCAAGTCCCCTCTGGAAGGGACCTGTCCTGGTGAAATTTCAAGGCTGGACCTGTCCCAAACCCCAGGCTCTGACTCCTGTCCCTAGGTGTCATCCTGAGACTGGGAGGGGGACCCCTATCTGCAGAGCTGGTAGCCACAGACCAAATCTGGGCCACAGTCACAGAGTGCAAGCCAGGTGGAGACAGCCACCACGTGGGAGGTGACAGATGGCTGCAAATGAGGGGTGAAGGAACCCGCTAAATGATCAGCTGGGAAATTGAGCATCTCGCCTCCCATCTGTGACAGCCTTTTCCCGTGGAAGGGAACTCGTGTGCCGGTGGGAGTGCGGGGGCCTGTCTGTGTACATACAGAGGCCGCGCCAGAGCTGGGACCAGGGTGAGCGCGCATGCGCACAGACACACACTAGCCCCCCCCCCCCCCCCCCCGCCCCCGCGCTCTCCACCACCACATGCACGTTCACATCTGTCCATTCATTCCTCTGGCCCTTGCACGCCCCTCTTGCACGATTTCATGCATTCAGAAATGCCAGCTGGGCTTGTGTCCACACCCAGGGGACAGGTGCTCCAACAGGAAGATAGACACCCCTGCGCTTTCTCCCACAAACCATTGTGAGGGAGCCCCTTCCCCATGTCTGAGCAAATGTGCATTTGCATTGGCTTCTTGTGTGCATGGGATGCCAGCAGTTCAGGCTGGGTTCTGGCTCACAGATCTCTCCTATACCTCTCCAGAAAGGGAGGTGACACTTCCCTTCCTGTTGGAGCCAGGCTTGGCCACATGTCAGTGCTGGCAATGGAATTGCTGCTTGTCACTGCTGGGCAGGAGCGTGAAGAGGCGGTCCGGGCTCCTTCGAGTTCTCTTCGCCCTCTGCATGGTGAGCAGCAGCATCCTCCCGTGCAATCTGGGTCCCAGGGTGCAGTCTTCAGGAGGCAGAGCCACAGGCGACCTGCAAATTCCCAGTGACCTGGGACAGTGCTGATTGTGTCCAAGAGCTGAGCCCATCACCTTGAGCACATCTATTCGTGAGATCCCCCACAGGAGCCCTTGGAGGACACATCTGCATCAAGGTGCCCTTTGCAGACCTACGTGGGACTCACAGCCTGACCCCCTTTATAGACAGGAGCCCACAGCAGGAGGGAGCAAAAGGGGTCTTGGAATGGACTGGGGTTGGGATCCTGAGGAGTGAGTGGCCCCAACTTTGGGGGACTCTGGGCAGGTGTCTCCTGGGTACAGCTCTCAGAGCTGTTCTTCCAGATATCCATGGGACCGTGGTGTTGATGTCAGAAAGACCTAAATTCAAGTCCCAGTTTATTTATTTCCTGGCAGTGGGACTTTTGAGTATAGGACTTAACTTGAACCTGCCTTAGTTTTCCCATCTGCAAAATGGATATAATAACCGGGGCTGGGCTTGTGGCTCAGTGGTAGAGTGCTTGCCTAGCATGCACGAAGCAGTGGGTTCCATCCTCAGCACCATATAAATGTAAAATAAAGATATTGTATCCACCTTAAAACTTAAAAAATAAATATTTAAAAAATGGATATAATAACCATTAGGTTATTTTGAGGATGAAATGAGAAGATGCTCAGAGCCTCCCCAGGCAGGTTGGGACCAGACTCTGCCTCTTTCCTAGGAGGCCCATATCTGATGCTTCTTCCTCCCGGAAGCCTGCCTTCATCTCCTCTTCCTCCGGACTCACAGAGCACTTGAGTCCTGATTCAAACACCTTTCTACGTTCCATCGTGGATTAGAGTCCCCTCATTCATGAGTCTGTCGAGCCCCTTTGTACCAGGCGCTGGGCCGAGGGCTGGGTGCAAAGTTGGATATGATGAAATTGCTGCCAGAATTGAGCCCCGCTGACTGGGAGCAGGATGAAGCTTGTGGCTTTGCTCCTTCCCGCCTCCTGTCCTTCCTTCTGCTCCATGCTCACCTCTCGCGGGCCTACAGGGTGCCTTTGCAAAGGGAACCGAGGGAGAAGTTCCTGCCGGAGCCCTCAGGAGGCCACCGTGTCTTCAGAGTGGCTTTAATTAGCATCTGGGAGCCGATCAGGGTTGGCGTATTAACGAGCCATTGAGTCAGAGCCAGTTTTTCCAGTGTGCTGGGGTTTTGTCTTTTTTTTTTTTTTTTTTTTTGATGAATTAATCACTTCTGACAGTTCCAAACAGCGACTCTGTGCTCACCCAGAGGAAGATGGAGATGGCCACGGGCTGGGCCACCAGGGCCCGGGCCAGCCATGCTGCCTGCAGCACAGGCCGCCCCATCAGCATGTCCGGCAGCCCAGCCTGGCCTCCTGGCCTCCTCATTAGGATCTGGCCAGTGTCTCCTTGCCATTCACTTTCCCCGGCGCCCTAATCCACTCTGATCACACGCCTGGCCCATCCAGCCTCCCCTGCTGGAATGGGAGCCTCTTCCTCTATTTCTGTCCCTCAATTGAAACAAACAATATTCTTCCTTTTATTTGTGTGTAGGGGAATAACAATGTACAGAAAATCATATGTTCTCAGCAGCCTGTTTTCCTCCCACAAAGAAAGAGATCTGTTTTATTCAGATGAATAATTGTATGCTGTTTTGGGGGGGGGGGCGGGGAGCGGGTGGGATTGGGAATAAGATCTCCAATGGGAATGCTGGACCAATTACCACTTGAAGGATGCAAATTGAAGGCTGAACGGTATGGTTCCAGCGGTAGAGGGACTTTAAGACACCAGGTGGGAAGGCTGCTGTGGTGGCGCATGCCTGTCATCCCAGTGGCTTGGGAGGCTGAGGCAGGAGGATCGTGAGTTCAAAGTCAGCCTCAGCAACAGCGAGGCACTAAGCAAGTCAGTGAGATCCTGTCTCTAAATAAAATGCAAAATAGGGCTGGGGATGAGGCTCAGTGGTTGAGTGCCCCTGAGTTCAATCCCTGGCATGGAGAGAGATGAGGTAGGTAGAGAGGGAGGGAGGGAGACCACTTGGGAGAAGAGAAGAGATAAAAGAAGAAGAGACCAGGACACTTGGAGTGGATCGTAGTCTGGTGACTGAACCAGATCTGGGGTCTCAAGACAGAAACATCCCTGACTCCTTCGCGTTATATCTTCCCCTCTTCCAGGCTTCTTTGCCTGACCCTGACCCTTCCAAAGAACCACAGAGCATGCCCCACATCAGAATGTTAGATATAGGGAGGATCAGCATCAGAACACAGAGCCCTAGCTCCATCCCTTCCTCCACTGTGTCTTTAGGCAAATAACTGAATCTCTCTGAGCCTCAATTTTCATATCTGCAAAATGGGCCCATTGAGGGCCATTGCATGGATTCAGTGAAATGATGAATAGAAAGCCTTTGGAGATGTATCTTGTCTGCCGATGCTGTTTACTAGGGTCTTCCATTTCTTTTCTTTTTTTGTCCTGCCATCCCTTGCTTCTCTCTTCTCTTATTTTTTTTTCCCTTCCTGGGAAAGAGAGAGACAGAGAGAGAGAGAACATGCAATGCTTAGTTCAAGGGAACAAATGCTCTACTGGGGGAATTTCAGGCATCTGTTGGCCACATTTTGAACTAGCGCCCTGCGGTTTGCTGTGTAGGCAGCTGCAGGTCTCTCCTCCCTTTGAAGCAGGACACCCTCGCGGTGTGTTCTCATTTGGGCACCTGTGAGCTCATGTGCTGTCCTGTTGGGAAGGAGTATGAAGGTCTGGGCCTGCTGCCCGGGACTTGGGGAAGATGAGAAAGCTGCCCGGGACAGCCCAGGGCATCTTGAAAGCTGTTCTCGGAGCAAAAACAGTTGTCACAAGGCTTCTGATCATCTTCTCTGCATGGAACCGGCTTTCATGTCTGTGATCACACCAGCTGCCTGGGGTTGTGCTGGCGGGCGGCAGGAGCACCGGGGCAGGAGGACTGCAGAGACCCCACAGAGTCCCACTTCCCGCCAGGTCCAGCTGCCAGTGTGCCGGGCACAAGTCCAGACTCGTCTGTCGCGTGCATGTTCCACCAGGGTCGCCCTTCTATTTCTCGCCGTCTATCCCTCGGTTAAAGCAGATAAAACTAATCTGTGAAAAGGGATCCGGATACTCATTGATTCGTTCATTCATACGCTGCTTTCTTCTTTCCTTAACCCGGTAGCCGCAGAAGATTCTGTTAAATATCAATCAGAACTGGTCCCTCGCCCAGTGGCTCGGGAGGCTGAGGCAGGAGGATCGAGAGTTCAAGGCCAGCCTCTGCAACTCAGCGAGGCGCTGAGCAACTCAGTGAGACCCTGTCTCTAAATAAAATACAAAAGAGGGCTGGGGATGGGGCTCAGTGGTTAAGCACTCTAAAGTTCAGGAAAAAAAAAAAAAAAAGAACTGGTCCCTCCTCTACTCAGAAGCCCACCTCCGAGTGGAAACTGAAGACCCTGCAGGATCTATGCGATCTAACCCTATTCTGAGAGGCCTGCCTCTGTTTCTCAGTCCCCTCTGATCACCGCTCTCCTGTTCTCTGCTCTCTGGACCGTCTCCTGCTCCAGGGCTCTGCACTTCCCGTTTCCTCTCCCTGGTACTTGGTTCCTTCAAACAGCCACACGGATGCTCCTGCCCTTGATTCCTCCAAATCTTGATTTACATGGTGTCATTCAGGGAACCCTTTTCTGATCCCCCTACTTAACTTCAGTCCCCGCCCCCCATCTCCCCAATCCCTTGCCCCCTGCTAGTTTTCTGCGTAGCATTATCACTTTTGAAAGCCTTACGTATTTTATTCATCTGCCAGTCTTCTTCCTCGAGGATTTAAGCAGGGATTTTAATTTGCTTTGGTTCTTTTATTGACAGGGCGGCCTTGGGGGAGTTACGTCACCTCTGCATCTCAGTTTCCTGGTCTGTCCAAGGCGTGCGGCAATTTCTAGAACCTTCCAGGGCTGTGTGGAGACTGGGAAGGGAAGAAAGAGCTGCTCATGGATGCTGACAGCGTGGCTCACGGCATGGTCGGGGGGCTCCATCCCGGGGCCCCGTGGTTAATGTTACGTGAGAGCCATGCTGCGTGCTGTGGGTAGCTCTGGTGGCAAGGCTCTTCACCCAAGGGATTTCTCCTGGTCCCCTTGGGCATGTTGGATCTGCTGGAACCTCTCACCCCTGGAAGCAGCCCTTGGTCCATGTGGGACAAGGATTGATGCATTGGAGGATGAACACCCAGCATCCAGTCTCTTCTGTGGGATGCTTGGAAGTACTACCCACTGAGGGATTGAGGGTCGCCCATCTGCCAGCCTGCTTGGCCATGGGCCATTTCATTACTTCCTTCCTGTTTCTCCTCTCCCCACAGCTTTCTCAGGCTTTATGGACTCAACTCCCAAATAAGCTGCTTGTCTTCTGATTCTTTACCTCCAGCTCTGTTCCTGGGGAAACCCAACATGAGACAGGTTCTTGAGGTGAAGCCTTGATGGGAAACATCTACCGATTCTTTACCAGCTCTGCCAAGTCTGCCCAGTTCTCCCTGTGGTTCTTGGAATTTTCATTTTTTAAAAATATTTATTTTTTAGTTGTTAGTTGGACACAATGCCTTTATTTTTTTTAATTTTTTTAATTGTTGGTTGTTGCCTTTATTTTATTTACTTATTTTTATGTGGTGCTGAGGATCGAACCCAGGGCCTTGCACATGCTAGGCAAGCGCTCTACTGCTGAGCTACAACCCCAGCCCCCATTTTTTTTTTTTTGTACTAGGGATTGAATCAGGGCACTTAAACATTCAGCCATATCCTCAGCCTTTTTAAATTAAAAAAATTGTTTTTAGTTCTAGGTAGTCACAAATACCTTCATTTTATTTATTTATTTTTTCTGTGTGGTCTTGAGGATCGAACCCAGTGTCTCACACATGCTAGGCAAGTGCTCTACCCCTACAACTCTACAACTGCACCCCCCCTTTTTTTTGGTATTCTATTTAGAGACAGGGTCTCACTGAGTTGTTTCGGGCCTCACTAAGTTGCTGAGGCTGGCTTTGAACTCAGGATCCTCCTGCCAATTACAGGCATGCACCACTGCACCCCGCTTCCTTTGAAATTCTACCCCCCACTCTCTCCTTTGGAACGTGGGTCATGTAGGAAAATAAGAAGTAAATTAAAGTAGAGAAGAACTTTCTTCCCTCTGGATAGAATTATCATAGGCCATGGGAGGTGTGTCTTTGGCTGAACCAAAATGTCAGTGGGTGGTAGATTCTTCCATAGTTCCCTCAGACCATGCTTGGTGCAGGGGTGAGGGACTTTGTGGAAATACATCGGGGCAAAATTTCAGGGAGAGCCCCTCTGGCTCTTGAGCTAGCGCATGGACTCAAGTGCTCATTCATTCATGCAATATGCCATTGGGGAGCCCCCACCCCAAGTGTCAGGATCCACTGGACATAGTGGGAAACAAGACAGACATGGCTGTAGAACATCAAGGATGCTCCAGGGCCACAGCAGCTATAGGATTCAGAGCTCCCCAGAGCTGGGAGTCTATTAGATTTGGGCTCCCAGCTGAGCCCTCCCCTGAGGGTCTCTGGCCCTGCTCTGGGAAAGTGGCAGTACTGATCACAGTTTGTGCCCTTGGCTGGTGGTACTAGTGCCACCTTGGCTACATTAAGGAGATCTTTCTATAGTTCCTGGTATTTCGAGTTCTTCCAATTGCCCTGTGGGAAGGGGCGATAGAGCTTTGAAGAGATTTGCTCATCTCAGCGGAGAGAGAAGCCAGGTCCTGGTTTCTGCCTTTTCATTCAGGGCTTTTGTTTCTCAGAGGAGGGTAAAAGCTGCAGAGATCAGAGCCTAAGAGGGTAGGGAGGCCTCCAAGGTCAGCTAGTTGGCTGGGTCTCCTTAGGATGAGAGGGTGTAGGGGGCGAGATAAACACAGATGGAGAGAGGGGGAGAGAGAGAGAGGAGAGGGCATGGCGATAGAAATGGAGATGAGGAAGGAGGAGGAGAAATTCCTAAGATGGGAATCAGAGAACATCTCAGACCTCATGGGCTGGAAATAAGAGGTCTTTGGGGACCATTTAGGTTCCCAACTTCATTCCTAGAGCCAGAAGCTCCTACTGACAGCTCTCTCTGGTTGTCTGCACTCTGCAAAATGAACTGTTTCAAGTAGAGTGGTGTGTGTGTGTGTGTGTGTACACACTGAAGTTGGCAGGAACTTTTGTAATAATTTTCTCCCATCCCTAGTGTGTCTCTGGGTTCCCCTGAGCATCAGAGCTCTGAGTCGTGGAGCATGGGTGTCTGGAGACTGGGAGGTGATATGTGGGAGCTGGAAAGATGGGGACCTAGCCAGGGTGATGGGGATGTTGTCTCAGTTTACCTTTGTGACCATCCTTTGGGGTGACGCTCCTGAGCCACATCGTCACATGCATGTCACTTCATCTTTCTCTGTCTTGTCACGTCCTCTGAGAAGTCCTATGGAGAGGTCCATGTGGTGCAGAACTGAAGCCCCAAACCACTACGTACATGATTTGGGGGGGGTGGATCTTCTAGCTTCCACCAAACCTTTCCACGACTGCAGGCCCAGGTGACAACATGACCAAAACCTCAAGAAAGATTCTCAGCCATAACCACCCCGTTAAACCACTCTGACATTCCTGACTCAGAAGCAATTAGAAATAATAAGTGTTTGCTGTTTTAAGCCGCTAAACATTGGGGGGTAATTCGTTAACCAGTAGGTATTAATATTTCCTAGGGTTAACTTCCCAAACAAACTATGCAAACTTGAATCCTTGTTTTGGGGACAGCCCCCAACTCAGACCCTTGCCCAAGGATGCCCAGACAAGATCAGGGCATGGAAATAACTCCCCAAGAACCAGAGGTGAGTGTGTGTCCCTCACTCCTGACTTCAGCCTGCAGATGCCTTGGTGAGAGGGGACAGGTCTTAGTGCCCCTGTGTCCTCAGGATTCAGATCAGTGCTTCCATGCATGTGGCACCTTATAGATGTCACTTCCTTTCTGTTCCCTACCCTTTATCATGGATGTTCGACCTTCTCTAACATAAATTGACTGCATTCCCTTGAGGCTTCAGAACTTGAACTCTGGATTTAAGCTTCTTGTATTCAAATCCTCGTTCTGGAACTCACTAGAAAGGTGACATGTAACAAGTTATTCAACCATGTTCTGCCTCAATGTCTTCCTCTATACAATGGGCATACTAAGGGTACCACTCAATAGTGTTATGGGGAGGACTAAAGGAATGTTCTGGACAAGTTCAAGCACATAGAACGTTGGCTTTTTATGCAAGTGCATAGGAAGGCTGCTTTCCTGTGATTTGTTATGTTTTTTTCCCTGTCTTTCCAAAAGCCCAAGATGAGGCCAGTCATTGCCTGCCATGATTGAGACATGATGTTGAGAGATGTAAGAGATGATTTCCTTCAATTCCTAGAGCCCTCTAGGTGCCCTTCCCACACGTGTCACTTAGAATAAGCTCCCTTCTCCCCTTGACAACCCAGAAAGTGAACCTCTTTGGGGGTGGGAAAGCAGAAGAGGGAACTGGGGGGTGGTGGAGAGGATGCTCTATGAACTCCAATTGAATGTTTTTTTTTTTTTTTTTTTTTCACCAAGAACGAATCCTGGCTCTTTTCCCAGCAGGTGCTCAGTAAATACACATCAAAGGGATGGATTGGAAAAAATGCCAAGATGAACACTGCTGCCTTCAAAACAGGGGTGGGCTTTACGCAAAATAACACTTCCTGGGGACATGTACACGGTCACAGCCCCCAAACACATCAACACAAGATTTCCTGCACTCTTCTCTTCTTCCTTCTGAACTGGTGACCTCCACCCCCTGGCTGGTGTCAATATCTCCACTGGAGACTCCCAGGGTACCACGATTCACGTTCATCTCCCACACTGGGTTAGAATCTTGGCCCATTTATTCTCTGATTATGCTAATTAACTGGGTTTTTTTTTAAAGGAGACAATTATTACCTTCAATTTGACAGCTTTGAACTCCATTAGCAGTCACAGCTGCCAAGCCAAAATATATGTATATATATATATATATCATGGTGCTGATTAGTTACCTCGAATTGAAAGACAATTACCCTCAACTGATGCTCCAGTCCCTCTTGTTGTGGAGGAGGTGAGTGGGCACTGGGTCCAGTGGTTTCCACGGTGAGCTAGAGTCTGGGGATTCAAGGCTGCAGCCCGAGGGGTCCCAGGCTCTAACGGTGGCATAGGCAAAAGCAATCACAGTCTGAGCAGGAGGCATCTGAGCTGGGGCGACACAGGTGTGATTGTTGTCCTCAGAATCAGAGGATCTAGGGTGGCAGGAGGGGAGAGATTTCCGAGTCATGCACCCTGCTCCCCCAGGGGCCCCACCTAGACCATACACCTGGGTAGAAGCCTGGCCACCATGCTGATGAGCCTCTCTTCCTTACCTTTGTCGCTTTCCATGGTCCTGAAACGCTACTTGTTCCAGGACCACGTTTTTTCCTTACCTGTGTCGCTTTCCATGGTCCTGAAACGCTACTTGTTCCAGGACCACGTTTTTCCTTACCTGTGTCGCTTTCCATGGTCCTGAAACGCTACCTACAGGGGACCCAGGGTTTCCCTACCTTCTTGGCTCCTGGATTCTGGGAACCTCATGATCAACTATTCCCAAGGACCATCATAGTTCTTTGTCATGTTTGTTGTTCGAATTTCTTTATCTCTTGATAAGCATTTATGTCTCTTTCATACTGTCACGGAATAGACCTGTGACATTAATAATTCACGGGCTCGAGTTCATTTACCTTTGACAGCGCCATAATGTGTCTGACAGGAACACACTCTATTTTTGTCTCTGAGAGGCTGGGAGGGGGTTTGAGTGCTGTTGCTGCCTTCCTCAATTTTCTGCCTATGAGTGGTGAGTGAACGTGGGGGAGGGCGCGGATAAGGCCCCCCAAGGTGCTGCCATCCCTCTTGGAGAGTTAAGGACATGGGGTTGACCAGTACCAGCAAAGGGGCAGCAGTGAGGGAAGGTGAGCGTCTGTGCTCATAGACTGGGCCCCATCTCTTACCATCTTAGTTAAAATCATTTATTTGAACCTTGTTCTCTATGCCAGGGATAAAACTGGAAGCATATCACATGCTTTTCTTTAGAATCTTGGGGGGGAATCATTTGTCCCATTTTACAGATGAGGAAACCAACACTGAGAAGTGTCCAGTCTCTTTCCCAATGGGCTCCCAACTTGGCAGTATCCCTTTTAACTCCCCCACAGGCCTCCTCTGAGACCTCTCCCTGTGGACTCCTCCTCTCCCTGTGGTTCTTCCCCTCTGCCTCTGGCCAAGCACTCAGACTTGGATCTCAGCAGGGCCTTGCCACCCGGGGCTGGTGGGAAAAGGTGCTCACTTCCTGGAGATATGGGCACGAGAGCTCCTGAGAAACAGCCACCCAGATCAAGTGGCCTCTGGGCTTCATTTTCAGCAGCTGGGCCACGGGTGGCCGGGAAGCTGGCCAAGTCACAAGTACCTCTGATTGCTTTTGAATGGCCACTCTCTGGGAGCTCAGGCCCGATCCCTCAGAGCAGCAGCAGCAGAGGCTTATTGAGAGGAGCAGAGGCCGTCGGGGAGGTGGTGTGGGGTCTTGAGGCCCAGAGCCTCCCTCCCCAGCTGGGTAACTTAGGTCCAGCGCCCTCCTCAGACATCTCTGATGAACAAAGGGATTGAACGAAACCAGGCATCCCCACCAGGAGTCCTGGAGCTCGAGTCTCAGTGCCAACCTGTTCTGGGATCATCTGTCCCCTTCTCAGTGAGCTCCTCTAGGCCTCAGAGCACATAAGTCTTTTTCTCTGCAAGATTCCAGTGCCCTGCTGGATACGGATTGATGCATAAGCATGTAGTGAATGAATCCACACATCACTTCCAATTATTATTAACAGCTATCCCGGGCTGCAAGTGTCCTCCGTGCCACGTCCTATTATGAACATCTTTTTTTTTTTTTTTTAAGAGAGAGAGAGAGAGTGAGAGAGAGAGAGAGAGAGAGAGAGAGAATTTTTTTAATATTTATTTTTTAGTTTTCGGCGGACACAGCATCTTTGTTTGTATGTGGTGCTGAGGATCGAACCTGGGCCGCACGCATGCCAGGCGAGTGCACCACCACTTGAGCCACATCCCCAGCCCCAACATCTTTTTTTTTTTTTAATTTTTATGTGGTGCTGAGGATCGAACCCAGCGCCCCGTGCATGCCAGGCGAGCACGCTACTGCTTGAGCCACATCCCCAGCCCCTATTATGAACATCTTTGCGTGTGATCTGAGGATCAAGAAGCCCAGGAGGTGAAAGTCTCCCTTTGACAGATATGGAAACAGAGTCACAGACAAGTTCTGTCTCCTGTCCCAAGTCACATGGTTAGGAGGGGCAAAGCCAGGATTCCAGCCAGGTCTGGCCAACTGCCAAACCTAGATGCATAGCACGTGTTACTAAGGTGCTCTAAGGAGCAACCCCAACTTCTAATGCCTCTCAGCAAGCCCCAAGTAAGGATTTCTCTAGAAACCATCTCACTTAATTTTTGCAGCCGCCCAATGGATAGATGAGGAAACAAAGACTTGGAAGAAATGGGGCCATGTGCACAAGGCCACTCAAGTTCGGAAGTGGGGGAGTGTGATGGGTTTAGAACCCTGCTCTTGGTGCCCTAAAGTCTGAGCTATTTTGGCCCCTGCACTGATTCCCAGTCCCCCATTAAATGAGGCCAGAGGAAGTGGACGACAAGCCCCTCTGGGACACCCAGCACGCAGCCACGGGCCTCCCTTGCAGTACTGTGCTGTGTGCCTGCCTGACCCAAACTTCCCCTCCCTGCACTGGCAAGAGGTAAGGGAAAAAATGTTGTCGAAGGCCCAGGCAGGGGAGGGGACACTGCAAGATGACAGTGGCATGGCCAGCGGGGCTGTGGGCAGGAGGGGGAGCGCCCAGGATGGCGCTGACCCACTTTGGGGCCTGTGTGCTCTCGAAGCCGTCCTTGGGCCCCTCCTCCTCTTCCCATCAGGGCTGTGTGAGGGACTGGTCCCTCCACCCACCAGCTTGCTGGGGACATTGGGGGACCCTTCTCTCTCTCTCTCTCTGCCCCTTTGCTTCTCCTGCGGAAAGCACGTGCCTGGTCCCCTCCACTGCGGCCAAGGAGACCTGCCTGAGAGATTCCAGCATGCCCATCTGAGCAGGAACAAGGAGGCAGCTCTGCCAGTGGCCCTGGAAATTATTAGGGAACCATGATAACCGCTGATTTTTTTTTTTTTTTTGTCTTGTGGTTTTTTTTTTTTTTTTTTTTTGGTTTTTGTTTGTTTGTCTAAACATCTAGAAGGACATCCTTCAAAGACAACTAGGAAAACATCTGCCACTGATTAAGCACCTACAATGCACCAGTAACTGGCCATACCTCATTCAGATTCCTTGCAATGGAGGGAGAGATTTGCAGTGACATTCCATTTCCCCATTAAACAGGCCTCAGAAAGGTTAGGCGACTTGTCTAGGGTCACACAGGGAGTCTGATAGGATTTAAACCTGGGGCTTTCTAATTCCGGGGCCCCAGTTTTCCCTTCTATCCTATGGCGAGGCTTGGTCTATTTCAGAGCAGTGGTTCCTAACCATGAGGGAGCTTGTTAAAAGTTTGGGAATTTCACTGGGCATGGTGGCACACACCTATAATCCCAGTGGCTTGGGAGGCTGAGGTAGGAGGATTGTGAGTTCAAAACCAGCCTCAGCAACTCAGTGAGGCCCTAAGCAACTTAGTAAGACCCTGTCTCTAAAAAAAAAAATAAAAATAAAAAAGGGCTGGGGATGTGGCTCAGTGGTTAAGCGCCCCTGGATTCAATCCTTGGTACCAAAAAAAAAAAAAAAATCTAGACTTTCCTGGGAGATTTTGAACTGGTGAGTCAAGGATAGGCCCTGGGAGGCTGGATTATTTGGACATTTCTGGTAGGACTGGAGTTCCATTTGAAGGAGGAACTCATTCTGAATGTGGAGGGTAAATTCTAGGTTAGCAGTTTTGGGGGGTTCCTGGTAACTGGGACCAGGTGTCTTTCTGTCCTTCCCTGGGCTAAACCCCCTGGATTAGGGAACAAAATGGCAGACTTCCTGGAATCCTGCTCTCTTGAACGCTCTCCAGGTTCGGCCTCAGCATGGGGGCCTCAGATGACGGCCTGCCGGGGCCCACATGCCAGGAGAGCACCGAGGGGCTGTTTTTGCAGCTGCTTCTTTGAACATGCAGCTGAGGCCGAGGGTGGCAGGAGGACTCAGCCCTGGGGCTGGGATCCCGCTGACGGGAACCTTCCTGGAAACAGGGACAGTGTAGGGCCATCTTGGTATGGCTCATAGTAGGCCCTCTGTTGGTTGCAGGAATGACATCTAAGCATCCTCTGTTGACCACCTGTCAGGTGACCTGTCTGGCCTTATGATTCCAGTCCCAGGACCCCTTTTCCAGACTTCACTGTACCGTAATTTTATTTGCCAATGGATGTCTGCCCTCTCTTGCTAATTTAAATCTATACTCCATGAGGCTAAAGCATGCATCTAGCATGGTGGTTGGCTCGGAATAGGCGATCTATAAGCTTTTTTTTTTTTTTTTGGCGGGGGGCTGGTACCAGGGATTGAACTCAGGGACACTTGACCACTGAACCCCATCCCCAGCCCTATTGCGTATTTTTTATTTAGAGACTGGGTCTCATTGAGTTGCTTAGTCCCTTGCTTTTGCTGAGGCTGGCTTTGAACTCTTGATCCTCCTGCCTCAGCCTCAGGAGCTGCTGGGATTACAGGCATGTGCCACTGCGCCTGGCCTCCTTAGGCTTTTGTTCAGTGAAATTGGTGCAAAATTCATGAAGGTTCTCAACCCCACGGGGACCAACTGGGTGTCTCCTCTCCTGCCCCTGACTTACTGCTGTTTCTGTATGTAAAAGAGATTGACAGAGTAAACAGTTGTCCTGAACCACAGTCCCTCCATCCCCCAGTAAGGCCTCAGGCCCCTCCTTGCTGACTGGACAAACCTGCCCAGTCCCCAGCCTTGGAGAGCGACTGCTGATGGGCACATGGCACCTGCTGGCCTCCTCTCAGCTGTGGGCACCTGCCCCTCTGGGAGGCTTGTCTGTCTGTCCACAATGTCAGAACCGCCTGTGCTCCTTGGCTGCATTGGGAGGACCATGTTTGAGATGAGATCAAGACGATGGAAACATTTTAGGGGGAGAACCAAGACGATCATTGTGCATGAGTGTGTGGTGGTGGGGGGGCTTGGGGTCACGTGTGTGTACGCGCATCCACGTGTGTGGTCAAGTGTACTCACATCTCCTCCGACCACCGCTTCTCAGATCCCACCTTCCTCTTCAGAAAATCTGTACAGGAAGCTCCCCCCAACACCACCCTCCTCTGAATGGCCCCACCCACACACATCCCCCAGGTCACTGGGCAAACAATGCCATCATGTTCCTGCTGACCTAGGCAGTGACCTGTCCTAGCAAAGGCTGGGCACATCCCCCTCTACCCGGGGGGTGCAGGCAGACACTCTAGGGGACAGGACTGGGCATTTCCTCAGCCTGGCAGAGGGGGAAACAGGGCTGGGGAGGCAAGGGGTGGCCCCAGGGACAGAATTCGGCCCAATTCAAGGCTTGGATTACTACCTGGCCCTGCTTTGAAGAGAAGGAGAAAGGCCGGGAGCAGGGTTTGTATGCTCACTCACGTACCCACTATCTACTCAGCAAGGCACCCCGAGGCCAGCCCTGGGCACTTACACAAAGCACCTACTGTGCGCTCTGGGCACTTACACAAAGCACCCACTGTGCGCTCCAGGTGAGCAGAGCCCCTCAGCTGCAGCTCAGACTCCAGGGAGCCCCATCTGGCTGGGGAGACCGGGTGAGCTCTGTGTTAGAGGCTCAGGGCTTCCATGCTGAGGGCCGCTGGGGAAGGGAGCAGGCAGGACCTGGTGGGTGGCATGGTTGGGAGTTGGGGCTGGGTGCATCCTGACTCGCCTTTCCTTCTGCATCTTCTCTCTAGGGCTCTTTTTCCACTTGTAAGATGAGGGGTTTGGGGCGGAAAGGAAATAATAAATAGGTCCATCACGCACACCAGCTTTGGTGTGTTTTACAACGGGAAGGAACTTGGCCATTGCTGAGCAAGCGTCTACACTGGGCTCGGGAATTTGGGGCTGAACCACACATGGTCTCTCAGCTCTGAAGCTCTGGCGCTGGGATGGGTGGACTCACATGTCAAGCGACCTCGGGCAAACCCCTGCTCATCTTGAAGCCTCCAGTCTTCACTGGGCCTCACGGGGAACAGCTCCCATGGGTGCCACTGTGAAGGGCAGAGCCAGCTGCTGCAGCGCCCAGCACCTCCTCCCCCCATGGTCCCCTTAGCAGTGAGCAGCTGTTGCCTAGCAACGGGGGTGGGGGACCGAATCCTGGGATCCAGGCGAGCCTCCTGGCCATGTCCTGCATCTCGGACGTGGACCGTGGAGACACCACACCAACCTTGGAGCTAGGGTATGATGCCAGGTAATCAAGGGGTTCAAATCCTGGCCCACACTGAGACATAGGCTTCTCCCTGTGCTTCGTGGCAGTGAGTTGCCATGATTGGCTCCGTCATCGGGAAGGTTATGAAGATGATCAGCGTGGAGCTGCCTTGGGGGCCTCAGACCTGGAGTCCCCTCCTCCCTCTGAGAGCTCATCTAGAAATGCAGAGAATGCTCCAGAGGTCCACCCTGTACCCCAGATGTGAAGCCTGGGACCCAGCCAATCTCCAACAACCTACGAAAGGTACTGAGCACCCACTGTGTGCTTGGCCTGGTGCTAACGAAGCACTTGGTGATGCCTTAGCTCTTTAAATCCTGATTGCAACTTCTGGAAGGCAGGAACTGAGGACCAGAGACGTTAGGTGACTTGTCCAGGGTCACACCGCCAGGATTTGGACTCCAGATCTTGCGCTCTTGACTCTGAACCTTTCAGTTTCTCCCCTGGGTCCCTCCTTTGCTTCTTCTACCAGCACGTGGCCTGCTCCTGGCCCCCAGAATGCTCTGCTCTGCTCCAAGACATCAGGGAAGGGCTACTGTGAGCTTGAGTTCGCCTCTTATCCTTCCTCAGTGTGGTGACATTACAGCCCCATCCCCAAACAGGGATCTTGGGGGCTTTGGCTAGCAGCAGGGTTTAAGTCCCCCCTTCCCAGGGGCATGTTAACCCACAGGGTCATTTTTTCAGGCCATTTGCAGGAATATCCTGGCAGGTCCTGATGCCTGCAGTTCCCCGGGGTCTGGCAAACAGATGGGAGACAGAGATGGCAACAGAGAGGGGAGGTGATCAGACCAGGAGCGGAGTATGAAGTTGGCAAGAGGAAGAGGAGCCGAGGAGGGAGAGAGAGGGGAGAGGAGGCTTGTGGGGGGGAGGGAGGGATTGGAGAGGATCTGAAATACTTCGGAGGAAAAGAGGGCAGGAGCAGAGGAGGGAGTCGGGGAAGGGTGTGGGGTGCTGGGGAGGGGTGGGGAGGGGGGCTCAGCAGCAGAGACAGGAGGAGAGAGCGGATCTGCACACTCTTCAGAAACCTCCAGATCTGCAAAACCCTGCCAAGCAGGAGGTGGGGGGGGCGGGCAGGTGACTGTTCCACATCCCAGCTCTGTTAGGGACCCCAGGGGCCAAGCAGACAATCGAATGAGGATTCTAGTCTCTGAGCCAAAGCGCAGCAGGCTGACAGGGCTTGGCTGAGGTTGCCTCAGATTCTGGGGACCAAGGTCTGGTCTCCTCTGCATGCACACTGCCCCCACCCCTGGACGGCAGGCTCACTTGTCCCAGAGAAGCCTAGGCTGTCCTAGGTAGGGAGAAGGATCCAGAGCTCGGATTGAAAGCAGACACCCCCCTCCATAAGCTCCTTCTAGACAGATCTGCAGAGTCTTGCCTTCTTTGCACCAGGAGCTTATTATCCCCAGGCCAGTCCAATCCTTCTCGGGGTAGTTGCTAGAAGGGAGTTTTGAGCTCTGTCCAATGAATGGGTAAGAGGCAAATAGAAGAGGGGAGAGAAAAGGAACATCAATGCAAAGGCCCTGGGGTAGACAGATGCAGAATGGGTTGAGATCTAAAAATCTAGAGAAGACTAGATGTCTTCTGGCTGCAAAAAGGGAGTTAGGGGTGGACAGTGAGGCTGGAGAAGTGGGCAGGGGCCAGTTCTCATGGAGCCTTGTAGATCACAGTGCAGAGTTTAATCATCTTTATCCTTGGAGCAATGGGGAGCCACTGATGGTTTAAGCTGGCAGCGGGGAGAGAGGGCTGGCATTTCATATTTTGAATTTTAAGCAGACACTTCTATATGCTGTGTAGAAAACAGACCACAGATGGCCTTGGTCTAGGTGTGGGATAGCGGGGGCTTGGGCTATAGGGTGGGTAGCACTGGGGGGTGTGAAGAGACCATTTGAGAATAGGTCTTGCCTATGGCTGCAGCTATTGGGGAGGGAGTCTGGGGCAGGATTGATTGATGCTTAAGATGACCAATCCGAGGAAGGCAGCTTTCCCCAAAGAGAACCAACCACTGACCTTCCAATACCCATTGTCACCTGGACAGTGTCTCAAAATATAGATTTGTGGACTTGTCCAAGACCTCCTGATTCCAGATCTCTAGGAATGGAGTCCAGAATTTGCATTTAAAAAAATACACTTCCAGGTTACTCCAAGAATCACCCCCCCTCCCCCAGAGGCCATAGCCTAGAATTTGGGGGCACCCTCAAATCAGCTCCACCAGCTGCAGGTAGGTCCTCACCTGCAAATCAGGCCCAAAATAGATGTCTCAAAACACGATGGCGGGGGTTTGCATGTGACAGTATGCCCAAGGTCAGTGTCACACGCTGCTTAAGGGGAGGTCTGCTTATTAAAGCTCCATCCATCCCTACCAAGGGCGAGGCCGGTGGACGGGTATCTGCGTGCGTGTCTCTATGTGGGTGCTTACGTGTGCCCAAGAGTGTGCATGATGGGGGCGTTTGGAAGAATCATTTCAATGACCCAGCGCAGGGTCCCTAAGCCCACCATGAAAGTCACCCTTTCCAAGATGATTATTTGTCCCTCATTTTTGGTATTCGGAAGAGAGGTTTGGGAGAAGGGAGAGGGAGGTCCCCAAGTCCGACGTGGTGGTGCTGGAGGCAGAATGAGGACCCCATCGGGGTGTGATGCACCCCAGGCCTGGATGGTGGCCCCCGGGGTGGGGGAGGGAGCGCAGGAGCATGCGCTCCCCAGGGAGCCTGGGGAGGGGGCGGGGTGGTGCGCTCGCCACCTAATCAAAGCGCAATCAGCGCTCATCAGCGTGTTCTTGAAATAGACCCAACTGGATGGGGAAGCGAGCCGCAGCCCGGGTTTGTATAGCAGCAATCAGGGGGAGGCAATTTTAGATCTGCGGGAACAACAGCTCTTTGTCCGCTCGCCCGGGGACTCTGCGGAGCCCACTGCGGCTTGGAGATCAAAACACCCCATCCCTGGGGCCTGCAGCTGCCCTGGCTGGGAAGGGGGGCACTGGAGCAATGCCTCCAGCTGCCTCTGGGGTGAGATCCAAACTAGCACCTTGGCTGAGCACCTACTATGTGCTGAGTGCACAGTCAGCTGCTTTTTCTTTTCTTTATTATTATTATTATTTTGGTGAGAGGTGGATTCTGTTTTGCAGGGGAGGGGATGAAGGTTCAGAGAGGTTAGGGGTCTATCCAAGGTCACTGGACAGGTCCTAAGAGACACTGTTCTGGGCTAATATAAGCCAACACTCTAATGTAACTCCCAGGTCTTGCAAAAGATCTAGGAATGATGGGTACTGATTTGCAGATGAGGCAAAGTGAGGCTCAGGGAAGTGAAGGGACTTATTCAAGGTCACCCAGATGGTAGTAATGGTAGAGCCAGGACTTATATCTACGGCTTTGAGATGTCAAAGACCACTTTTTTTTTTTTTTTAATACCTAGAATTGAACCCAGGGGTGCTTAACCACTGAGCCACATCCCCAGCCCATTTTTTTGGTATTTTATTTAGAGACAGGGTCTTGCTGAGTTGCTTAGTGTCTTGCTAACTTGCTGAGGCTGGCTTTGAACTCATGATCCTCCTGCCTCAGCCTCCCTAGCTCCTGGGATTACAGGCATGCACCACCACATCCAAAGCTGACATCTGATGTCATTAAGTTCTGAACTTCTTTGACGGCCCACACCTTGCCATGGCCCCCAGAAAGCCTCCCTTGCCCACTGGAGCTCTTTGGCCATGGGGCCTGCTGATTGTGGAGCTGGCCCTGGGGGCTGGGCAGGTTGGGGAGTGGACAGTGGGGCTTTGGTGACCTAGAATCAGTCAGGCTTCTGTTGCAACTGACACCCTGATTCCCAGCCCCCCATTTCTACTGGGTGGGAACTCTCGGGCACCCTGGTGGCTGGCGGGAGTGCGGTAGGGTGTGCTTTGGCTAGGTCCACTATGCTGGGCATCAACAGATGTCCAGTGCCTGGTTGTAGGTGCTGAGGGAGGATGCACAGGAAGAGGGGGCAGGACAGGCAGGTGAGGAGGGGACTGTGGCCGTGGTCCAGATGGTGGATGGCCCAGCACAGTGGCTGGGGATGGAGGGAAGAGAGCAGGCTGGAAACTTAGAGGAGTAAGAGCCAAGGAGACTCACTGAGGGAGGAGTCCGGCAGTGAGGAGCTTTTTCCGCCTGGCCAGCTGGTTCCCCCATCATCCTTGACTCCTCTCTGCACCCTGCTGCCAATCCACCAGGAAATCCAATCTATCTACCTTCAAAATATCCAGAACCAGGACACAATTCCCCTCTGTCTCCCTGGCCCAGACTCCATTATCTCTCTCCTAGATTACAACAGCCTACTTACCCAAAGCCCCCCATGGCAGCTGGAGGGGTCTTACTAAAACAGAAATCAGAACGTGTCCGTCTTCTGCTGAAAACTCACTTGTGGTCCCTGGTTTCTCTATACACATCTACACCAGCCCCTGAGGCTTTTCCTGATCTGCCCATCATCTCCTTCTTCTCTCCCCTGGCTGGCTTTACTTCTACTGCCCTGGCCTCCAAAATGCCCTGTGAACACTGCAGAGAGACTTCAGCCCCAGGGCCTTTGCATATGCTGCCTCTGAAGCCTGGACCACCCTTTACCATGAGCCACGAGCTCCCTTTCTTTCCAACTTCCCCACCCATATTCCCTGGCTTTCCCCTCCGCCTCTTCCCCACTTTATTTTCATCTCCTCTTTTCATTTATCAGCTTCTGCCACATTGTGTATGTCTACGTTTTTAGATGTTCATTATCCTGTCTCTACTGACCAGAATGCAGGCTCCATGAGGGCAGGGTGGGTGCATCACTAATGTGTGGTCGGATGGCAGTGGTATTTATTGAGATGGGGAGCGACAGACCAGCTGGGGGTGGAGGTGGAGGAGATGAATTCCGCTGGGAAAATGGGGTTTGAGATGCCCAAAGGAACATTCAAGAGGAAATATCCAGAAGGCAGTAAAAGGTGCAAGCACGTGCCTCAGTTTCCTCATCTGTCCATTGGGCTGCCAATCCCAGCTCCCTCCATGGGTGTCTGCAGGGAGAACTAGCCCCATGCACAAATGAGACAAAGAGAATCAGGACCACGCATAGCGTCAGCTGTTGGCAAATGATACACTGCTCTCCCTCTCCAGCAGCTGTGGCAAATCAAAAGCTACAAGCCCAGGAAATGCCTGTGGATGTCATGAAGAGTTACGTGGCCCAGAGGAGGGGTCCTGCTTCATGTGCTGTCCAGGGGAGGCCAGAGCCCGGGACTGGAGGAGAGTCTATAAGGCTCTGCTCTTGCCCACGCCTGCTCACCATTTCTTTTGACCCTAAGAGAATCATTTTTCCTTCCCTCAGAGTCTTCACGTGGGACCAGCCTCTCGGTGTCTGAGAGAGGATTTTTAAAAACAGCTTCAATGATTTTTTTTTTGGAAGGTAAAATCAATATTCTTCATTTAAAAAATAATTAGTAAAAGCCGGGTGCCGTGGTGCACGCCTGTCATCCCAGTGGCTCAGGAGGCTAAGGGAGGAGGATCATAGGTTCGAGGCCAGCCTCAGCAATTTAATGATTGAGCAATTTAGTGAGATCTCATTCTTCCTATGTGTCAGACACTTGGGTGCATACTGTCAGCTCATTTAACCCAGAGGGACTGTGTTAGGGTTTAGATGTGAGGTGTCCCCCAAAAGCTCATGAGTGAGACAATGCAGGAAAGTTCAGAGGTGAAATGATTGGGTTATGAGAGCCTTAACCTAATCAGTGCATTAATCCAGGGATTAACTGGGTGGTAACCTTAGGCAGGGAGGGTGTGGCTGGAGGAGGTAGGTCACTGGGGGCATGTCTTTAGGGCTCACATTTTGTCACTGGTGAACGGACCCCTGTCTGATTCCTGAGTACCATGTCCTGAGCTGCTTTCCTTAGCTGCACCCTTCTGCTATGATATTCTGCCTGACCTAGAGCCCCCCTGCCCCATTGGAACCAATTGTCTATGAACTGAGACCTCTGAAACCCTGAGCCCCCAAATATATTTTTCCTCCTCCCAAATTGTTCTTGTCAGGTCTTTCCGTCATCACTGCGAACAAGCTGACCAAAACAGGCTGATTCTGTCCATCTGCATAGATGAGGAAACTGAACCAGAGAGGGAAAGTCATTGGCCCAAGGTCAGCCAGCCAGGAGGTGGAGTTCAGAACTGAACCCAGGTGTGTCTGGCTGTTGGGGTAGGGGCGGGGCTTTGTGAGAATGATTTACACCCTTTTGTCAAAGGCAGCCTTCTGTCCCTCACTGGGGCACTGGACCCTTTGTCTCTTGGGAGGGTCTCCGTTTCCATTTGGACCTCACCAGTCTGGGTTTAGCAATTGCGCCACCTGGTGGCCGGTCTTCTGCAACCTGTCTGTGCCCAGGACTCTGGGTGGGAAGGCAAGGATTAGGAGAGGCTCTGGGTTGACCATTCCCTGCCATAGCCACTGGGGACCAAGCCTGGTATGAAAGAAAAGAAAAAATAAATAAATAAAGGAAAAAAACTGAAGGGCTCTCTGAGTTGAATTGCCTGGCTTCAAAGAGCTCCTCTCCCTCCTGTCTCTCCGAGTTGTTTTATGCATCTTTAAAATGGGAACCCCCCCCCCACAGTTATGGTTGTTTTGAGGCTTATGGGAAATGCCTGGCTTTGTCCTAGGTAAATGATCCTTTAATTGATCAATAATTGATTCTTCTTTCATGCTACAGTTTTCTGTCCCCTCTCTCTACCCTCTAACGGGGGGCGGGGGGAGACAGATAAGATATGGCTGTAATGACTTTCAATAGTGACTAAGGACCCTGAAGGCCCCCCATGGCTCCTAAAAACTCCCCAGTGATTCTCCCTTTCTTTCAACAGCCCCTTACAACTCCTGTCCCTCGGCCCTCATAACTTCCAAACACTTCCACCACTCACTCATGGCTCCGTGACTCCACTGGCTTCCCAGGACCCCGTAACATCTTTCAGGTCTCCAGGGGCTCTGGTGGTACCTTCTGTCCTCAGTGCCTCTCGCTGGTCTCATATATCCCCTTGTCCCTCTCAGCAAGTTCCAGTGGACTTCTATCATTTCTGAGAAATTATGGAGGCTTCAAGAGGTACCCTGTGGGACCAAAGGATTTTGAAGCTGCTAAAGACCCTCAGGGCTTCTTGCAAGGTCTTCACCACCATCTGTAGCTTTTCCATGGCCTTGATGATCCATTCCTAGTGATAGTTGGGGTGGCACTCGGAGGCTCCCAAAAGTGGTGTGTGACGGTCGGTCCACGCCAACTGGACTGGGCTAAGGGATGCCCAGATAGCTAGTAAAACATTGCCTCTGGGTGTGTCTGCAAGGGTGATTCTTGAAGGGATGCTCATTTGCATCTTTGAACCATGTAAAAAAAGACGGCTCTTCATCTGGTCTGTGAAAGGCCCAGGTAGAAGAGAAAGGTGGAGAAAGGGTGAACTTGTTCTCCCAGCTTGAGCTGAAACATCCATCTCCTGCCCTCAGTCAGCAGAACTTGTTATGGTTTAGATATGAGGTGTAAATTAATTTCTCATGTTACCAATTCTGTAGACTCAAGGTCTACCAATCAGGTTTCCTGGAAAGGAGACAGACCCACATTTCTGTGATTCAACCTCTTCTTGTCTTGCTGCCCATACATGTGTGTTTCAGACACAGAGAGGGAAGGTGGCAGAGAGCGGATGATTGTACCAATCCCTGTAGCTCTAAGAAATTACAAGGTCCTCAGGGACCCTCTGTGTATGACATCAGTGGGATGCTTTCTCTGTGAGCGGATATCACCACCTCAGAGACAGCGAGAGACCATGACAGGATCAAGTAAACACTGAGATCAGGACTGGGACAAAAAAAAAATTGTGGGATAGCAATGAGCAGACACTGTGAGATGAGTTGATTGTACTGTGGACTGGCAGGACAAGATGTGCTCTGTGGTCTTGAGTGGACGTTTGGAAATGTCAGATAGAAATTTAGAGATTTTCGCCTAAGTTCTAAGCAATATTGCAAACACTGTTGGAGCTTGGGAACTGTTCCTTCAGGATATAGCCAGTGTGGATACAGAGCTTTACCAGCCACCTGCAAGCCCGTGTGGGCAAATGGAGGAAAACCTGTGGCTACCAAGTGACCAGGCTGTGCCATATCAACAGTGAACGGAAAGAAACGGCAGCTCCAGTTGTTTCCAATTGGCATTTCTGACCATAAACTCCAAACATGGAACCAAGATGATTTGGCAGGCATATCATGGGAGTAAAACAACGATTCCCTCAACAACAACAACAACAACAACAACAACAACAAGAAAAACTCAAAGAAAAAATCACCCTGCTGGGAACAAGAATGTGGTAGTTCACTTCTTTAATTTTTAAAAATGAGTAAGCAGTCTTGTGCCCTTTGGATCCCCAGTAAAAACGTTCATTATGCAAAACAGTACAACCTTTTACATTTTTTAATAATACTGTAAATATCTCAGAAAGGATGTATTGTTTCTAATGAATATCAAAAATGTCATCACAATGATGTGTTCCCCCCACCCCCACGCTGCCCGCCCCACCCCCCTAAAGTTACCCAAACACACTAGTAGGAAATTACAAAAAAAAAAAAAAGAAAAAAAAGAAAAAAAAAAAAAGAAATAAAAACTCCCACACCCACGGCCTCCCTCCACCCTGCCCGATGAGTAGTGTTAAGTGTCAAGTGTTAAGTGCCAGATGTACCACGTGTGTGTCCGTAAAGACGAGACCTCAGAGATCTATCGGTCGGTCCGTGAGGGAGTCGGTGGTGGAGGACACAGTAGCAGCATTGGGAAGCCCCCTCCCTGACTGCTGGGAGGATAGCAGCTGGGGACCAACACACGCAGCCCATCTTCCCGGGTCCGTTGGGCCAGACAGCTCAGGGCGACACTGGCCTTCCCATGAGGAGGACACTGGACTTTCCACCAACGAATGGGCAGGCCTGAGCTGTGTGCCCAAGAAGGGGCTCCGGAACAAGGTGCCCTAACCTGCCCAGAGTGGGAGCTGGGGCATCCCTCTGAGCAAATTTCCAGTTTTAGATGGGGGGCTGGTCGGAGCAGAGAACCTGGCAGTTTGGAAGCTTTGGGGGTGAATCCAACACGTGGGTCCCCTGTAGGAAAACGCAGCTTTAGTTGGGAAAGGAAAAAGAATTCACCTTCCCGACCTCCAGTGGCCCGAGGAACAGGGAAGGAGGGTACCAGCCAGGGAGGCCAGGAGCCGGGCAGTACCAGCCTCCCCTGAAGACCCCAGGTTCACACAGAGGAAGAGCCAGCAGGAATGGCCGGTTCTCCTCTTTAGCAGGGGATGAAGACAGAGGGCAGATGGGATGGCCCCCGAATAAAGTGTGGGGGAGAAGCCTCCACACAAGATCCGCCAGCTCAGTCAAGATGGTGAGCATAAGGGGCAGCAAGAGGGAGAAGAAGTGGCCCTGGGCACACAGAGGGGCTCAGGTTGAAACCTGGCTCCGGGGGGCCTCCCTGGGAAGGCTGCAGATCTTGGCTGGGGCAGCTGCCAGGAGGAAAAAACTGCTGCCTCCTGACCCCGGAGACCAGTCCCCATGGCCACTCCAGACAGCCCTGCTTGGGATGGAGGGACAGAACTCAGGGGGAGAGCAGAGAGCCTGGAGATGGGGGGGGGGAGGCCCAGATGGGAGGAAGCCCCGCCCGTCTCTGGGAACAGGGATGAGATCAGACAGAGTTTGGGGGAAAATGCACAGCGCCACCACATTGTCCCATGATCACATCCGATTGTAAAGAAGCAGGTGGGAATGGGGGTCCGGCAGGGAGGGCAGAGGCGGCCCGTGGGTCTTCAGGAGAAGCTGATATCAATGGCAGCTCTGCCAGGCAGTGAGGCAAAGAGGTCACCTGCTCTAGCTCCCTCCCCCCCAGCCCCCCAGCTGGGGAGATGGGGACACTGAAGCCCAGGGGAGGGAAGGTAGTGCCCAAGAGATCAGGGCAGGGGGGGGGGTCCTACAAATCAGGAGTCCTTCTCCGCCACGTGACCTTGAGTCTGCAGACCCCATGTCCACGGCAAAACACTCCCTGGGGGCACGGAGGAGGGGCGGCTGCCGACGGTCAGGGACAAGTGCAGATGTGGACCGGTGGGTTCAAAGGCCGACAGAGGAGGCCAGGCCTCACTCCCCATCCCACCTGCCCACAGGCCCAAGTATAAAAGTTTTACAATATGATACATTAATCCCTAGAAAACACTGATTAAAACCACCCGAGGGCAAGAAGGGTGTGCTAGTCACTGTACAGTATTATCTCGTGGTGGATACTTCCATGGTCACTGGGAGAGGGCGAGGCAGGGGGGCTCTGGCTTGAAACCAGAGGGTACGGTGGCCAGCTGGAAATTAACTTGTTAATACATCCTGTGCAAAACGAGCAAGCCCCTAGCATTAGGAGAAGTAGGTGTTTCAGGTATTCACTTTTTTTTTTTTTTTTTTTTAAACACACGGGAGGGAAGAGAAGAAAGGAGAAGCGTTGAGGTGGCGGGAGGTGGCTCAGAAGTGCGTCTCCTTTTCTGTGATGGCGGCGATGGTGCCGTCGCCCTTGAGCTTGGCGTCACAGTCATTAACCATCACCGTCCGTGGGCCTGCCCCCAGCTTGCCCCGCATTTTCAGATCGGCGCTGGGGACTGTCAACTTCCGGAGTTTCTAGATGATTGGAGAGGAGAACAGTCTGAGAGGGGCTGCGGGGGGTCTGGGCTTCAGCCTCTGCCATACTGATCTGATCTGAAGGGGGTGTTGGCTCCCGTGGGTCTTCCCTACCCCTGGCCTTAGGTAAGGAGCAACGACGGCACGTGCAGAAGACCGTGGCCTGCGAGAGGTGATCAGGACTTGAGAGCTACGACCAGGACCCACGGGAGGGGACCTAGGAGCTGCGGTTTGAATCGCCGCTCAGCCACTGCACTTAACCTCTGTGAGGTACCTTTTCCTCATCTATGAAATGGGTTAACAGTTCCTTCCTGGAAGGGCTGTTGAGACAAGGACTCCCAGACGGATGGGCATCTGTCCCACAAGAGGGATGTCCTCACCCTGCCAGCACACAGGGCAGTGCACGGGTGTGTAATGTGCTCCTGGGGCCGTGCTCAAATGCAGATCACTAATGCCCATGCTCACGGCCCTGCCGGCTGAACACAGTGGGATGGCTGTCATCCCCCACCTCTTGCCTCTCAGAATGGGACCCCACATCAACTTCATCAGGACTTCCCAGGTTCCCCGAGGAAAACACACGAGGCCAGGATTTGGGAGGCCCTTTCCAATCAGAAACGCTTTCCTGAGTGTGGGGGGCGGGGGGGGGGCTGCAAAGAATTGAGGAGGTAACTCCTTCAAGGTCTTCTCTTTCAGACCCTGCCAGGCCTGAGAAACTAAACCTACAGTGTCCGCATAGGAGCGTCAGGCTGATGCACGGGAGCTGATTAATAGGTGCCTCCTGTGTGTCAGGCACCATGTCAGGCTCTTGACCTAGATTAGGGTTTAGAGCCCAGGCTCTGACCCAGGAGCCTGGGTCTGGGTCCCAGTTCCACCACGGCACGAGGGCAAGAAACTGAAGCTGTCTGTGCCTCAGTTTCCTCATCTGTAAAATAAGGGCACCGGCTGTCTAGCACTGTCATGAGGCTGAGATGAGGTGACCAGCCACAACACTGACACATTACATCTATTTAGTATGATTTTCCCTCAGGGCAGTTCTCCAAGGCAGGTCCTGCTGTCCCCACTTTCCCTCCAGATTCTTTCTGTCTGTGGGCAGAAGTTTGTGAGGCCTGGAAGCTGGGTTTGACCGCCTTCAGAGACTTGGCTGTTTCATAAGTCACGTTGTCCAGGTTGGGTCAGAAGGGGTGTAAGTTTAGGGAGATGGAGGAAGCTCAGGAAAGCAGCCTGTACTCTCCCTCCCTCTTTTCTAACACACAGGGGCTGAGAAAAAAAAATCATCTCTGGGGATCTAGCAGAAAGCACTGAACACTTCTGAACATCAAGAGGTCATGCGCGGGCGTCCAGTGGGTGAACTTTTAAAGCCACGAGGGCAGCTCCCTTCTGGAAGTGTTAGGTCTCAGATCAGAATTAACCAATTGCCTTCGACCCACATTCCTTACAAGCAATGAGGAGCCTGACTTGCTCTGGGCATGAGCAGGCTTCGTAGGGACCTTCCTTCCTGGCTTGCTCTTTTTGGCTGCGTGCCCAGGGCCCTCTGTGAGCAGGTGAATTGGGTGACATTGGCTTTGAGCTGGAACTTGCTTCTGCACACCCACTTCCTACTGCTGTCTCCCTCTCTCCTTGAGCTAGGAGACAAGAGTCAACTTCTGCCATCCCTGTGTGATGTGGCCATCGGGCAGAAACGGAGCCCTGAAATGGAGCACAGTCAGTTCAGTCAAAGAGGCTGAGGCAGCAAAGCTCAGGAACACAGACTTTAGTTCCGGCTCCATTTTTCAGAGGCTGTGTCTCTTTGGAAAGTTGCTTTCTTTTCTTTCTTTCTTTTTTTTTTTTTTTATGAGAGATTGAACCTAGGGACACTAAACCACTGAGCCACATCCCCAACCCTTTTTTGTATTTTACTTAGAGACAGGGTCTCACTGAGTTGCTTAGGACCTTGCTAAGTTTCTGAGGCTGGCTTTGAACTTGTGATCCTCCTGCCTCAGCCTCCCAAGCTGCTGGGATGACAGGTGTGCACCCACTGGAAAAACTTGCTTTACTTCTTTATGTGCTAGTTTTCTCCTCTGTACAGGTGATAAGTCTCCATCTCACGGGATTAAATGGCTTAGTATTTGTAAACTACATAGGACAGTGTGTAGCATGAAGCAAAACACTGTGGTTTGCTAAATAAGCAGAAAGTGACTTCAACCCTCTGACTGGCGGGTGGGGAAGGAGAGTAAAGGGAGAGCAAGTACCCAAGGATAAGACGGGCTTGTTTAAAATAAAGTCTGCTAATAGAAGACCACATGCTGTATGGTTCCTTTTTAAGAAGTGTCCAGAATAGACAAATCCACAGATAGAGAAAGTGGATTAGTGGCTGTCTGAGGTGGGAACAGGAGTGAACTGTGAATGATTCACAGTTTTTGATTCTTGGTGATGATTGCACTATATGGAAAGCCATTAAAATAATATTGATCTGTGTATCTGAAACGAATGAATTCTGTGATACGCACTTTAAGCTATTTTTCAAAACTGCTCAGCTAACTTTGGGCTGTGGGATCTTAGGAAGTGACTCCACTTCTCCGGGCCTCCATCTCCTTTACCTGTTAACTGCAGGGCCTTGGTTTGCTCTGAGGAGTGCAAAAGATGCAGCGGGTAGAGAGCCCAGTAAGGGGGTGACACAGAATAGGTGTCCCCAAATGTCAGGATGAATAGAGTGAACAGAAGACTGAGGACTAACCCTTGGCTACTCCCGATCTGGGTCCTGGTCCTGTGCTTTCCCTGTGTGGACTTCCAGCATCCTCATCGGCCCTCTATGTTAGGAGCTGCTGTTATTCCACTTGACAGATGGGGAAACTGAGGCTGAGCTCACAACTGGCTCACCCCCGGGGGGGGGGAGCCTCACAGAGACATGTTCAACACAACTGGAATGATGAACGTCTGCCATGGCTTCCCTGTGTGACGGGTAGGGACAGGTTCCGTCATGCCTGTGATCCAGATGAGGAAGCTAAGGCCTGAAGACTAAGGCTGGGCTCTGCTCCTGCTCACCAGCCCTCCCTGTGTCCCTCTCTGCCCCCGTGGGCGCCCTCCTGACCCTGCTCCGGAGCCGTCTCACCTCGGGCAGCGTGCCCTCTGTCTTCCACAGCTTGATGAAGATCCAGAGCGGGATGCAGAGCATGGAGGACAAGGCCATGAGCCAGCCGATGCCGTAGCCCCAGGCAGGGTAGGTGTAGACGTTGTTGTACTTCAGGGGCTTGTACTTGACCAGGAAGAAGATGAAGATGCCCTGCAGAGAGACAGAGAGGTCCCCGGGGAGGGTCTTCAGCCCCGCTTACCCAAAATAGGTCTAAGTCCCCCTGCCGATGTCCACAGTGACTGTGGGGCAGAAGGACCTGGAGACCCTCCCCACAGTCATCTTTCATACAGGGAATGGGACCCTGGGTTCCAGACTCCCAGGGATCCTGAGGTGTCACCAGGGCTGAGGCGCTCCCTCCCCATTCCCAGGAGTCTCTTCCCTAGCCTCTGTCCAGTTAGGAATTTTATTTTTTTCCTAACTACTTCTTCAAGTTTCAAAGATGTTCTTCAGACTTTCAGTGATGAGTCTGGTTTTTTTTTTGTTTTTTTGGTACCAGGGACGGAACCCAGGGGTCCTTAACCACTGAGCCACATCCCCAGCCCCTTTTTAAAATATTTTATTTAGAGATAGGTCTTGCTGAGTTGCTCAGGGTCTTGCTAAGTGGCTGAGGCAAGTTGGCTTGAAACTTGCGATCCTCCTGCCTCAGCCTCCAGAGCTGCTGAGATTATAGGCGTGAGCCATTGTGTCTGGCTGATTTTTTTGTTTGTTTGTTTTTGCTTTTTAAAAATTAAATAAAAATGCTCTCGTTGAAGCCCTTCTGTGGTCTGGTCTTAGGGAAGAGCACAAGTCCCAGTTCTCCTCACCTCTGTCACCCTCTTTGTTAGTGACAAGGCAACACCTTCTCACTCACATAATCCTCCACCCCCCCAGGAGCAGATGCCAGCACCTAGGTGAACCTGGAGCACTGAGAAGGAGGAGACTTGCTCCTGGACATCTACCCAATTTCGTGGCAGAGCTGGGTCCTGCCTTGCCATGCCCAGAGCCTGGCCCTGTGACCCCAGCTCTCCAGGGTGTACGGTGGCTTGGACGCAGGGGGTCAGGAGCTGTCTCAGTACCAGCCTCTGCTCGGCTGAAGGGCCACAACGTGGAAAAGTGGGAGACCCAGTAGGCGGGGAACTGGAGGGGCTGCAGGTGGGGCTCTTACCGCGCAGATCCCAGGGGTCACGACCTTCCAGCACCATTTGATGAGCGACAGTGGCCGGTAGCCAATCATGTCTTCAATGTTATCATAGAACCGGTTGCTTCCTGTCCAGAATAAAGCAGATGGGCAGCCAAAGTACAAAAGTCAGGAGAGGTTAGGTGTCTATTTGCTTGCTTGGGAGAAGGGCTTGTCCCAAAGGCAATACTCTGTCTGACCCTGAGACAGAGAAACTGCAGCAGGGACCTTATTGAATACTTAACAAGTGCTAGGATTTGGATGTCCTATGTCCCCCAAAGTTACCTACCTAAAGGCTGGGTCCCTAGGGTGGTGCTACTGGGAGCGGACTTGCAGGAGGTGGGGCCTATGGAAGGCCCATAGGTCACTGGGGGGTTCCCAAAGGAACCGTGGGACCCTGCCTGATCTCTCTTTCTCTGTTTCCTGGGTTGAGAGGCCCTGACACATATTCCCAACACTGTGTGGCCCTCACCCATGGGGCCATCTGATATTGAACCTGAATCTCCTGAACCCCGGAGCCAACATGAACTTAGCTCCCACTTCACAAGGAGCCTGTCTCAGGGGCTGCGTTACAGTGGTGCCAA